>NW_019392656.1:858770-1028770 GCF_000648675.2 Cimex lectularius
CAGTAATGTAATAAAAGAACGTAATTGAATAGTAAGAGCAGAAATATAATTGCAAATTTTTAAAAACAAATTTTTAAAAAAACTTTCTTATAAACTCAATTTTCCTCCGAACTCTGCCTATCCTGGAATCCGCTCTCAATTTAAACTTTTTGAACTGGCACTAAGAAGGGATTACTTTGATATTTTGTATTTAAATTATTAAACCATCTCATTGATAGTTTTTTTCCTCTCTCAGCTGCAGCTACACGTCCCTTCGCACTCTCTCAAAACCCACACAAATTATTTTATATTGCATTTCAAAGCTCTAACTACATGCTCTCTTCTTCTTTACATATGATCAAAAGTAACAACATCTGCGATAGCATTGATCTTCAATAGTTCTGTGCAATCTGTGAAAAACCATATTCTACAATCCTACTCTAGTTGAATTTTCTTACCAATTTATATATTTTTTAAATGCTTTTATATTTCATACTGTTAAAAGTTTATTACACTTTATTTCATTTGCTGGTTCACCTAAACCTTGCACTCTAATCTTATTATAAATCCACAAAGAGCATTATTTTCATTAAATATGCACCTAAATATTGTAGTTTCAATTGTCTTTCAGCTTTATTTTGTTTCCTTTGCCTTAATTTACTTGTCTTTTTGTTTTTGTTGTTGTTGTTGTTCAGTTTTTACTCTTTGAATTGTACTACTACGCAGAAAACAAATTCTTTGAGTAAGTAGAAATACTTTGATTGAATATATTTTATTCTATTCTACAACCCTACTCTAGTTGAATTTTCTTATCAATTTATATATTTTTTAAATGCTTTTATATTTCATACTGTTAAAAGTTTATTACAATTTATTTCATTTGCTGGTTCACCTAAATCTTGCACTCTAGGTTTATTATAAATCTACAAAGAGCATTATTTTCATTAAATATGCACCTAAATATTGTAGTTTCAATTGTCTTTCAACTTTATTTTGTTTCCTTTGCCTTAATTTACTTGTCTTTTTGTTTTTGTTGTTGTTCAGTTTTTACTCTTTGAATTGTACTACTACGCAGAAAACAAACTCTTTGAGTAAGTAGAAATACTTTGATTGAATATATTTTATTCTATTCTACAACCCTACTCTAATTGAATTTTCTTATCAATTTATATATTTTTTTAAATGCTTTTATATTTCATACTGTTAAAAGTTTATTACAATTTATTTCATTTGCTGGTTCACCTAAACCTTGCACTCTAGTCTTATTATAAATCTACAAATAGCATTATTTTAATTAAATATGCACCTAAATATTGTAGTTTCAATTGTCTTTCAGCTTTATTTTGTTTCCTTTGCCTTAATTTACTTGTCTTTTTGTTTTTGTTGTTGTTCAGTTTTTACTCTTTGAATTGTACTACTATGCAGAAAACAAACACTTTGAGTAAGTAGAAATATTTTGATTGAATATAAAAAATATGTTTTGCATTGTATAAATTCACTTTCTTCCACATCCTACATGTATTTGTTAAATTTAAACAATGTCTGTATATCCCAGGCCCTGAAGATGATCTCAATAAAGATCGAAACGTTGGCACGATAAAGAAAATGTTTTTCTGAAACCTACATCACACCAGAACACATCTCACGATTTCCGAATAATTTATCATTTATATTTACCATTTATAATATTACCATGTATATATATATGCTTATTCTTTTTGTATATATACATATTTTATTTTTATTTTTTTGTTATTGTAAAATGTCTTTTTATATTGGATTTCGATCTGTCAATAATAAATAATTTTAAAAAAAATTGTACATCACTTGTTTATGATTACCTATAATGCACATAACTCAATCAATAAAATAAAGTAAATGGAAATAATAAAAGTAAATAATAATGATGTACATTATACACTAGAAGTGATAATAGTAAAAAACAATAATAATAAATGTTTATGATAATTATTGGGAGTAGGCCAAAGGACAGTGATAATATTGGAACAAAGGTGGCAGTACATTGCTACATTTAGATACACTCAGCCGTCCCCCCCCATTGGTTCTCCAAAACGCATGCAGTAGATTTGAGTAGAAGCTTTCTATGGAGTAAGAAACTGTCTGAATTGGCCATAGCTGTGCAATGTTGTCTCTGTATTGTCACAAATGGACCATCTAACTAGCCCCAAACCATCTCTCCACAGTTCAACTCTGCAGATGTTGTTCCGATCTAAGGAAAAGCCCAAGTTTAAACTACATTATATGCCTTTTTATTTCCTTAAACAAATACATTTCTTTATATACAATCTGCTTGGCAAGGATCCTCGGGAATCTACTTTTGGGTAAAAATTCTGATTATGTAATCGAAGTGAAGTTGTCTGAGCATAGAGGAAGGCTGTGGGGGTGTACTGGGGCATCCTAAACAGCCTCCTGATGCTGAAGAACTGCAGAAACCCCTCTACCTGTTCAAACATCTCTCCTCCCCAAACCCTAGCACCATAGTACAAAATAGACCTGCTGACTGAGTTAAATATTTTTAGCTTAGTCGGGTATGCAATATCACAGTTGTCTATAAGAGTCCTCCAGATAGAATTTAGTCCCATCCTTGCTCTACTCACCACATCCATAACATGTTTGTTCATTGACAGTGTTGGAATGAGTCGGATTCCCAAATACCTATACTAATTCACCACCTCTATCTCATCACTTTCGAAATACTACTTCTCACTCTTCGCAGGTCTACCCCCATTTCTGAACACCATCCCTAACAAATGAACACACATTTTACATATAATTGGGAGAGGTGGACTTTTTCAGATATCTCAATGTTATGATTTTTATCCACATCTCTAAAAAGGCCTATCATATTGGATCTAAAATTAAAAAAATTTGATGCCTGAGTACACCAGAGGGTAAGTCCCTTCATTGCAACCAGGTTGGTGGCTTCTGGTTCCTTGAGGACACATCCCTCTCAGTGTTTGTTCTTTGGCTAATGTGTACTAACAAGGAAAAAAAATGCACCTAAAATTGCGTATTCTACTTATAAAAAAACTACTTTAGAATCAATAGCTCAAAATAAAACAAACAGCTTGAAAAGATTCAAGTATAAAATACTATGCTTAATACAAATCATTTATACAATCTGTAAATCATCATTATACATTACAATAAATAATATTAAAACTAGAAGTTTCACCAAACAACTAAGAAATAGCGTTAGGAACTTTCTTGAACATTAAAGAATCATATGATAATATTCCTTTTGATTAAATAGTCACATCACTGAGACAGAGAGGAACTGTCAAAACCTGCTACAGAAGGAATTAATGCTAAAAAGCAAAAAAGTTCAGGCCTTTGTGTTCTACGATAAATTAGAAATCTATATGGATAATATCTGAATATAATAGCATGATCAATTTTCTTTGGTTTCCAATTTCAACCCCACCGGCTCCACATTCTGTTCCAATGCTCGCAATAAACATGAAAACAAAAATGGGCTTGAAATTTTCCCATGCATGACTTCTGAAATGTTATGTCATTTAGAGTGATCTCATGTAACGGACCAGACACAATGCCGGATCAGCATGAATTCACTGACTCTCAGACCACCTAGTATTTAGAGTGATTGTTGAAAATATTCATAACCATTTTAGCATTGCATATAACTTCATTAAATTTGATGGTCCGCTTGGCCAATTACACCTTCAATTAATTACGGTTTTCAGTTGAGATAAAAAAGTCAATGGCACGAGCGGGATTCGAACCCACGATCTTCGGCTTGATACGCCGCTGCTCTACCACTTGAGCTATCGTGAAAAGTGGCAAAAAGGAGGGAAAATTCAAAAGGTGTGGTTGAGATGGGAAGTTGGTGTCTGAGTGGATCGAGGTCACGATAGCTCAAGTGGTAGACCAGCGGCGTATCAAGCCGAAGATTGTGGGTTCGAATCCCGTTCATGCCGTTGACTTTTTTATCTCAACTGAAAACCTTAATTAATTGCATATAACCTAAATACTAGCGATTAACTTCCCATTATTTTTCATTCTAAATAATTTTTCATAAGGCACAGAGTATGGAATACCACAAAAATTATCAAATAAATAGAACCCTTTTCTTTTTCATGGTGTTAACTGAAAACATTATTTACACAACCTCTACTGCTTCTAAAGCATCCCTGTTCTTCTGGGATAAAAATTCTTAATATATTTAGATTATACATATTATATATTATGTATGAATTTAAGGGGGAAAAGTTTTCTTTGTGTTAATTATACCAATCAAGTCCAAACTTGTGTAATAATAACTGAATAAGTCAAATCGTTTATTTAATTTTGTGTTAAAAGACAAAGGTTTTCAAACTTGCTTAGTTTTTCAAGTACTTACCAAAGTAAAAAGATAAGATGAGTAGAAAGAATATTTAATTTTCTTATAACTTCGTTTAATAAAGTAATTTTGAGCTGTTATTCATCAGATTTGTCAATTTTATTTCTACATTTTGATTTTTTAAACAATTTTTAAAGATGACTAGTATTCTTACGCATAATCCTTTATCTTTGAAACTCAGTGTATTTGGAGGTAACATCACTAAATTGTAAATACGGGGTAGGTTAAATTTTGTTGTAAAATTCAAAGCTTTTTGTGATGTGAAACCATTTGTTCCTAAATTGAGCAGGGTGGCGCAATTTTACATGGCCTGACTGCTAGTGAAAATGAGGAGGCAGCAGAGACAGAAGACTCTAGAACTTGGTGTTATTCTTCTACTCACCGAGCTGTTCAACATTGGTTTTGATGCTATTCCACCTATTACACTATTTACCATTATTGGGCAGGTCAGAGACGTTGATTAACATGGATTTATTTGCAATAATTTGTTTTTAAAAAATTGGTGACAGATAAAATGTTTACCATCACTGAAAAGCTTCATCTTGAGAGATTTCATCGTTGACATTGCGATGGGTGTAATGATCACGGTTTCTCTGAAAGATGCTCACCTTCAAGGAATGTTTTATGATAATAATAAAACTTTTTGTTATGGGAAAATGGGTATTGCTAGACAGTCCGCTGAACTTTAAGCCCATTAAACTAATCCATACTGCTTAGTGGTCATAATTGACTACATTCATCTTTCTAAGGTTTTTGGTTGAGAAGAAAAATTAGTGTCACGAGCAGGATTCGAACCCTCGGCCTTCGGCTCAGTACGCTGCTGCTTGAACCACTTGAGCTATCGTGACTTCACTTCCCTCATACACCAATTAATATAGTCAATTATGACCAATAACCAATATGGATTAATTTAATAATTAAAATAAGTAATTACTTCACTAACAGTTCACCATGGTCACTTCATAAGTCGTTGAAAATCGAATTGATTACACGACATTTAATTTTTTTTTAAATTAAATTTATTAATTAAAACTTGTCTTATTAATAAATCAATCATTAATTTTAAATATTATTATAGAATAAATAAATGTTTACATTCTTATAAACCCATTGGTACAATAAGATTTAATTTCACTATCCACTAATTTTTAACTACGCTAGTTCATATGACTTTGTTCTTTTTAATCTATTGACAGTGTTTTGGTTATGTAGTAGTTTGGTCGCTTCCACATTCTCTTGCTGGCTGAGGCGAGTCTAGTGTTTAGCGGCAAATCTTTGTATTTCCGCCATGACCTCAGGGATGTTAAGATCCCTATGTAAGTCCTTATTCCTTATGCACCAAGGTGCATTGACCAAGTTACGTAAGATTTTATTTTGGAGTGTTAGTATGATTTTGATATTGCCGTGTTTGTTTCAACCCCATAGTTGAATACCATATGTCCACATAAGCTTTAGGACTTGTTTGTATTTTATTTTGTATAGCAAGGCTAGAGCCACATCCTATCAAACTTGTTATCTATACCTTAAACCTATTTCTGCTTTTTTTTTTCTTCACATGTTCTTTCTATCTCAGCTTGGCGTCTAAGGTCATAACCAGATACTTAGCTGTATCGCTGTATTGTATAGTAGTTCTATCGATTTTGAGCAACGGAACATGATACACTGTGAGTAGGAACTATCCTTTTAAAAAGTATTGATACACTTTTTTGTTTGTAAAGATTAGATGAACTGATTTATGCTGATTTAGCTTGATTTTCCATTCTTTTGCCCATTTGTTTATTTTATTACCAGCATTTTGAAGGATTTTGGTTGAATGGTTGATAGTCGATCCTACTGATATCACCGCTGTTTCATCTGCAAACGTTGCAATTTTTATTCCATCTATTTTCGAAAAATCACTGGTTTATAACAAGTAAAGAAGTGGACCTAATATGCTACCTTGTGGCACTCCTGCATTTATCGTTTTTAATTTTGAATATTGATTTTCTTGTTTGACTCTAAACAGTCTGTCAGTCAGGTCGGAACTGATAATATCGACATACTGCTCTGGTAGATATTTGAAAATATGTCCAAAAAGGGGGAAAAGTCGAATGTTTGTAGGTTGAAATGGTGAGTTGGTGTCTGAGGGGATCGAAGTCACGATAGCTCAAGTGGTGAGAGCAGCGGCGTATTGAGCTGAAGGTCATTTTGACACTAATCTTTCATCTCAATCAAAAACCTTAGATAAAATGAATAATTAATTTAAGCCCATTGTTCACTGTTTTATGATTTGCCAGTATTTAATACAGCATACATTTGATATACATTGATAATACTTTAAGGAGTTTGCCCTTTCATTTATATGCGATCTTTGATTATAAAAAGTTTAACATTTAACATTTAGTTTGCCAAATATTTAAAGATGAGATGATGTATCAACCTGTTTGTTGAACAACTTGAACAAAAGGATCTTCAGTGAGGTCACAACAGAAACGACAATTGTTTAAGTTTTTGCCGAGCTTTCGACGATTATAATATCATTGTTTCAGGGCTTTACCTCGATGAATGTTGAAATATATCTGGAGAGCAAGAAACTGCATTTATAATAAGATTAATTAAAATTAGGTGAAGCTCAGCATCTCAGTTACACATTACTATAAGTACATGTCTGTTTTTCATTAAAAAAATAATAAAATTATTATTTTTTACTCAGGTACATTAGAATATCACAGATTAAGATTAGTTAAGCTTTTTTAAATTGTACTACAAGTTTGCCAAATATTTGTTTAAATTTAATTATTTTTATAACACGTGTTATGTTTATAACACCCCCCATAGTTATGGAGTTCCACAGCAAGGATCACAACTCAACAGAATGTTAAATTTAATTATATTTTGATTGTCTGTTATCTTCCTGGTCTGACTTTTTCACAGGGTCACACTATAAACATAATCATTTTCCAATGCTTTATTATCAGGTGGGCTAGGTGCAAGTCTCTGTCTCAGATTCAGTCCCTCATAGGATGATTCTTCCGAGTATGCCAAGAGTCAGACTACTCCGACTGTGGGAGGAGTACCATAAAGCAGTATGCTTGGACGAATTCTGTACCTACTCTATACCTCAGACATCCCAATTACACCCTGTACCCTCCAATGGCACAGCTGTTCTTTCCTCTGATCAGTGTTCCAGGCACATGTCCAGCAAATTGCAGAATGGAATATACTGCAGAGGGTAAAGAATAATTAAAATAAATGCATCTATGGTACATTTACCCTAACATAATATTCCTCAACAATAATTCTATCATTGAAAACCAACTCTGTTTAACTGGGAACTGATACGTTCAAATAAAAAGACGGGAACTGGAATGAGACTTCTGACTTCTCTATAAACTACTTGGATACAAATCTTAACATGTTGACAAAAACACACTGACACTACAAAACACTACTAAAACCGATTTGGACATATGGACTGGAACTATGTGGCACTGCTACCCCTACCAATATCCAAAGAATTCTTTTCTTATAATCCAAAGTTCTCAGAATCAAAGTCAACGCTCCCTAATATCTCCAATACCACCATCTACAATGACCTCAAAATCGTTCGTAAATAAATTAGTCACCTAAATTTTCCAGGCTGTATAAAAAACCCTCTGCTCAACCCAACCCATGCCCAACATAATCCATCACTATAATCCCATGATGAACCTGGGACCTCCTTGCCAAGGACTAGCCTTTAAGTAAAATTGGGAGAGCAACAAACTTCCCTCAAGACATTTCTAAAAATCCAGGTTGTGGAGGCAGGAAAGTATACGTATGATTTGGAGGACCAGTTTTTTTAACTTTGGAATTTGGGAAAGGTGAACAGATGTTATAAAGGCAAAGTTTAAAAAAGCCAAGGATAAATTGAACCAACTATTGAAAATGGTGAACAGAAAAGACAAATCCCGTTCAGGCAGACCAGGATGATCAGGGACAATTAAACAATAGGCTCATCATCTCTCTTACCCTTCAGAACTTAAGTTTAATCAGAATATAAAAATAATTGTGCCTGCCTCTTTTTGTTTCTAGGCGTTATTGTACGTCGGTATTGTCGAATTGCCCTGGGAGCCATGGGAGATATGCATCAGTGCAGACAAAGTTTGGAAACAAAGAGATTTTAAGCCATTATTATGGGCGAACTTTGTCCACGGAGACGACATGCACCTTTATTACAACATGGTTTCATTCCTTGTAAAAGGCAGAACGCTGGAATCTAGGTATGGTAGTGCCAATTTTGCATTTTTACTCGGATTTCTCACTGTAATGACATCAGGCCTGTATGTTGGCCTTTCAATTATGGGTGCTGAGCTTATGGGAGATAAAAGAATCCTATCGTCATGCGCTGTTGGTTTTTCAGGTATTCCCATGGTGTTTTTTTCCCATCTTACTTTATATTTAATTATATTAATTTTAATTACAGGTGTCATATTTGCCCTTAAATTAATAACCACCATTGAAAATCCTAAAGGCTATACTCGTGTTGGTGATTTTAATGTTCCAACTCGCTACGCCGCCTGGGCTGAATTGATCGCCATCTACGTTCTTGTACCAAATTCATCTTTCCTTGGCCATTTTGCTGGAATCTTGGCTGGACTGTTATACATGAAAACACCTTTACAAAACATTATCGATGGCCTCATATCATCAATAACAGGTAAATTTTTTTACTTAACAAAATAAAATACAGTGAAACCCTTCCTAACAGGCACCCCGCTCTATAGCGACCACCACCCTTTTTACAGTTACCCAGTTTTACATTCCCAGCAAAAAAGATAGGTTGTCTATATATTTTAAACCCCTCCATAAGTCATGTGTTGGTAGTAATCCATTTTTGTACATTAAATAGGTACATTTTGGAAATCTCTTTCGTGTAGAAACAAATCGTTCTGGCATTTGATGGCTCTTTTTCTTTTCTTTTTGTTTCCTATTTTTTTCTAGAAATTAAATTTGTCTTTATAATTTTTGTTTCTTCTTCAAAAAGTTCTCTTTCGCATAGGAACCAAATATTTTTGCCTCTCTACTCTAACCACCACCCCTATTTTTTTGGTCTGTTATTGGCTAAATGGGCACATTTTGGCTCCCAAGTCTCAACTGCATTTTATGTTACTCCACTTCATGCAACTGTAATTACAAAAAAAGATTCACCTTGGTGAATGAATCAAGAATGCATCACAAGGTTATACCTTTTTTATTTATTTATAAGATATATATTTCATGGAAATATATAAAATATTTTGTATTATATACAACATAACATTTTTTTTATTTTCAAAACATCTATTTTAAACTCTTCCTGAATGGGCACCCCTGCAATAATGGACAAAAACATTTCCTACTTGCCTGTTTGTTATACAGGGATTTCACTGTATCCTCTATAACTATAAAATTAACTAAATTATGCAATTCATTAATTTCAGGACGTAATATTTACCATCCTCAAATTTCAAGTGAAGATTACGCTGAATACTACTACGAAAATTATTACAGATAACATAGAGGAGTTTCTTCAATATTAAATTATTTTTTGTACATTAATAAAACAAATAAATAAATGAAGTACAAAAAGGTTTGGAAAGCAAAAAATGGGAATATGCGCATTCAAAACTCTAAAAAAAAAAAAAATGAAGTATACTTCTCTGAAGCTCTCCACGGCCATTTTATTTGTCGCCGAGAATCAAATAGATTACATGACATTTGAAAAATGGCAAAAAAGAAGGGAAAATTCAAAAGGTGGGTTGAGATGGGGAGTTGGTATCCGAGTGGATCGAAGTCACGATAGCTCAAGTAGTAGAGCAGCGGCGTATTTAGCTGAAGGTCGTGGGTTCGAATCCATCCTGTGACAAACTTTTTTTTATCTAAACCAAAACCTTAATTAAAGATTAATTAATTGAAAAGAATTTATTTGGTCAAGCGGACCACGAAACCTAATAAATATAAAAAAATTTAAACACTAAAGAAAAGAAGACTGTTGGTAAATTTATTGCAAAAAATTGCATAATAAAAAAAAATTAATTTGAAAAATCAATCACTAGGTAGGAAATAAAAAGAAATTTAAGTGAAACTTTTACAACTTCTATATTTACAAAAAGTACATAAACGTGGTAGTTCAATATATTTCATTCTTGTCATTCTTAAAAAATAAGAGTTTAATTTCTGTTTTAAGCAATATATAACTTAAAATACAACATTTATTAAATGTTATATGAGGGAAATTGGAAGTGTATGCATGCAGAATGCTATTTATATCACAGAAATTTTTTTTCTTTTTGTATGTATTTATATTTATTTTTAAAACTCATCGGTCTGTATTTCAATCATTTCCATGCAAGTTAATCTGAAGCTTTTTAAATCACTGAACCTAATGCTTTTGCTTTGAGTTAACAATAATTATAAAATGGACAACGTTACGATATTCCTGTTTTATTTCAATGAAATATAATACATCCATTTTAGATATATTTTTATTTTAAATTTATTGAGCTATAGCTAGTTGGAATTGGCTCTTTCCCTGTTGTGGGTTTCATCCTAATTTACACAAATGTTCTTCTTGAAAAACATAAAAGTATTAATATTTAAATAAGAGTGTTCAATCGAATCAATATTTCACCAAATAGGGTCAATTATATTTTAGTTTTATATTTTACCAATTGAACAAAAATGCCAATAGAAATCTTAATAAAACGAGAGATTATTAATTGATTTTGTCGTATCGGCAAATCTTAACAACCCCACTGAATAAACTTAGAACAAGAATAATATAAAATAAATTTTATTAATTGATTCCTGTCTCGTATGCCACAAAAATGTATTTTTACATAAACAAAACTTGGTATATATTTTTTTTTAATTTTTAAAAGACAAGTTAGTGTTTGATATTTTATATAATTGACTAGTAAACAACAAAAATTTTTTATCTTGTATATTAAAAATGTACAAATATTTAAAAATCGTTTCAAAACTATTACACTTTAAAAACACCATTTAAATACTCTGATAAATTTTAGGTTTATTAGGTCGTTATAATGGTTAGCTCTTATTTACAAATATGTACATTGCCTGAATACCAAAGGCTCAGCGGTATAGGTAATCACGAAGCATTTGGCTATTCAAAATCATAGTCGTGGTGAGAGTGGGAGTCGTCTAAGTGGTGGTGGTGAGAGTGGGAGTCGTCATCGTGGTGGTGGTGAGAGTGGGAGTCGTCATCGTGGTGGTGGTGGTGAGAATGGTGACCATGGCCATCGTCATCTGAAGAGGAACCATCATTTATCGGACCAATGTCTAAATCATTAGTGCAATTTTCAAAATTGCTTATGACTGCTTGAGAAAACGGAGAGTTGAAGTTTCTCTGAAATGGAATAAAAATAAACAGATTGAATATTGAGTTTTTACAAAACAAACAAAATCACACGCACAACACACACACAATAACTTGTATGTAATTTCCACTATTATCGGGTTGTCCGGAAAATAATGCAGGATTTTAAGTTTTCATTAAAAAAAATCTATATAAAATATTCTGTTTACGTTTACAGGATTACTCATTNTTATTTTGATTAAAGAACATTGCTTTAAAGTAACTAGTTTCTTTTTTTTTGTTTAATACCAAAATCCTGCATTATTTTCCGGACAACCCAATATAAATTTTGATTTTCCAACATGCATACATGCACATAAACACATGCACTTTTATGTAATGCAACATAATTTTTGGAATGCAAACTTCTTTGTTTAGTGTTTACTTTACAAATAGTGAGTGGTATTTAGATGAATTAGGGCTCTTCTAAAATAGAATATCCCAAACTTAATTAAATTTTTCCGTCCTTTTGGTGTCTTTTCCAGTGTGGTGTCAAATGTTGAACAATACTGCCTTTTCAGTTTAAAAGTTTCTTAAAATATTATAAATATGATATTGCTGGAAATAAGCAAAAATAGACACGATATATATATTTATTCAAAGGAATAATGGAAAAAGGAAGTACCTTAAATCTAGCTTAACAATTGTAACAGTAATCAGTTTTAAAATATTTTCCTTTGATAAACATTACTGTAATAAGTACTGTGCGCTAACCAATTGCGCCACTGGGGAAGGCTTAAAAAAAAAGAGTTTTAAACATCATAATTTCATTATTATTACAAATGTTAATATATTTGTGAAGTTGTAGCATGAAAGTTTGAGGCCAGAGTGACAATACTGTTGTTATTCGAACGGACCAGACAGGTTATCAGCATCATCGTAAAAGGTCCCTCTTGGTATTTTTTTTTTCATTTCTTGAGGGGACAGTGGACAACCTTCTGTACAATTCTTTGATTGTTCCAGTGCAGCCAAAACCTCAGTAAATCAAGTGAAGTCAATTTAAAAGGCTAAGCAAGCTTTCTACCAGCTTTTTATTTTAGGAATTTGATTTTTATCCTAATAAGAACTATTCAACTTATGAAAAATAGCGATATGTGCCTTTTGTTTGTCATAATAATGAAATAACTTGAGACTCACTTCAAACACAGAAAACTGAGAGGTGGTCAAGTTCATGAGGTTATAACTAAAGAACGCTAATTCAAAATGCATGGCAGTTACGTAAAGCTTCACTAATTACCAACAGCATGGCAAATCTATTCATTCAGTGCAGTAAAAAGGACTGTCCCCTAGAGGGTGAATTGGGTGCTGGAGGGTTAAGGTTAACTTTCTACCGCATATGCCTGCTTCTATAATTTTTATATATGCTCCTGCTGCAGGGTTAAATAAAATCTAAAAGAACAAAATAAGGTCAGAAAGAAGGTGTGTCTGTGAGATGCAAGTTGTGCCAGAAAAATCTATACTTTGAATTGACCGACAAACTAAAAGCGTAAAAAAAGTACCCACATTATCCAGCCAATGTGTCATCCTATATTTATGTGCGCATAATTGACAAAATATAAATATATATACACTCTCACGCACAAATATTCAATTGTTTACTTACAACTGCAAAAGTTCCACCATTTGTTGGCTGAGCACTTCTTAACAACGGTGTGTTGTCATCGTCTTCATTATTCGATTCGGAGTCTTCGACATTGCGTTCATTTTGACCGAAGACACGTCGTTTGCACATCGGGCAAACCCTCCTGTTTCTCGTCAGCCATGGGTCAATGCATTTACAATGATACGCTGAAATGTATTGAATATTTAACTTTCTCACCGCCCGACGAGGAAAAATGAACAACTTACAGTGGGAACAGGGGAGTATTCTCAATTTTTCACCTTCAATAAAATCGTCCAAACATATTGCACATGTTTCATATGGGTCATTTTTCTTGTATTTTGCTGTTGGAATTTGAGAAAGGTACGAACACGGCAATCTCCTTCTTCTAGCCCTCCGATAATCTTTTATACATTTTGCAACCTATGACGCATTATTTTATATTAAATAATAATAATTTAATCAAATAAAAGTTTTCATCATTTACCATGATGGCACCCATTACGATCATACAGACTGTTACAACAATAAATAGTGGTATCAAAATGTTCTTATCGACCAATTCTTCTATTCGGATAGTACAACTGAAAATTGAACATTTTAGAATTGTTAAAATAATTTAGTGATGTGAATTATCTTACCCTGAGTAATAAAGATATCTGCTTTTAATAATTGTAGCAGCTGTCTCACCGATAAAAACGGATGGAATCCATACTCGAAAAGGGTCTGCAGCCCGCATAGTCACTACATAAATAATTTAATTAAATAAATAATTTTTTGTTAGTATATGTGTAAATATCTACCTAGATTATTTGAACCAACGTTATGGACGATGGCTACATTGTACCCAGCCATTTGAGCCGAATATACTTTTTCTTCGAACGTACAATTGCCCTTTTTAATGAGTACGCCCCAGAACTGGGCCGGATTGGAAGCATTGCTTGGCGGTGGTTCAATCAACGTACAGGCATGCTCAGGATTGGCATAAACGTAGTTGGCCTGAAATGATAAATTTTAATACAGATTTCCATTGCTTTCGAATTGGTGTCAATTTGATAATTACCACAATCCCTTTTGATGGTATATCATTGCCAAAGGCTGCCGGAAGATCGCTGAATTCTGCGATCAACACTGGTGGGCTAAAATCATAACTCGAGAAAACCTGGACATCGCCGGCAACCCATGTGAAGAGCAGTACAAGTAAAAACTCCGTGTAAGTGAAAAGTATCATCTGTAAAATTTAAATGAATTTTTATGGCGACAAAAAATATAAAATAATTTTATCTCTGTTAAATTATTCAGAAAATTTTTTCGTAAATATTTTTACTGATTATTCAGAAATTGTGAGATGTGGTCTGGTGTGATGTAAATTTCAGAAAAACATTTTCCTTATCGTGCCAACATTTTGATCTTTATTGAGATCATCTTCAAGGCCTGGGATTTACAAACATTGTTTACATTTAACAATACATATAGGATGTGGAAAAAAGTGAATTTATACAATGCAAAATATATTTTTTTTATATTCAATCAAAGTATTTCTACTCACTCAGTGTTTTTTTTTCTGTGTAATTGTGCCATTCTTGCGTGTCGTGTTGAGATATATAAATATAAAACAGCGATATCTCACTGGCACTCTCAACACGGCACGCAAGAATGGCACACTTATGCAGAAAACAAACACCATGAGTGAGTAGAAATACTTTGAATATAAAAAATATTTGTTGCATATTGTATAAATTCACTTTCTTCCACATCCTACATGTATTTGTTAAATGTAAACAATGTTTGTAAATCCCAGGCCCTGAAGATGATCTCAATAAAGCTCGAAACATTGGCTCGATAAGGAAAATGTTCTTCTGAAACCTACATCACACCAGACCGCATCTCACGATTTCTGAACAATCATAGACTAACGGTCACTAATCACCACACAAATACTTTTACTATTTCATACAGAGCAGGAACATTATTCATCCTCTGTACTTCTGTTGTGGTAAAGTAAAAAAATTGAATCAAGCTGTTAAATTTCATCTATTTACAATCAATGATTACTGTAAATATATTAATTTATACACTAAGTTTTAAACATATCTCTGTCAGAAGATCCATTCGTCCTGGTGTTTTTATACATTGCATAATGCACTGACCTTTTAAGTAACAATTGACATTGTCTGTAATGTTAGATATGAATAATTGATCTGCCATACACACTGACAGATAGACAAAGAGCGAAGGAATGAAAGGCCTATAAATATAATAGCCTATAAATTGGTTGTCTATAACTTAAAGAGGAAATAAACAGAAAAACACAAGGTGTGAGAATAAGATATGTACTATTTATATTTTTCTTTGACTTGAAAACACATAAAGAAAATCTACCACTACTTTTAAATATTAATTAAAAAATATGAACCTTAATAAGACTTAGGATTGGTAACTTTCAAAAATATAAGAAAGGACTGATTATTTCTTTTAAAAAAAATATAAAAAAATCGAAAGAGTCAGCGAAATACTACATCAAAATGTGTGGTGTTTAGTGACCGTTAATTAATGATTACTTAGATTAGAGATCGTGAGATGTGGACTGGTGTGATGTAGGTTTAGAAAAATATTTTCTTTATTGTGCCAATGTTTCGATCTTAATTGAGATCATCTTCAGGGCTCAAAGTATTTGTTTTCTGTGTAGATGTGTCATTACTGTGTGTCGTGTTGAGAGTGCCCTTAACTTTATAAAGAAAATTGTCATTATCATCATACGTCACACCAGAACACATTTCACGATTTCCAAACTACATCAAAATATTGATCTTTTCAGGATAAGTCTTAACAGACAATTTTTTAGAAATCGTGAGATGCGGTCCGGTGTGATGTAGGTTTCAGAAAAACATTTTCTTTATCGTGCCAATGTTTCGATCTTTATTGAGATCATCTTCAGGGCCTGGGATTTACAAACATTGTTTACATTTAACAAATATATTTCAACCAGGAAAATAAAGTAAAATTGTGGGAAAATATAAGCAGGTCCGTTGGACAGTACAGTTACTTCCGAAGCTATAAATTTGTGATAGATTCATCAAATCTGAAAAACAGTTAAAAACACGTCTGAAGTTTTACCTTTTTAAAAGCAATAGCACTTAAGGATGGCATCTAGAATCTACAAAAGTGCTCAATATCCTTGTAAGTGCAGACCAACATATGGACATTAACTACGAGCAGTCCAAAATAAATCTTATGCCATGTTTACGAATTGCCATGATCCTCATAGATTTAAAATAAAATTGCATGTTTGTAGTTTTTAGATTGACATATTCCTAAATGTTTTGTCAAATGTAAAACGATTGACCACTTTTGTTGTAAATTGTGATGATTTCTTGTTGTCTCCACGTAATGGACCTAAAGTTTGGTCGTTTGGTTGTTTCTTCTCAAATTACTACAGTAAAGGATAAAAAGCAAGGATAGCAAAGATCAGAAACAACCAGGCAATAATTTTATAATAGGTAAAAATGTGGGAGGGGGTTGAATGTGTGGTTTAACAAAAGGCAAATTCCTCATATGCCAAGCTTTCTTTATTTTATTTTTTAATGATTATACTACCATCAGGGCTATAAAACTTTAATACAGAATATATTTGATTAATTTAGTAGAATACAATGGAGTATTAAGAGTTCAGAAGAATATAGTACACAATCTTACGAATACGATTTGGACAAACCGTGTAAAAGGTGTCCGTGTCCTAACAGAATCTTACCGAAGCTTACACTAATCTATGAAAGAACTTTATTTTTATTTTTTCCTCCAACAAATTGTATTTATTAAAACTGGTCAATAGTGACCATCTATTAATTGTATCTCAGTTTAATAAATATATTAATAATAATAAATAATGTTTTAGTTTAACTCTAGCCAACCTTGTAACGTTTACCTCTCAACTAACCAAATGGCTTGGTCGACTTACAATATATATAATTGTTTAGGTAAATCCAAAAAGCTTTTAGCTCTAGCAGATTTTCTTTATTTATGGAAGGCTCCTTTCACTCACTTTGTGAGCACATCAGCCTTTGTTATAACAAAACATAGAAATAACGCAAAAACAAACTGTGTGTCAACAAAAGTTTATTTTTGTGTTATTTCTATTCTGTTTTGATGTTTTGACTGATGATCACAAGATGAGTGAAAGGCATCTTCCACAAATAAAGAAAATCTGCTGCAACTAAAAGCTTTTTGAATTTATCTAAACAATAATAACTAATGAGTTGACAAGGCAAGTTTTTAATTTTCCTCTCCTACTCCACCCTTTTAGAGAATATAAAAGGGAATGATTTGAAAAAAAAAAAAAAAAAAAAAAAAAGCCAGTCAATGGGTGAACTCAGTCAGCCAGGCAGAGGGTGAGAAAAGACACCTGGCCGAGACATGACATCTAGGGCTGAGATGAGTCAAATAGAGTTGACTGTCGAAGTGCGGCTTGATGTAGGACAAGCTGACTGATGAGTGTCCCAGAAGCGGATGACAGAACAGAAGTCCGCTGGAATCCGGTACTCAGTGAGAGAACAATTAAACGGGAGAACACCGTCAGCTAGGCGGAGGGTGAGTGAAGACACTTGACCATGACACGACGTCAACTGTCCAGGTTTGAGATGAGTCGACTAGAATTGATTGTCAATGAGTGGCTTGCTATAGGATGAGCTTATTGGTGAGTGTCTCAGAAGCAGTGGACAGAAGTGAAGACACCCAGACGAGACACGATGTCGACCATCCAGTCAAATAGAGTTGACTGTTCAAGAGCACCCTGATGCAGGACAATTCGACTACTAAGGACCCAATATGTGTGGAAAGATCCTAGAAATGCTGAAGAATATGGAAGCTAGCAAAGCATCGTTTGAGGTAAGTTCTCTTGTAAATGCCAAGTTAGGGCTGTAGCTGATATGCCTTGTTTGTTTGCATTTTGGTTTCTTAATTACAATACTGAGACAGTTCAGTATAAGAAAATATATGGCAAAAAGAGGGAAAATTAGAAAGGTTGTAGGTTGAGATAAGAAGTTGATGTCAGAGTGGATCAAAGTCACGATAGCTTAAATAGTTAGAGCAGCGAATTGAGCCGAAGGTTGTGGGTCTGAATCCCGCTAATGACACTAACTTTTTCATCTCAACCAACACTTAGATAAAATAATATGTTTAATTGAAATAAGAATGAATGTTTATGAACTCTATATGGTTTGTTGTATTTTGAAACCTTCCCTCCACACACAAAAAATTAAGCAAATATGCTAAATAATCTCCTATCGCTTAGCATAAAATGTCAGCACCGCGTACATAAAATATACCCATAAATAAATCAATAATAAACAGTTCTTTTTACAAAATGGGTCCAGGTCAATAATATTATGCTGTCATATCAATGGCTTTCTCGTGAAGAAGAAGGGATTTTTCTAAGCCTGACCTCCGCCTGAAAAAAGTTTTACTCACCATTTTCAGGACTGTTGAAGGTATTTAGGTATTATGAACTTTTGCTTCCAGGTCACAGGAGTGCCATTCTAGAAGGGTAAACGTTTAAAAACATTCAATATTGTCTTAGTTGTTTGTTCTAGATTATGGAGACACCACAAAAATTACAAAGAAAACTCAAGATGTGAGTAATAAGGGTTTAAACATATTTCCGGTTATGACACATTGTCAGTATTCAAATTTGATAGTTTCAACGTTAAAAGTTTTATGGTTGATTTTTTTTTTAAATAACTTGTTTGCTGATTGTTTGTATTTAAATATGAACCGAAATACACAAAAAGATTTTAAGATAAAATTTGTTTAAAAAAAAATATTTTTTATATTTGAATGATATGTTGTTTTCTAAAATAAATAAAAGATATCCTTGAAGCTTAATCAAACCTAGATTAACAATCTGGTCATTTCAAAATGCATCATAATTTAAGGGGAAAAAATAAGTTCAGGGAGAAAAGTTACTTGATGTACCTAAGTCGACAGGAATTGATGGTAAGGTGTGTAATTGGGCCTATAAAACTTTTTTAATTACAAGGTACACACCCAAAAAGGCGATGACAAAACGGCTCGTAATTTGACAAAATAAGGGCTACATGGGTGCAACTTTGTTGTCGATTAAGCACTGACATGTTATATGCCGATGATTTTGGTGCGTTAACACTATCAAAATATGACAGCCAAACGTCAAAAGATTTCAGGGAGGTACATTGTGAATTAATAGAAAGTAAATAGTCTGCGTCCTACCTTTTCACGGGATTCAATCACATTTCTCTCAAAAAGTGTTCTGGGGGTTGAAAGTCGGGAAAACCTTTTTCTGAGGTCTCTTCGTGGGTGGAAAAAGTCAAAACTTTTCTGAACAAAATGTAAAACGGATTTGATAAAATTCGTGATTTTTTCTTCAGACGGACACGGACAGTGTTGCGTCTTGCGTGCGCCAAAAGCCCCCCCGACTCAGTTTCGTGAGCGCTTTTTGAAATTATTTGGATACTTGAAATATTTCCCTTTTTCGAATTTTTTTCCGCCCCTTTTAAGATTTTAACTTTTCAAAATAAAGAAATCTAACATCGCGTTTCGTCCTCCTCACCATTTCAATGGGACCGTTAAATTTGACCGAGAAAATAATTAAATGGAAAGTTTTGGATTTGTATTTTTGTTTCAGGTATAATAACGAATTTTGAGTGGAAAATTTTTTTGAAAGGAAAAATGTTTTTTTTTAAATGTTTTTTTTAAACTACTCTCGGCTTGCGGGTCTTAGCCATGTGCACATTATCATAAAACAGCGTTGAGGTTACTTGCGGAGTATTTCTCGTTTGTGAGAATTCGTTTTTAAATCATTGAAATTAAATTGTGAACGGGATTTCGTGCCTGATTTTCAAAATCTCCGCGTCTTGTCGAAAAGGCGATTTGAATGAAAAATCCTAGGATTCACGGTTTCGGACAGGACGTTGTAGTTATCCCGTCGTTGGCTGGAAGGTGACTTATGTTTAATATGAAAAATGGATATTTAGAGGGAAGATAGCCGATAGGGGAAGGAATTCGAATAACTCCCGTTAGTGTTTCGTTTTTCGACTTTTGGTGCGGTGATGATATCCGGGGTCTGTTGTCCCGTGACGGAGAGGAGGCTGCGGCCCATCTACGACTCTTTGGACAACGGAAACAACAAAAAAGCACTGCAGGAAGCTGAGAAGGTGTTGAAGAAGCAGCCGAACCTTCAATGCGCCAAGGTGCTCAAATGTCTCGCTTTGTTGCGGATGGGTAAAAAGACTGAGTGCACCGAACTGCTTGAAGTGATCAAGAACGAGTCGCCGGTGGAGGAGTCGACGCTTCAGCTCATGACGGTCTGCTATTGGGATATCAACAAGCCTGACCTCATATGCCAGCTGTACGAGAACGCTTCGAAGAAGGATCCTTCCAACGAGGACATCCTCAACAACCTGTTCCTCTCTTATGTGAGAATAGGCGATTACAAGAAACAACAACTCTCCGCTCTCGCCCTATACAAAGTTATTCCAAAGAGCCAGTATTTTTTCTGGGCCATTATCAGCATCCTGCTGCAAGCCGTGGACAGGGTGTCCGATTTGATATCCGTTTTCTCTGAGCCTGTTTACAGTCCTCATTTATGTGCCAAAGATCGCCCTTATGTTTACAACTACCTCTCAGACAAGAAGATCGAGGACCAAAAAAAACTGGTCAATGTGAAAGTCGCAGAGAGGATGTTGGAAAAGTACCTTGATAAAGAAAAATTGAATTCTGAACACGAGTTGTTGGTGTATATGGCCGTGCTGGACTTGCTTGACAAACACGAACAAGCCCTCGCCGTTTTGGAATCCCAGGAATTGAGTTCACTCTTGGACGAATCGACGATTTTGAATCTGAAGCTGTCGTTTTTAGCCAAGCAAAGAAAATGGACCGCCATAAACATCCTTGTCAAGCAATACCTAGAGGAAGGTTTAGACGGATGGAATTATTTTCTCTATTACATAGATTCTGTGTACGAATTGAGTAAAGAAAGCCAAGATGACAGTGAATTTTTGAAAGCCCAGCAGTTTATTGAAACATTAGCGAAAGAAAGTACAGGCTGGAAGAAAAGAGCCCCTTACATCGCCAGACTTGAGCTATGTTCCAGGTTTTCCAAATTCACAAATGTTTTAAATTACCTGGTGGAATATTTTAAAGAGTATGGGACCAAAGAAGTGTGTGTTCACGACCTCAAACCGTATTTGCATCTCCTCTCAAACGATAATTGCAACGAGTTCCTTCGTTTGATTTGGGAACCGACTAAATCTGTCGACTCCACCAAATCAAGGATGGAATTTCACATCTGTCACGAAGAATTTGCAAGAGTGATGGCCTGCAAAATGTGCGATAGAAGACTGTATGTTTCCCAGTTGGTCCAATGTTTTATAGATGCGCTTCAGTTTAATACCAATATACCGTCTACAGAAACGAGATCCAGCGACCGTTATGCACTTTTGGCCTTATTTACACTGTACGATCTGTGGTTGGACACATCAGTCAGTGATTACCTGATCGAAGGGGTCACACTTTGTCATTACGCTCTACTTAAGAGTCCCTCCAACAGTCAATTTAAATTACTTCTCCTTAAATTTTCTCATCTGCTAGGCTGCTCAGAAAGTGCACAACTTGCATATGTATTTCTAGACATTAAACAAATGCAGTTAGATACACTCGGATATTTACATGTTTTTCCTTTAATATATCACGCTTCTTACACGAACGCAACTGCTATTCTCCTGTCTACGCTAAAATTTTTCAATACAAATAGAAAAGAAAGTGCCGACCACATAGCTCACGCTTATAAATATGATGCATACACAAAAATACCAGAAATAATTTCAATCAAAGAAAAGTTGAATAATTCTATTCATTTCTATATGGCGCAAGTTGAACGGATGTTGTTGTTGATCTTCCTTTCTGAAACTTATGTTAGTACTCTGCTAATAATTAGAGATTTTGCTGTTGACCCTGAAGTCGATAAAATACCTTGGATGTATCTTGAGGACAACCGCGATTTGAATGTACTGTGGGATCTGGAGCCTAAAGACCGTTCTCTTACTCAGGAAGAAATCGACGTGAGCCACAATTTGGACCTGACTTATTTGAGTTTGAGAAGTCGCCTTCTAAGGATGATAATCACCAGCATCCACCTTGGTTCTGCAAACGTCGAGAGTATGAAAGATTTTGAAGGATCGGATGACAACGGCAGTACCAGTTCGTTCATCTCTTTAAAAAACATTCTAATAAATCTAATAAAACAAATGGAACAAGATTTGGAAAAACTGAAAAACAATCCACCTAAGCTTTGCCTTAAAAAACCTTCAATAGCTTCACCTCCGAAATCCAGACTGCCTTTAATTCATAGTCAGAATTATTTTGATATTGTCTTAAACGCGATGTGGTTCCTTTTGAGCCTCATCCCTGGAACGGTACCTGGAAAAGATGTAGGAGAAGAAGCGTGTAAATACAGATTAGGCGTTATTATGGTGCTATCGGAACAGTTTGCCTTGTCGTTTTCTATCAGGAGCCTAGAAGTGGAAAAACGATTGGAAATGATTGAAATCTGTTCGCTCTTTGTTGAAATTGCTTCTGTATCATGCATCATAGTGGGGGTTTGTGATGTGATACTGTCAAAAATGAAGAACATATTAACAAAAAAAAGTAAAAAGAAGAAAGATGGAATGCAAAAGGTCGACTTGCCGAGCGAACTAGAGTGGCGCACAAACATGTTGAATAAATTCATCGTTTATGCATCAGACACGATAAAAAGTATGGATTGTGTTTTAAAGTCTGAAGAAAAGATGTTAAAGAGCGAAATATCTAAATATGGTGTTTTTCAGCTTTATGATTTAATTAAAGAGAAAAAAGATGAAAGTTATGAGATCAATCATAAAGAATGGTCCGATTTAGAGAACATGTCTAAAACTATAAATGAAAAAGTTATTAATAGTCATACCACTTCTGTAAATAATATGTCAAATGTATTAAGGTCGAAGCTGAAATATTTAAGTTCGTTAAAAATATAACAGTTGTTCCTTAAATGTTATCTTTTCTATTTGTATAGACTTATTTTAAACAAAATATTACAAATTTTCAATAACTTTGAATGAATTGAAATATATTTCCTGTTACTCTGAGTACTGTGGTAAAATTTGATGTTTTCTACTATTTGTTAATTTTTTTTTTTTAAATTCTGAAAAGTGTCATTTAAAAACTGTTTTATTTGTTTTTGTGTTTTATGTATTTTCTTTTCAGGTGATGTGCCCATTGGTTTTAATTTAATGGAGAAAACGACTACCAATAGAAGCAGGTCGATGTAGTGTAATTGATTTAATTTTTATTTTTAGTAAATTGTACATTTTGTTTTTAAACAACGTCATAGACTGCTGGATGCGACATGGCAGTTTCCCTTTCTGTACTCCACATTTTCAGTGTGTACACCATTTTCATTTGGATGATTGCATTTTTCAATTCAATTAGTTCTCCATTAGTAAATTACAGTCTTAACTTTAAATTTGTTTGTTAATGGTTTGTAAAGCAGAATTTGTATTTATTTTGTACTGATCTATTACCTTGATCTATACTGATTTATTTATTAGAAATACATCTTTATTGAATGGTTTGTTTTATTGATGCATTATGTTTTTTTCTTTTTAAACTGATCATATCCAGAAAAAAATTTGATATATAAACCAAGCACAACTATTTTAACAAAACTATAGAATATTAAATTATTTTAATTAATTATACTTTTTATCTAAAGTGTTGGGTGTGATGAAAAAGTTAGTGACATGAACGGGATTCGAACCCACGGCCTTTGACTCAATACACCCTTTCTGTAACCATTTGAGCTATCATGGCTTTGGTGGTTCCTGGTACAAAGTTATAATAGCTTAAATGGATGGAGCTGAAGGTTGAGGGTTCAATTCCCGCTTGTGACACTAACTTTTTCATCTCACAAAACTGAAGTTTAAAACAAAATTTCATGACTATTTTTACTACTTCGTAAATCATATAAATGGAGATCTGATTAAGAATTCAAAGTTGATACATGGACACCTATTTTTGGGCCAAAGTCTGCACATATAAAGGTCACTCGATGTACCCCACGTAATTGAAGGGCGTCACTCCACAGCCCCTGATATGAGAGATGATCATGAGTAAGGCAATGAGTAACTGGATCCCCTGTTCCAATTGTTGGAGGAAATATGGATGCTTGTATTATTCAGTACTGAAGTTTTATGTTGCCTAGCAAATTCATACCAATAAATACATTCACTCTCAACACACGATCCGTAAAACTATCAGTACTATATACAATAAGACCCTGGTTCCTCCAAGAATCAGAAAAAATGACCCAGATACTCATGTCATGCTCAAGAACAATTCTCGTATCAGGTGGCATTCTTACACACCATATGGAGCCAAGGAGTTGCTCCCTTCAATTAGGCGGACACATCGAGCAACCTCTTTGCAGGCCGGACCTATATTTATACTTTGGCCCAAAAGTAAGTGTAAGAGTGTCATCCTTGCATGGCCTATCCTTAATGGAGTGAGGGTGGCCCTTTTACTACAAGTCAGGTCCTCCAAGGGCCACCTGTCAGTACTCTTGATACGCAAGAGCTCATTGGCAAGGAATATTGGCGCTGAGTCCATCTTCAAGAAATTTGAAACCATCTATTAAAAACATAATTATGTTAATTTGTAGATTTATTTAAGATTGTTTCACCCTGATGATGACCTTAAAAGAGGTCGATAACAAGTCAGGTACCATAAGATTTTTGTCTTCATTTATTTTTATGTACAATCTACATGTATTATATATAACCAGCAGATTGGATTTCAATTTATGTTTGTCACATTGCGGGCGTTATAGAGAAAGCGACCCGTTGGCAGCCGCTCTGGATTAATAAAATTATATTAATAATTTAAGAGGTATCATCCATATTCTTTTCAGAAGTTTACGTGGAAGTGTGGGGAATTGTGTAATTGTATCTGTGTATTAGTGTGATTTTTTAATTTACTATGAAAATGTCTGTAATATGAACTATGAAAAAACTGTTGACATCGGAAGCTCTCTGTGAAGTGTGTTATTGTTTACCTAAAAACGGACAGAAACAATTAGTGTTAAAATTTTGGATTGAAAAGTTTGTAATATTGGAATATTTGGCCGATCCATAAGCTTGGCACCTGTACATCCAAATAGGTTTGGCTAAGTATGTGTATATGAAAAGTTTTGATTTTAATGGTAATTTTGGTTATTGGTTGAGTAGATAACAAAGCTTTAAATTATTTGTTGAGTGTCTGTTTTTTTAATCGTGTGTGGATTCCAAGTCAGTCTTCTATCAAATGTAAGTCCTAAATAGTTAAGTTGGCCAGATTGAGGAAAAGGTCCATTGTATAAGTATATGCTAGGACAAGTCTCACAATGGAGTCTAAAGATATATTGTGACTTTGAGAGTTTAAACTTTATTTTCCAAAGATTGCTCCATTTTTCAATTGTTGATATGTGGTTTTGTTACATAAGTGAAGCTTGTGTAGAAGAGGGATGACTTGTTAATACGGCGGTGTCATCTGCATATGTGGCGCTTTTCGTTTGTGGGCATATCAGAAGTAAAAATTATGTACAACAGCGGAGCAAGTATTGACCCTTGTGGCATATCTGCAAGCACTTCTTTCATCTCAGAAGTCTACATACCCTGGATTACTGAGAAAAATCTCTCCTTAAGGTATAAGATAATAACTGAATTTGTTTTTCCATCCACATGAAAAAAAAAGGTCGATACATCTAACATTTTAAATAGAAAATTCTTTTTTTTACATAATATTATTTTAATATCAACAAAAGTCCCTTTTATAATCAAAAATATTCATTAATTTTGAAACAAAAATAATTGAATTATTCATATTTGAATGCTTTTTAACAAAAATATTGTTACTTACTGATAAAATGTTAGCATATGAAATTGTTGCAGATTTAATTTACTACTTACATTAAATCTTGTCCAATAAAAATTTTGGAAAGTGCAAAGAAAATATTTGAATAAGAGATTAATTTCGATTAAGATTAGTTGGGATGGTTGGGTATCGTCCATAATCGATAAATCGAGTTGGAAGTTGGAAGGTACCGCCGTCAACCTACGGTCGTGTCGTGTTATAAACTTGTATGCTGCACGTGGTGTGGTTGTCAAGTTGGTTTTTATTGGAAAATATTTGTTTTTTTAATTAAAACATGGCAGGCCCAAGAAAGAAGAAGGTATGTAGATTATTTTTAAAAAAATTCAAATAAGTTTTTTCGTATTTTCTCTTTTAGTATCAGTCAGGTGAAGGAGCGCAGTATTGGACAAGGGCGAAAGCCCTTAAAAAACTCCAGCTCTCTCTTAAAGAGTTCCGGCGACTTTGCATATTAAAAGGCATATACCCGAGGGAGCCCAGGAACAGGAAAAAAGCCCAGAAAGGATCAATGGAAATCAAGACACTCTACAATAAGAAGGACATACAATTTCTCATGCACGAGCCGATCATTTGGAAGTTCAGGGAGCTGAAGGTTGAACTTTTAAGCTAGTTTGCTTTTGATTCGATCATCAAAGTCATTTTGGTTTCAGGTGCATGGGAGGAAAATCGGACGAGCTAAGGCGATGAAGGAGCATGGTCTAGCTAAAAAACTAATGTATAAACCTTTACACATCAATCTAGATCATATTGTTAAAGAAAGGTAAACAGTACCAAAAAAAAATAAAATTATACCTCTTATTGAATTTTGTTTTAATTTTAGGTATCCGACATTCATTGATGCACTTAGAGATTTAGACGACTGTCTGACTCTATGCTACTTGTTTAGCACTTTTCCTTCTTTAAAACATGTTCCGAGGGATCAGAGCGCACTTTGTCGACGTCTCATGCTCGAATTCATGCAAGCTATAATTGTATCAAAGGCGCTGAGGAAAGTTTTCATATCCATCAAGGGATATTACTTCCAGGCCGAGATCCGTGGTCAACTTATCACGTGGATTATGCCTCATCCTTTTAGTTTTGAAGTAAGTTCAATTCTTATTAATGTAATAAAAGATTGCGATTTTTCAGTATTTAAAAAAATATAAAAAAAATTTCAGCCGCAAACAAAAGAAGAAGTGGACTTTAGGATAATGTCGACTTTTGTTCAGTTTTATGTCGTTCTTCTTGGTTTTGTCAATTTCCGGTTGTACCATCTGCTTAATTTGTATTATCCACCAAAAATTCATCAGATTAAAGGTAAATCCAAGTAACTTAGTTTAAATAAAATAAATTGTTCACGATTTTGCTGTGATTATAAAGATATGGAAGGCGAGGAACTAGTAGACAAAGCTGTATTAGAGTCTGAGAGAATTGCAGCTTTAAATATCCCGATTTGCACTGCAAAAGACACAGTTGAGGAAGAAGACGCCAACTTAGATGCATTTGAACTGGTACGAATTTAAAATAGTACTAATTTTGTAACTTACGATTTGTGTCTCACAAGTATTCACCCTTTAAAACTACTGACCAAGTCATAACTGGCAGAATAAATGTTGATCAATCTTTCTCTAGCCATATCTTAAGAGCATTATCTTATGTTGAATACAATTATCAAATAAGAGGAAATTTTAGATAAATAATTAAGATAATAGATTACTTTGTTTGTAGTTGAATGCTTAGTGCAAATATTTTTATCAGAACACAAATTTCTGGGGGCGTCAGTGGCCGCAACGGTTTAGGCGTTGACACGGCGCTCATCACTGTAAGGTAAAGGTCCCGGGTTCGAATCCAGCGGCCCTGCATTCGAGCCCAACATACTTTCAAATGGGTTTTTTTTTTTTTTTTTTTTTTTTTCAAAAGTTCCGGCACCCTGAGGGTTTATATGACCTCTGCTGTTGCGAACCCTTGTAAAAAAAAACAAAAAAAACAAGAATATGGAAGAAATTCTTGCAAAACGCTAAAAAAATTCTATAGGGCTAGTTGCTTTTTAAGTTCTAATCCATCCCATCGAAATCATCAAGGCTTACTCTACACTAACCTCACTATCCCCACGAACTCAACATTACTTTCATCAACAAACTGATTCATTCCTGATTCCAAAAGTTTCACGCCAACCTCTCGATCCATCCTAACCCTACTGCTCAAGCCCTGTCATTCTGATCCCTAGAACGCACCTCATACTTTGACTTGGTGCTCCTTAATCCCTCACACTGAGTGCCAGGATTGGCTGGTCCATGGTATGTGCCTTCTAGATGCAGCACTTGCATTGGTGTGAAAAAAGTTTTGTGATCACATTTGTAATATGTATTACTTTCCATCTGTGGATCAGAGATCATTTTTTAATGATTATTTGGTGATGGCCGGTAAGAAAGAAAACTGTTGACACAATACGATGAACTCATCCCCTTTACCATGAAACCAAATTAATATATGTGTCATTAAAAACATGTACATCACAAACTTTTTTTAATGAATAACTAATTTTGATTTACGTATGTATCTAACATATACCTTGGCCCTGACAAAATAACATTCGTTAACCCATTCTGGATGTTGAGTATAATATTGTGCTATTGCTTCCCCAGTGATGTACTAAGTGCGTGCTATCTTGGTCACCCCTTTCTCTACTCAGATACTGGGAGTGTATCATATTCTAGTCTCTTGAATTTTAGACTGAAGTTCAAAGAAGTGGTGGGTTAAGTTTATTATTTTTAATGCCAGTTAAAGTGGGAAGTTTTACAAATTAATGCAGTTTACCATTTCAAAACTGAACAAACAGGTTGTTAGTTGTAATGGTAAATAAATAAAATTATGCATTTGTTGGGTTTTTTAAAATTATTTTTTGTGTAATTTTTTTTTTAAACTTTTTTAACGTCATTTTAACTTATAGTTGTAGTTAATAATTAATTCTAATTTCTTGTATTCTGTTTACTATATTTATTAAAATTGTAGGAGACCTCTGGGACCGAGTGGTTAGCATCTGACTCGATTTGCCACTCTAGCAATTCTGGGTTCAAATCCTAGAATATTGCACAGCTTTTTAATTAATAATGATAGAAAGTATGTATTTTAAAGAAGTTCTGACCCTCATCCCTGATATCCAACTGGTAGTTGAATGTTAAGCCGTTCTATGTGTATTTTTAAAATTGAGTGGGTTGTAACATATTTGATTTTCTTTTCAATCCAGTCAATATTACATCAATTAATTCTTGTGGGGATTGGAGAACTTCATTTGCAAAAGGTCTCTTCGCCAGACACGATTTAATAAAACATTTAGATTTACACGTAGGTAAGGTCCAAACTTGGCAATTCTTTATAAATTGAGGGTACAGAGCTGTGATTTTTCAGAGAACAAAGTGTATACTATTTTTAAACTAATTTTTAGCATTATTTTTAATTTTACCTTTTATTTTAATTATTTTTAATTTAAGTCACAGGTAAGGTGTAAAAAGTTGTAAACAAACTTGATAATCAAGCTGTAGTTAGTGACAGGGGTAACAAGATGTGTACAAAGCTGAGATTAAAAAAAAAAGTTGGTTCAAAAATTCCTCCTCTATTTTGCTTAATTTTTGGTTAATTCGTTGAATTTTATTCTGGCCCAATTGCAATGGATTAAGCAGCAACCACTGTATACATTTAACATATTTTGTTTGAAAACATTGAAATAAATTTTTTTGAATGAGTGACAAACAAGACCTAATTTTAAAGTTATCATCTTTCAGGTTCAAGACAGCAATAATATGAGTCAAGCTGAGCAAGCGTATAAAGAAGCTGAACAAATACGCAAGTTGAAGGTTTTATTTAAAGGAATGAAAGTATTTTTAAATCGTGAAGTACCAAGAGAGCCGCTTGTATTCGTTCTTAGATGTTTTGGTGCCGAAGTCTCTTGGGATCGAACTCAATTTGTTGGATCAACTTTTGACGAAAACGACGAAACGATTACTCATCAAATAGTAGACAGGCCTCAAATAGACAAGCAATACATTTCAAGGTGGCTTATTTGGATAGGATTTAATATTTTCATTTTCGTGATTGTTTGTTGTAATTATTAGGTATTATGTTCAACCGCAATGGGTTTTTGACTCCGTCAACGCAAGGGAGCTGCTGCCCGTTGAAAAATATTTCATAGGCTGTGTTCTGCCACCTCACTTTTCACCTTTTGTCGATACGAGCAGACCGCAAACGTATAATCCTTTTGAAGTTTTGGCTCAAGACGAAGAAACGAGAGAAGAAAAAGCAACTGACGCAGGTTCTTATGAGTTTTATTAAAACAATTTTTCCTTTTGAGTAGTTCTATTTGATTAAAATTGTATATGTGTATTTATATATTTTTTTTTAGAAAACAAAGATGAGGAGGATGAAGAAGATGAAAATGAAGGAAGCGAGGAATCTGAAGAGGAAGAAGTAAAAAATAAAAATTGTGAAGAACAATTACGAAAGAAGAGAGAATTGATGGTAAAGTTTTATCTTTTTCAGTCAGTTCAGAACTGCTTATGCACACAATCAACAAAATTCCATGTCCAATGTATTTGAGCTTTTGTTATTGTTCGATGGTTAAAACACTATGTAGAGAAATTATTACTTGTTCATACAAATTTGCACATGTACAAAAGGTTTGTTACATCACTCGTCTAAGCCATCAGCAAATTGGCGAGTGCTGTTGAGTTTGGGCCTTCCACAAATGCAAACTCAAACTGTCAGATGGCCATTCCAACTTGGTTCCAAGTTCAGCTCGAGGATTGGCTATGGCCTGGCAATCAGAAACGTTAAGTAAAAACGTAAAAAAGTTAAGTTGATAATTAAAAGGAGTATTTTATTATACTTGTTCCATTTTGTCTTAAAGGGGGGGGGTCTTAATTTACTTTGTAGCATTAAAAATTTGTGTTAAAACAGAAGCTAATCTAAATTTTTTCATTTTGCATCTTACATATCTGATATGTGCTTATAAAATAGTATTAATATTTAATTATTTTACAGTCATTTTTATAATTAACTTTTAACTTTTAGACCAAGAAAATGAAAGTAGCGCCTGGTAAATTGTTCAAAGAAGACGAAGAAGCCCTTAAAAAGAGGAAAAGAGAGGAATACAAGTTGAGGGAGAAGATGGTGGAAAGGAAGCACAAAGCCCTTTACAAAAGCATGATGAAAGGCCGCGCTGAACGAATGAGGGATGTCAAAATTTTGCAAAAGAAGAGGTTGCAAGTAAATCAAAAACGTTTAGAAGCCAAACAAGAAAGTTAATAATAATATTTTACACACAATATATTAAATAAATAAATATTTCCATTTTATTTCTTGTTTATTTTGTTGAATACTTCATGAACTAGGACATACAATTTAAAAATATTTTTTCTTTTTTTAAAATTTGCAATGTTTTATTTAATATATTAAAAATACGTTTTTTTAAATTATCCATTTTCTTAGCTTTCTTTATCCTATAACACCTGAAGACACAACAAAACTCAAGTATGGAATTGAATATAAATAATATTATTTACAGAAAAAATAGATAAATTAACTAACAATTTTATGAATTGTGCTACAATCTCATTAGGAGATTATTTTCAACTAAAATCAATAAAAAGTTAGGTTTATAATAAACGATAAATAACAGCAATCCATGTTAAACTGAGTATTACTCCAGATGGTTCATCCTGTTTTCCTACGACCAACAATGTTTTTGTTCTCGGTAGCTATTTAAAACTGCAACTCAAAAATTTCTCGCAGTTTGAAAAGTAAAAAGTTAGTCGTTCGTATCTGAATCGCTTTCTTCCTCTTCTTCGTCGAGGTCTGGCATGGGAAACCTGAGCAACGCTGCAACTCCGGTCAACTGCGTTAATTCTGAAATATATTCATAATTAAAAATTACATATATATTAAAAAATCTTAATAATATTGAAATTTACGTTCTCCGGAAACGTGCATAGAAGAGAATATCTTGACATCGCCGCCAAATTCCCTTACATTGTCTACGAGTGAAACGTATCGCTTTCGTTGTTGAATATCGGAACATCTGTAATGATTAATTTATAAAATAATTTTTCCAGTAGCACAAGAGTAGATTTATATAATTATGTAATAAATCAATTTATTTATATTAATTAAAAAACCAACTACATTGCTACCATAGTCAAATGGAGATGTAGTCAAAGGGTTGTCGTACAACCCTCTTGTATGATAGGAATTACTTTATATTATTTTTTTAACAAGAGCTACCTCATTATGTACTAGTAATAGAAAAATATTCACCTGAATAAGTTATCTGAAATGAGTAGTGTCTCTATTGCTTGAGCTTCACAGGCCTTTTCAACATGTTTTGACCCATAGAAAGCTTTAGCAGGTTCATTTTGAAGCATGGTGTAAAACGCCTCCAGAGCTTTGACCTCGCTTAATGCCTTTGTGTCAGCCATTTTAGCGATTACCGCCGGATCCATTAATATTTCTGCAAATCGTGATGATTTAGAAGTGAAAAACAGTTAGAATTATTGCAGTACCTTTCAGAGAATGTTTGAACCCTGAGGAAGAATGTACAAGCAAGAATTTCGGCTTGTTCTCGATCAAAAGCTTGTTGTCAGTTTTCAATGCTTCTTGAAACATGAAATCGTAGAATTGATCACGCACGAACCCAGGACTGGCCAATAAAATACACTTGACTATGTCGAAATTGATATGCCTTAAAATCGCCTGCATGACGCTTTCAAAAAATTTACTCAAACCCTAAAACAATGTAAATATTACATTGTTTACAAGACTTTTTATTAGTAGCTCAACTTACCTTCTCATGCTGTTTAACATTTCCTTTTCGCTTCCGGGGTATAACTTGGTCAATTTTACTCCTCACTATAGTCATGCTGGATGTTATTAAACAAACATAGGCTAAACCTTCTTGCATAATAACAGCCCCAACATCAGCATTCTAAAAAAATATATTATAATAATATTTATAATAAAACTTCAAAAAACAAAAATAAATAATGTGAAAGAAGGAATTGCTAACATAATATAATAAAGTGCACACATTAGACTGTATAACCTACTTGAGATGGATCACTCGCCATATCAACACGTTCCAGTGAAACAGAATCCCATTCGGCTTTTGTCAACGTAAATTTGCGGTTAACTTCTAGATCCAATGTGTGGTATGCCCCCATCTTCAATGAAATAAAAAAATGTTTGAAATTAAAAAAAAAAAAGATTTATCAAAAGGTTATTTTGAAAGCACTTGCTATTTCATACATATCAAGTTCATAATATATTTTAATTGTGATTTACAATGCAGCCTATTTGTCATAACAGAATTTCTTTTTGGGGCCTGCAGAGTGATGAATGCACCTAACATCATCAGAAGTGTGTGTGTGTCAAAATAAGACAGAAAAAGATACGTATGAAAATGCTTTTGACAAAAAACTACTGACGACAGGCAGATGACTGCAAATGACCTAACTAGATCAGAGTTTGTTTCAGATTTCTTAAAAATGAAAAATAAGTACATACATTCCAAATTATGCAAAAGAACAATAATAATATTATTATAAAATATTTTACTACATTGAGGAATTATTTAATTATTTGCACATACCATTTTGTATTTCTTTATAGGAGACCTGCCTGCTTCCTTTTTTTAAAATTTATTTGTAACTTTTTTTTTGTTTAAACATAAAGTACAGAAGTAGTAATTTTTTATTTCATTTTTTAAATTTTTTTTGTACACTTCTATTAATTTCCTATTCGGTCCCAAGCCTATAATGCGATATATATATTATAACAACAAAACTGACATGTAATTGTAAGCTGTCCCCTATCTTATTCTCTTTTGTTTAAACCGAATGTTTAAAAGTAGTAAATTTTGTTTCATTTTTTAAAAACATTTTTGGACACTTTTATTTATTATATTTTTTTAAATTTATTATATTATTATAATTTAATAAATTTCCTATTCGATCCCAAGCCTATAGTGCACTATATATACATTACCACAACAAAACAAACATACAATTGTAAGCTGTTCCCTGCCTTAGCATAATTTAGAAATAATTGATAAAATAAGATAAAAATAATTGTAAAACATGTCAAACATATGTTGAAAATAGGGCTGTAGATCTGAAGGAGTCGCCCATCCAGTAGAGCAAGAGACATTTCCCACAACCTGAAGTCATAGGAACGTTATTAGTGTGTGAAGGTTGTTGCGGTCACTATTCATTCGGCCGTGGTTTTCTATTAATTTGGGCCACGCCAGCTGGGTGGGTGATGAAAACTCTTCGCCGGAAGTTGATCAACATGAAGCAGGAGGATGAATAACAGAAACTTCTGACAATGACTGGCTTATTTCCTCTCCTACTCTGATTGGGAAAACAAAAAGGGGATGATTTGGAAAGCATAGTCAGTCAAATTGAAGACTCATTCCAGTTAAGTCGAGGAATCAGTCAGAGCAGTCAAACAGCCACACTGGGACTCAGCCAGCAAGGAAGCTGTGGGAAGAAGATCCTGGAAAATGCTGGATGATGTGGAACGTAGTGTTGGTGAGTATCTTTTGGGATAAGTCTTCTTGTGAATAAGTTCATCACCAGAGTAAGAGTTGTGGCTGACAACTTGATTGCTTGACTTTTATTTTTGTTTGTTTATTACCATAAGACGGGTCTTTGTAACAATAAATATTAATGAATATATCTCTCTGGTTTATTGTAAGTTTGGGCCTTACCTTCACTCACACAAAAAGTAGTTAAGCGCATACGCTGAATTGTTCTCTTACTGCTTAGCGATAAGAGCATAAAACGTCAATGCTTGCTTATACATTAATTTCAAAATAAGGTAAAATGCATAGCAGTTTTTGTGGAGAGATGCAAATAAAAGTATGAAAGAGGAATGAGTGGGAAGACTGGGTTCATGTGCGATAATTTATGCTTGACCAAGCTTTTAACCAAACCATCAAGCTGAATTGATTTTATAGTACTGTTTATCTCAGCTTACCTTGACATATTGATTCTCTTCGATATTCCTACCCTTGAGTCTGAGGACGCAAGCCTGTGTATCAAAATCGATGGTTTCCACTCGGATGGTAAGGATCGTTCGTATCCTCGAGCTGGTCGACGATCCTGTAGAGGACTCATTCTGAACCTTTCTGCAAACCAGAGATCGAGAGGGTCACCTTGGGATGCCAGACTCTGCAGAAACAAGGCAATATTCGGATATTTGACCAACCTTATAGTAGAAGCTCTCACCGTGTCACCCTCGCTGATCAGGTTGTAGGCGTGCCACATATCCTCAGACTCTTCGGGGATGAGAACGACGGATCTGCAGAAGTGGACACGATTTTCACAAATTGTCTCGAGCTTTAAATAGCAAAAAACATATCGGACTTACCCTCCTCCATCCTTTTCAACGTTTTTGTGTACCAGTTTCATCTCAATGTTTTAAAATCGCGACTGGTTTCAAAAACAATAACGGCTTCCTCCTCGGACAGATTGAAAACCATCTTGAGCTTCAGAAACTGGGAGTAGCAAAGAAGGTTAATTTAACCTTACTAACCAACGTTGGAGAAGAAAGGATATTTTACGCCATCTGAATCTGACACCAGTTGCATTTCCACATCACTAGACAATAAAACTAACACAGTTATCAATCATATACTACTCATTTTACGGCCTGAAACACTTCAAACCATCTAAACTGTTAATCTTGATTAAAATTGTACCTAAGCATGCCTACCGTTCTTTTATATACACACTTTTTAATTTCAAATACTGAAAAGAGATTATTTTAAAACCTATGTTTCAGAAGCGGTTAATGCAATCAGACAATTTATAATAAAACTCCTCGAAAATATATATTTATTAATTTCTAAATCTTTCGCGCTTAAACAAACGCGAAACGTCAAACGGTCAAGGAGAAATTATAACAGCTGATCAGTTGCACTTCTTGGTTCCAGATTTTCGCATTTTCGTTTGCTATTTGTTGTGTTTTAACTGTGTGTGATGTTTTCCCGCGGATTTTCCCCTATCTGCATTTTTGTCCAGTGTCCGTACGCACTCGCTTTGTCTTCCTTAAAGCTGGTCACTCGGAATTAGTTAATTTAGGTAAGCCTCTTTTTGTAAGTTTTCTGTAAAATTAGTAAGTTTTCTGAAGAGATGATTAAACGACCAAGCACCTATGTTGTCAGTTGTACTTCCATGTAGTTTGAAATGTCCTCTATATTCTTAATGAACGAATTGAATACTTGTTTATTGGCTGACAATTAAAGGGATAAAAACCTCCAAATTGAGTTACAAAATTGTTGTAAACTAGAATTCAATTAGTTCATTAAGTATATAGAGGACACATATACATCCCTAACCATCGCTGCTTGTGACCATTGTAAAAATGAGGATGGTAAGAGAGTATAGAATAATATATTCCATAGAAATTTTATCGAAGAAAGATATTTTACTGTAATTTAAGAAAAAACAAACATTTTATCCAGAAAATTAACAAATCGTATTTATTTTCTATGTAAAATGTTTTTCTTCTTAAATCACAATAACATCTAATAAATCGATTGATTTTTTGATTGTTTAGATTAATTTCTAGGCCAAACCATCTCTCGGTTTCAAAGTCAGGCCGAAAGTTTGTGTTTGCCATGCATGGCGTACAACAAGCCAAACTGTTTCTTAGTTCCAAAGTCAGGCCTAAAGTTTGTGCTTGCCATGCATGAAGTACGACATGCCAAACCATATCTTGGTTTCAAAGTTAGGCCGAAAGTTTGTGCTTGCCATGCGTGGAGTATAACAAGCCAAACCGTTACTTGGTTTCAAAGTTAGGCCGAAAGTTTATGTTTGCCATGCGTGGACAACATGCCAAACTATTTCTTAGTTTCAAAGTCAGGCTGAAAGTTTGTGCGCACCATACATGACAACATTCCAAACCATTTCAAAACTTTTATCCAAACATTCTCATTTACCATTTATTTAATTACAATTAAAAACAAAAGAGACAAAATTAAGTTGCAATGGTGCCCTTCTTTTGTTGATTCTTTTTTCCTTCTTAGTCAAGAAGAAAATCCCATAAATTGATACTTAATGTATACATATAATTTATGTACATGATAAAATGCTTCTAATATACAATATATACGGCTGATTTGCCTGAGATGTGTTTCAAAGTTAGGCCGAGCTAACATTCATTGTTGACTCACATGCAGTACCACAGGCCAAACCTTACAATGTCATTAATTTATTTCTGGGTTTTATTCCAAACATTCTCATTTATTTATGTAATGAAGAAAATTTCTAAATTGATTTACAATTATGATAAAATTATTTTGTGAATTCCCTTTCTTTTCATAAGTGAAAAGATAATCTCATAAACGGATGAATTCTGTGATTATTATCAATTTTGATGATTATATGTTATTTTAAATACTCTTACTGTTTTAATTTTTTCTATGGTTACAACTAGTGATTTTTTTAAAATTGTAGTGATTTCTTTTTATAAACGGTTCAGTTTATTTGATTTCAGTTACCTGAAAGTTTATATTACAAGTAACGAGTACAACCTTCCAAGCCATTTATTGGCTTTTAATCAAATACCATTTATTTGATGTATTTATTTATAATTAAAAATACCCAAATTATGTAGTTAATTATTTTATCGAAATGTGCACAAATTTATACTCTCAGACAGCTAGGCAGCTGTGCACTAAATGCATATGCTTTCAACTCCTAACATGTCTAAGAGAGCCTAATGACTGGGAAAACATAACAAGGTTACCTTAAATGTGGGTTCCCTGACGTGAATGTATAGAAGGAAGTGAACAAGCTGACCAATTAGGCTAAAAAGAGGCAGGCTTCTCACCCATGGGACCAGAACCAGAGTGTGTGTGCTTAATTGGAAAAATAGCATAAGAAAGAAAAACTCAAGCACCAAGTATGAGGCAAGTGAAGAGATTTATAAATCTCTCAAAAAGGAAGGCAAAGGAACTCTTTCTCAGCAGGCAGAATTTAGAATAATTATAGGCCTCTATACTGGTTATTGCCATCTTAACTAAAAGATGGTGGGCAATAGATTATGATGGGAAAATAGGAGAGATTTTTCAAGAATTTAATTAATTAAATTAAACATTGGATGATGTTAAAATTATTCTTGACACTTGTGTAGTCCAATGCCACAAATATGATTAAGTTTCTTGGCCATTGTATACAAGTTGTGTTTTACATTTGAAAGGAATAAGTCTCCCAATTAAGTTGTTGATTTGTTCATGAATGTAAAGAAAAACACATAAAATACCCTGATGGTAGTATGGATAACATAAATGTCTAATTTTAAATATTTTAGTTTCAAAAGGCCCTTGAATCTATATGGCTCATGTACAACTGATGTTAAATTGTTAGGTGTACACTTATCCCTCTAATCATAAACCTTGTTAATTATATTGCATGTATATTTATTATATTTATTTGTTGTTGTAAGATTAATGTAACGATATATTCTGTTTTATTTTAGGTGTCCGTAATTTATTCGTTTGAAGTTTTAAAATGAGTGATCCGCTTCCACCCACTGGTGCTTCGAGGCTTAAACCCCCGAGCAAAATTGGAAGATTATGCGCTACAAATCAACCGAAACCTGCAATCCCCCCTTCGCCGAAAGCTGGTCAGTGGAATAAATAGTTTTTTTTCCAATAATTTTCCTTTTTTGAGCATTTTACCGCTTGCTTGGAATTAACACTGGAATGGTTTGTCGCTTTATTTTTGCTGTAAAATGATTGCACGACAGTGCCACAGGAACGTTTTGACATAAAAAGAAAATAGCAGACTATTATCTCTATTAAGAGCACAATCTTGAAAGTTGAAATATGTATTTCAGTAATTCAGTCAGTTTTAGATCATGTTTATTTAATATGAAAAAAAAAAAAACATGATATATTGTCCTTTTTTGCCCAAACGTTCAAGCAGTTTTATTATCTCAGTCTCTGAAAAATATTTTTTTCCTTTAATTAATTTGGCATTGACTGGATTAATTAATTGGTAATCCATAATGTAATGAAGTAGAGACTCCTACAGGGCCGCATCACGCATTGTCATGCAGTATGACATCATTTCTATTCATTAAACTTCATTGATAATCATAATTTCTAGATGAGTACTTTCAATCTGCCTGCAATACTACCTATTTTATAACAACTGACCTCGTCCTGTTTGTTAAGGTAACAAAGACATTTAAATGAAAAAAAAGAAAAGGTCAAAAATTTCCTTCCAAACATACGACCTTAGCATGTAGCTTAAGACAGTCCCCCGAGTTGTCTTCTGTTCTGCTGAAACAGAACTTATGGGAAAAATAAAGACAGAACGACTTGACTTTGCTGACTCTCGAGTTTTTGTTATATGCCAGACCAAAACTTAAAGCAAAAACTTAAAGGAATAGCGTTGAACAATAATTTGTTTAATTTAATTATCATGTTAGAATTCTTCACATTGGCCTATTCTTTCAATAAACTATTACGTATTTTAATTCAGTATTCGTATCAGAACAAAGAACAACTCTGTTGAGAAAGAAGTACACTCACATGTTGGGATAGGAAAAAGGACAATTATGCTTGGAAGCTGTTTCTTAACAGAAAAGCAACATTAGAAACATCAGAAATAAAGAGAACATGTTTTCACAGAAACTCTGTATGGACATAATGAAATTTTGTTTTCCCGATCGTGTATTTACTGAAATAATTAACGTAATAAATAAAAAATTACTATTATTTGCTAGTAAAAGCATTCAAAAACATTTCTGTAAATGACAAACTAAAAAACATCCACGATCTCCAATATTCTACGTAAATGCAAAGAAACACCGTCTAGACAAATAGCTTTTCTCAATGAGTAGTGATAGAGATAGAGCTAGATATATAGAGGGAGAAGGAGGAGAGAGAGGGGAGAGTGAAAGAGAAAAGAGAGAAACCTAGAAAAAGATTAGGAGAAAAGGAATGAATGAAAAAGAAAGAAAAATAATGTAAGTGAATGAGAGGGTATACAATTATATATACTCCATTTAAAAACAGGTGATTACTTTATAAGTAATTCAGATCAGAGCATCTATTACAATTTATTTTATGGCATTACTTCATAATCTTTTTCTCAACAATGAACACGTGACAACTGAACAGGGAGTACGCGTAGTACGTTCACAATGGCAAGTAAGAGGTGGAATAATGATTTGGCTATTGGTGTCTTCTTGATTTTATTTATTCGTGTATAATGACGGTGTGGAATCGTGGCCCATTTCTCATCAATTTTTGCACATTGTTGGTGTTATAGTATAAAAATCAAAGAATTTTGTTTTTAACAAATGAACGAGTGGCTGTTGGACGTTAATGTAAGCCCTCTCGTGTAGCAGGAATTACCACAAAGAAAAAGTTTTTAAATTAATGGAAAGTTTTATTTCTTCATTACTTTCAGACCATTCTTGAAGGTAGGCAAAATAATTAACTTTATTAGTATATTTCGACGTTTTGGCATCCTCTATCTTTGCTTATTGATTATTTTACCCACCTTCAAGAATATCCTAAAAATAATGAAGAAATGTTTTAATTTTTGAAGGCATATATAGTAAAATTCTGAGTTTTTGTATTACTCGTATACAAATTAGTTATTCTGGTTGTTTCATTCTATGCTTTTTAAAAAACCAGACCACAAAATTTGGATAAGAAACTAGCATTTTACCATTATAACGAAATGGCGCTCGAAATTTTACAAAATGTAAAAAAACGACTAATTTTTTATTTTAAAACTAACGGTTATTTTATAGAAATGATTTTCTTATTTACTTAGATATTAATCCAGCGACAAGTGGATTGCGTAGGTGGCTTGCGTAGGACATCGTACACTTATTTGAAAACACCTTTTATCTAGACATACTGGTAAGGGCTACCTACTCTTTCTTCGGCACAAAAGAAGACGCTCTTTCTCCTTTTTCCAGATAGTTTTGTTGTTGCGAAAATAACGAGTTCGAACGACAATTTTTGTTTTTTTGTTTGAAAGAAAAATAGAAATATGTATTTCTCCTAACACACGGCCTTTCAGTGCGAGACCATTGTGCCAGTCCTGTTTGTAATAGGGGTAGTGATGTAAATAAACATTAAACCGGCTTAGGTCCATTATCTCAGAACTTAAATTCCACAATATGTTTATATTTCAGTTTATTTATATTTTGGATTTTTCCCTTTTTGCGTTGAATCTGAAAATGTACTGAGATTCATATTAGTTTCGACGATTTATTTTGGTATAATCCGTTGACAAAGAACCTTTTTGAATATGGGCTTAGCAGTTGGAAAATACCCGATGAAACGAAACCGAAAAATTGAATTCCCTCCTTCACATTAATTGCAAACTAAATACAGTTTTTAATTATTATTTTTATATTAAAAAATGAGGTTTTTATTGCTCTAAAAGCATACCTACTCTTGAACAACTTGAACAAACAATAAATGACAGCAATAAGGCAATACTCTCTGCTTAAAATTGTCAATAAATGAAACAGTATACAATCAGATTTTACCCTGTAAGTATAGATTTTTTTAAAGGAAATAAAAAAAAAAACTAAAATACGAAAACAATCGACCATTTTTCACGAGAAATCAATATTCAACCTCCTACTTCCCATTGTGTCTGTACTACGCGCAGTCCATGTTAATTGGCCTTTTCTCACATTTATTGTCAAAACGTTTAATACATTGTGAAAACGGAAATTAAGTCGTTCTGATCTGTGAATGACTCAGATTATAGTTCATAATTTAATCAGAAGAGAGAGATTTAAAGAGTGGTGTTACAGTGTTAAATGTCAATACTACCATGATGGATTCACTAAATAAAACTTAGTGCAGTATCACCAGAACGAGGTTTCTATCTTGACTCTTTCCTGAGGTATTAACATTTTTGTGATTTTAGTCTAAATTAAATTTTACATAAAATCGTAATTTCTCAACTTACAACACCATAGCAGTATTGACATTTAACGCTGCTACACCCTGTTTATTGATAGAACTAGGGATAGAAATAGTGCGAGAGATCGAAAGAGAGAAAGCGCGTGACAGAATGAACGAATATAATTTTACATAAAAAATATCGCATTTAGGTCGCGAACGACCCATTTTGTAAATCAACGAGAAAATATAAGTGAAAAAGTAAAAAATGTTAATGTTTGAAATTCGCTTATTTATTGGGTTGTCCGGAAAATAATGCAGGATTTTGGTATTAAACAAAAAAAAAGAAACTAGTTACTTTAAAGCAATGTTCTTTAATCAAAATAATTTCCCANGAGTAATCCTGTAAACGTAAACAGAATATTTTATATAGATTTTTTTTAATGAAAACTTAAAATCCTGCATTATTTTCCGGACAACCCGATATAAACTGGAGGATAACAAATATATGACACATTCCTTGCGATAAGCCGCTGTATCACACGTTTTGATACGATGCACGTTTATGCATTGGTCAGAAAATATTAACGAGAGTTTTCCTTAACCGAGTTTCATTTAAAAAAAATTCTTTAAATTATTGTTTATTAACTCATTGATAATTGTTTTGTCAATTATTCTATTGGTTTGTAAATAATTTGGAGGACATGTTTTGGTTTGTTTGTAACTGTTGAAAATAATTCAAATTTTATTTTCATTCGTTAAAACAAGAGGCCATCTAAAAGGTCTTTAGAATAATAAAAAAATAATAAAAAATAAATAAAATGGGCAGTCTCTGGCACATAAGAATTGGCGGCCATGCAAAATTCTGTTTCGATTACCCTTTAAATCGCAAAATACTCTAGTCAGTGGGTTTTGTGAGCTGTGGAGTTGGTTAAATAAACCTATTCGAGCTTCAACCAAAGAAGGATGAATTTCGAGGGTGAATTCCATTATTATGAGACGCCTTCTAAGTACAAAACGATCATTTCAGCTGTAATCATAAATTGGACCAGCTAAATTGGGAGCAATTATATTGCAAAGGGTCGTTATATCCAGTAAAAATCCGAACAAAACGTAACCCTAAACTTGTTAGTAATTTATAAAGAATTGATAATATTGCGTCAGATGTCAAGGTTTAATTTTTATCCAAGTTCTTTTGAAGACTAAGAGTTGGGAGTGGTAAGTGGCAGGGGTTGAAGGATCTTGTGCATCAGTCGGCCTTATCACGTTTTTAAACTGTCGTGATTGGCATGGGGAAAAAAGATTGCTCTTCCCAGGGTAATTGATCATTACAAGGTCAGAAACGAATGTGAACCTAATTTAAAATTTACTTTAAACAAGTCTCGGTGGTTTCTACTTATGTTAGACTGTAGTCATTTCATGACCCATCCTTGTTACATAGGTCTGCCTCTTCTTATAAATATGTATGGGACCTTTATAAGTTTATCGGGACTAATTAATCAGTCAATATCGAAACGATTCATTCTCGTTTTGTATCTGCAATCTCGGCCAGTCATGTGGAAAGCAAATAAGTTCCTACCGTTTGTAATATAACACGAATTAATTGATGTCGTCATCGATCGAACATCCAGTTCGTTAATTGGAATATAGGGTTATTTCTCTATATGACAGGCTTGGACGTTTTTAATTAATACGTTGGTAAAAAAATATAAATATAACGCTTATGTAACATGCATTGAGGAGGCGAAAATTTAATTAATTCTTCAAATTAAAATATTAAAAAAGTGAAAGGAATTATGCTTTATTGCGCTTTTTATTTTAGTATTAAGAAGTAAAGAGACTATAAACAATAAAAAAATATATCTATGAACAATCTGTTAACAGGTGTTTTCAATTTTATTGCAAGAATGACTGCTGAACTCTCTTTATCCATTACTGGACGTTTCATTTTTCCAATATGCTATTAGAGAAAGAGGTATGTGGAGGTAATCATAATTGTCCGGAGAATATTTGCACTTCTGTAAAAACAGTCAATGGTATTGGTTATTGGTGTAAGTATAGCTTGATAGTCCCAGATATTTCTGGTCCGTCAAGTATCGCTGGATTTGCCTGTTAAAACCGTTTCTTCGGTGATTAGCCTGTTTGTGTTTTTGTCAGCGTGTCCTTTTATACCTGCATACTTATTTTCTGTATTTTGAGCAAGATTAAAAGCTAATTGACATTCTGTTTACTCAGAAATGATAAATAGAAATGAAGTTATTCTACATAATTGTTGACATTGTATAAAGGATTTTAATTCTTAAAATTTAAATGATTATACATACATATATTAACGTGAACAAATTTTTCCGGTTAATCATCATTATATTTTGTAAACACAATCATCTAAATTAATATTCTTTATAAATTATCAGTTTTTCCAGTATTTTGAATTCTTATTTATGTTCTTCGGTCGTCTCCGAGCTTCCTGGTTCGTCTGTTCTTGCTGGTTATTTAGGTCAGACACGTTTTGGCTTTTCAACATCCCCAGAGGACAATTAATAACCCAAAACGAAAAATTAATAATTTTGTACTATTTTTTCGTAATTTCTTTATCTAGTACTTTTTGCTATAACGCAGAAAATAGGATTTGCATAATCAATTTTTTTCTTATAAAAAATACGATTGAAAGGGAAATGGCCAGTACAAAGGCCTTTTATTCTCCTTAATTCCTTCTTCCTGAGAGCGAGGTCAATTTCCATGGTTAAGGAACTTCTTTGATTGTTTTTCACCTGATAAATTCTTCCAGTTTGTGGACACTTCTTTCTTCCTCCATTTGATCAGTTCTGTTTTTGTATGGTTTTGGGGTGATTGTGCAAAAGCAATCTATCCAAACGTATAGACATAGCATGTAGACTCTCAAACTATGTATCACAGGGGCAATGATAATATCCCAAACAACAATTGCACTGGAAGTACTGGTACATACCTTCATTGGAAAGATTTATAAAAACAAGGAGAAGCGAGGAAAAGCTCATTTAAGTTCCAGTGACGATCACCTTAGAGTTAGAGAAGGCTAAACTCAGTGGAGTGATAGGACTAAGTAAATAATGGTCACTGGCATTTGAGAAAACAACTACATAACATGGGTGTATTCAGTGATGACCTATTTGTTGGTTATGCAATGAGGAGGAAGAAACACCCACTTATGCCATCTTCGAAAATGAAGCAACTGCTGAGACAACCTGCGATACAAAGAAAACTCAGGGAAAGGAATGCAGCAACGACTGTCAATAACCTAATACTTTGTAAGAGAAAGATCGAATCAATTGATTTAAGGAACTAGGAAAAATACAATACGCCAGAAAGCTGTAGGGAACATAAATCCCCACGTTTTGATATCATCATCCTCATCAGCGTGCATCATGAAAAGGAAAATATCAAATATGAAAAATGAATGAAGTTAAAATTACCATTTGTTTAAATATTTAAAATAAACTATAAATTATATAACAAAAATATAAAAGAAATTCATTATCTTAGCAAATTAAAAAAAAAAGTTTTAAAATACACTCTTTTAGAGATTGTGAAATGTGAAGTCTGCGAACGGATAAAACTGTAAGTTTTGAGATCGTTCCTGATTGCCATGGTGCGCACATTCTCACTGGTTTTGACTGACAGATGAAAACAGCTGATTATGCTGACGTGATTATGCATCACCTTGCTGACCTCAATCCAAATTTTTAACTTCTGATATTCTTTTTAATCTGTCTGAATTCTCTTGCAGAAGAGCAATGTGAATCGTCTGTTGATTGTCTTTGAGACTGAGATAAAATACAATTTACCTATTCAAAATGAAACAATTTGTTTAAACGGACGTCTGGCATAAGAAGGATATAACATTTATTCGTTATTTTATGCGGGAGAGTCCCAAAACCCCCCCATACTACATATTTATTCAGACGTCTCATTATTTATTATTAGTATATGTAATTCTAGAGAAACCTTTTCTTCCGTTTTATGATACGATGTAAAATAAACACACCTTCTGAATTAGTTACGTTTTTATGCATCGCCCGTTTTATCTTTAGTGAATTTTCATGTCTGTTTATACATTCGTGGCGGCTTCTTCACTTTGTCCTAGAAAGCGTTCTTGTAACATTATCATGAAACTTTTCTAGCCAGGGACGAGAAGAAAAACAGACAAGCTTTTAGATCTAGTACATGTTTTGTTTAAACTTGTCTTCTCTTTATTTTTTACTTCTTGAAAGAATTTAATAAAAATAAGTAATTAATTAATCCTTTCATTAGATGTTTACTTATTTTTTTACGAGGGTATGTCAACTACGAGGTTATATAAACCCTCGAGGTGCCGGTGTTTTGAAAAAAGCTCATTTGTAAGTATGCCGGGTTCGTACTCAGGGCCGATATTCGAACCCGGGACCTTTACCTTACAACGATGAGCGTTGTGTCAACGACTACACCGTTGCGACCACCGATGCCCCGTTTACATAAATTACTGTCAACTTAAATTATGCCGGGCTTTTTCCTTGAAAAATTATTTAGATTTTACTCTAAATTGACAGGTTTTTATGTTTAACAAATTTGTACGGATCCCAATGGTCGAACTATCTCACATTAATGAAGACTCCAATTTGACTTACAAAGAAAACCATATACCATACAACATATACAGGAACCAATTACAATTCAACAGTATAACGTATATAGAACCAATAACAAATTCCAATTTGTCATGCATAAAGAGCTAACAACAAATTACAATTTAACAAATACAGACAAGTGCAAACCCCAATTCCTCGTGAATGTATGAGGGGTGGTGGCGGAATATTGAGACCCTTTCGCCTCCCAATTAGGTGAATTTATAGGTGTAAAGGATAACGGAGAAATATCGAGTACTCCGCCACCAATTGGGTGATGATATGGTATGTAAATAGGAGAGAATGTATTTAAGAATGAATGAGAGTGTTGCTCGATGTGTCCTATCTAATTGAAGGGTGAAACTCCTTGGCTCCATATAGAGAGCGTGAAGGAATGCCACCCGATATGACAATCGTGTTTGAACACGGGTGCGAGTATCTGGGTTCCCTCTTCAGATTCTTGGAAGAAATAGGGGTGTTTTATTGCATATTGTACTGATGGTTTTGTATATCCAGCGTGTTTTGAGAGTGAACGTATTATTGGCGTACGTATTAGTGGGAAGGTCTCATGGCGGAATATTGAGTAACCCATCGACCCTCAATTAGGTTAATTATATAATGGGTGTAAATGGTGATGGATGAATATTAAGTTATCCACCACCAATTGAGTGAATGGTATGTAAGTAGGAGAGATTTAAGAATGAGTGAGCATGAATGGGATTTGATCTAGGAACTGCATTCGTTGGCTAAATTGACCTAGTTGTTGACAGCCCCACCGGGAGCCCAACCTCGGTGGCTGGACGGATAAAACCGAGTTCTGACCCCGGACCGTCAACACCCGAGATGAGTGATTCTCGAGGTCACATATGAGCAGATTTGAACAATCCAAATCCAAAGCATAAATGCATCTTGTTCAAAAAGTTTTCGTTACTGCCGTTAAGAAGTTCACAAACATTTAGACATTGTATTTAGATTTTAGTTTTGGATTGCCTTTTTTTAAAACCATTTTAAAGAATAATTTCTTCCATTGATATTGGTACAGTAAAATAATATATTTAGGTTCTTTAGAAGTAGGTTAAACATTGTAATTTTCGTTCCTAACAAACCGTTAACGCAGCCCACGTCGAACTTTGTAATTCTTGGTAATAAATCAATCGCATTGGTGTTCTAACCCTTCTGAGCCGAATGTCGTCAAATACAAGCAGTATTTTCAAACAAAAAGTAGAGCTTTTGAAATCTGCTCAGATCTCTCCGCGAATCCCACTCATTCTCGTTTTATTTCGCATGAATATTGCATACAATTTGTTCATTATCGTACTGTTTAAAGATTACATTAGACAGGGTGTATATCGTGGTTTCGTGTTCATAAATATTCCAAGAAATCTACTCATTTCAGATTGAACAGGAGGTGTTATTTTCCACTTACCCATTATACAATTAATGGTATATAATTTGGCCTCTTGATTCAAGAAAAAACAGATAATTTAAGTTTTTGTGTTTTTTTTTGTTTCATATTTTATATTTTTTCCCCGTGGAATCCCTTAAGACTTTCGTTGAACGAGTTAGACATGTTAACAAAGGTATTTTTTTTAATGAAATTCTATAAAAATATAAATCACTAAATTTAATTAATTATGCTCCCTCACAATTTAAGAGGAATCTTGGCTGTATATGGAGTCTACAAGTTAATAAAATTAAGACGATCTTGTTAAGTCTTGTTGCAGATAGAGGGAGACTTTACAAATACAGAAAACCGTCTCCCTATTCTCGCTTGGTTTTATTTCTCTCACACGCATTTTGCAATCTTCAGTAGGTCTGATAAATTTCAAAAAGGGTCCCACTAGAAAACAGCGAGAATAGCCGGACCAGCTGGCGATTTTGTATTTGGAATGGTTAGATTTGACCACGTTAAGTTAGTTAAGTTAAACTAAGAGGACACACAGTTGATCTAATAAGAGCATATTGAAAAGGTTGCATTAAAAAAAAAATCAATGATGTAGACATTGCACTGCTATAATTCATTTGGTTGGAATTACCCAAGGTGTTTTCTGTACGAGATCAGTTTCCCTGAGTCATTCTGAAGCTATCGCTAATTCGAACGGAAAACACAGGACTGCTCTTCGGTACGAAATACTTCGACATTCCCACGTTTCCCAAGGTGGAATTTGGAAAAAAAATCGGGATACGGCCGTTGTCGCGTAGGAGTAGTAATTTGCATATTCAAAGGAGGTTGGGGACGTATCAACTAGTATAATCGTCTTAATAAGAGGTTTGTTTTAATTTCTAAAAAAAAACCTCGCCAAATTTGTCTTTTAAATTGCCATACACAGGAGTCCCTTTCCATTTTTGCTCTTTTGCATTGGAATGAGATTAGCATTGAATGTGATACAGGTTTGAAATTTTAATTACAGTAAGCACAAACAACTGACTAAGTCCGAGTTAGACGACCAATTTCGTAGAAACTTTCCCAACTTAGGGATCAGCTTTCTTACACTGGACCACCGTTCGTATGTCTGTTTAGTGCTGACGGACGACCTAAGGTCTGAGACTGCGAAACAACTTATTCATCTCTACGTGCAAAAGGGTGCATGCGTTCTTCGTCCACTCCGTAAATTTGTAACGGAATAACCAGTACGGACAAGTGTGTTCCAATGTGAGAGCTCACGTTGGACGAGTAGGGGCCTACTCACACGGTGATACGCAGATCTGGTGACTACCAACTGCCTGAAAACCAGGAGACTGGTTATTACCGCCGGTACATAGCGAGAAAAGTGAGAAAATAGTGGGTATTCCTTCGTACCACAAGCACACACTCTCTCTGTCACAACTTTCTGCGAATACACATTTAACTTGTAATTATTTTAGCACAAATTTTAAATTGAACACTTGTTCATTCATTGAGCTCGACAATAGTATGAATTCAACTGAGAGATTGAAAGACTTCAGAGACAAACATGTCTGGTCTCTTAGTTCCAGTGACGGCTACTCTGAGTCGCAAGCTACTGGAGAACCCCCGTCTGAGTGAAATCACCTATTTTTGCATGATGGATCTCTTCGTCACCGAGTATGTCAGTCGTTCAGAGACTTCATTATCTCTGTGTGAGAGGGCTTAAGACCGAGGTTGCAGTCGGATGTAGTCGGTTCCACTGTGATACCAGCCTAGGGCCCCCTTCCATTTTATGTCGACGTTTTTGTGTGCACACCTAGGCGTACTGAAGTCAAGTAAAATTAACCAACACAATCTTTCTTGACTTCAACTCTGTAAAATCGCAATGAAGTATGAACGGGGTAGAAACGTAGAAAGCATATTCGCCATAAATTGATTCTTATTGAGTAGATTCGTGTTAAATCGGGGCGTAACGAGTTCTCGGAATCACACCGACATAATCCGGCGTCCCACCAGGGAGCATTCTTAGTCCCATCCTTTATATCATATACTACTGACCTAACTGCAAACTCCAGTACTATCGTCACCTCGTACGCGGACGAACCGTTATTTGGTCCTTTAACACGGTTCCTATCCAAGCTCCCTACATCGAAGGACACCTTGAGCTTACTGAAGACTGGTGTAAAGAGTGGATGATAAGATTGAATGTCTTGTCACTCAGTGTACGCTCACAAGGAAAAACGATCTTGTCCTCCATTGTCATCAGCAATAAAGATATAACGACTTCCATTCAAGTAAAATTTATGACTATAACTAGACAGCAAACTGATGTGGAATCCCCACACAAGACTTAAGAGTCAACAACTTAACAGAAGACTTGGACAACTACAAAGACTTCTAGACCGAAATTTGTGTTGACCGTCAACACTACACTATCCTTATACAAGACTTTACTGCGACCACAGTGCTCATACGAAGGAACTGTGGGGTTCTGCCAAACCATCCCCAGCGCATCCAATCCTTCCAATCAATTCCTCAGACAAATAGTCAAAAGCTCCTTACTTCATCATTAACCTAGCAGCCACAACGACCTTTCCTTTTGAAAACGAACTGATCCGTTCCCTATTTCAAAAATTTAACACCAACATCTCGATCCATCATAACCCTACTCTCATTCTAACCCTAGCCTTCTCTTCCTAACCCTAGGCTCTCATTTCCATCCCGATGACCCGCCACGTCACGTTAATTGTCGTTGGCCTCAAGACCTCGTCCCTTAACCCTTACACTGAATATCAGCATTGGCGGTTTCTCATGGCATTGGTCTCTCCGAGTGCATCGCTGGCATTGGTTTTAGTGCTGTGACCGTATGAAAAAATGTACTGTGTTTGTTGTACGTACTAATAAAAACATCCAGACTTTTACAAATCGATTAACGTCACAGTTCTAGTGAATTTCAGTTTAAATCACATAATCTAGTAGTCTTGAGTTGTTATTAGCAGTCCACAGTTAGATCTTAGTTAGGTACTAGGGCTATCGACTGGGTCTTTTCAGCGTTCAACGAACATGCACGCAAGGCAGATTAATAAAAGAACACTTAATTAAAAATACCTAGATACAGAGGAATATTTGTTGTTTAACAAATTGAAAAGAAGGGATGCAGAAATCGTTCTTATTTTAGTTCATTTCGGCAGCCATCCTTCTACTCACGTTGTATATTCTTTTCAATATCGGTATTTTTTTTACTTCGTACACAGATTCAGGCTTTAGCACCAAGAAGTTGCCATAACTGCTAGATGAGAATTACCCTTCTTTAGAGAGAACAGATTAAGACTGCATAATTTTCCGCATTTAATTGTTATAAAGAACTAGTTTTCCCCTTTAAGCAGAGCAAACCACAAACCGAAATTATATATATTTCTGTCACCGTGTTGTATCTGTCATTACAGTGAAAGTGCCTACAAATAGATATAATTAAATTAAAAGGGGAATGACATTTGATTTTGATATATAAATACTTAGCTACTGTCATTTTTTATCAATCCATGGTTATGTTGCAATATTCTTGCATAGGCTTATCTTTTTTGCTTTTTGTACCTGCGTCAAGGCCGAATCCACAGGCGAAGAATATTGAAAAGTTAGCAGTTCACAGACCCTGTATACTACCAGTCATTTTGTACGTTCAGAATAATTTCGCTAAATAAAACCGAACGATAATCCTACAGATAATGCGTCTCATTGTGTGCTGATAGATCAGTATAATGTCACATTGTCTTCTCCCTTGTTGAATATGATTATATAACGCCCACTGAACTAGTTTATCTGGTTTATGGGTTTGTATTAATAAAAAAAGTATATATCGGTTTAGAGGTTAATTGCTGATTAATGGGACGTTAGTGCCTCTAAAGTATTCAAAGTGGGTTTAAATATACATATAAGCCAATTAATCGTCCTTCAATTCCAGTGAATGGAAAACATTCAAGAATAGTACCTTTCTGTTCAGTTTTACACAGTGGTCGATAAGTTGTATGATTTATTTTGTCACATTTCAATTGATTTCAAAGTGACAATGTTATGATTTAGATTTCGTGATTAGGCCTAAAGTTTAAAAAAATAAAAGAGAATAGGGAAGTCGAGTCGAGACAGAGAGATGAACAAGATTCCATGTAGATGAGACACAAGAGAAGTGTGCGATCCTCAATCCTCCAAAAGTGTTATAGTCCCTAAAATAGAGTGCTTCGGAATTGACTGGAAATAGTGAGTACGTATCCACCCTTGTTCTAAATGGTCTGGCAAACGCTTTGTAGGAAAATACTGTTTATTTAAATTTATAAAAAATTTTAATTGTTTGTTCAAAATTTAAAAGGAAATTTATTGGTTTTAATTATTATTTTCTTGTGTGTTTAATAAATTGTTTTTAAACTTTAATTAAATTTTATTTTAAAAATTCAGGTTCGATCAAGACCTCTGGGGCTCTGTTTCTCATAAAAAGGATTCAGAGTTGGGCCCGTCTTGTTGAATCGAGAACAGATCGTGACAAAATTGGTAGCAGAGCGTGGTTGATTAAATAAAAAAAATATATATTAAAAAAAAATTAATAAAAAAAAATAGTTCAGCTAATATGTGTGACTCGGAAGAAAGTAGTCGAAATGAAGTTAGGGAAGCACCTGATGTTTTAGATAAAATAGGGAATTTAACTTTCCATTCGAATGAATACATTGATATAATAGAAAAGGAAATTTCAAAAATTTTTAAATGATAGCCTGCAAATCCAACAAAGAATTCCTAAAAAACAGAGGCATACCTTTGTCACATCAATATCATCCCGAATTTTAAAAGCTTTAGAAGAAAAAAAGAAATTTATTACAGATCGAGAAATTCTTCGTGAAGCCTCGCCGCCGCAAACCGAAGAATTTAAAACTCTAAAAGGCTTAGAATGCAAAAAGACTGTCACGCCAATCACTGATAAATTCAACAATATACCTTTCGCTCCATCAATGGCGATGAGGCCTATGCTAAGCCCTACCGACTCAAATTCTAATCCTGATGGCCAATTCATTCCTAAATTTGTAAGCTCGGAATCCGAGGAAGAAAACCCGCGACAAGTTAGAAAATTGGAAGAAAAATTCATCAGGGCATCCAAGCTACATCATGCCATCTTAAACAGAATAAATAAATTACCGCCATTAATATTAAATGATCCTGAATCTATTTTTAATTTCTTGTGTGCATTGTATCCTCTTTTGACTCATTATAAATCGTTAACTTCAGAGATTCTCTTTGTTTTAGCGGAAAATAGCCACGGATCCGTAAGCTCCTTACTGTATAATGCCGCACAAAGAAAAAAATATAAACTTTAGATCTTTACATGATTCGTTATTCAAGTTTCACGTATCGCCACAACAAATCCTCAAATTAAAAACCAAATATTTACTTCGGGCACAAGCAAAAAGGGAGTCTATCCGGGAATACGTCGACAAACAAATTCAATATGCGAAAATATTCCGGGATACAACGGAAATAGAAACGGTTTTGTATTTATATAAGCACAAATCTGCACATGTTATAAACATACATACATGTGCTCACATATAGAGTTAAGATCATTAATTTCTCGCTGTCCACCGGCACAAATAATAATTGTTTTATCACAGGCTGAAAACCATCAACATAAACTTGGGCTTTATTAAATTTATACGTAAATTAATTTCCAGTTGATGGATGAAAGGTTATTTATCAGTAACATGAATTGTGTAAGGTTCAATGATTATTCATACGCATGAAAACAAGCTATATGATAATTAGGAATGAACTTGAAATTGTTTATATCAAAATATTGTTCTGAGAAGCTATTCTTGAATGTTTGTTGTCAAAATTTTTGTTGAACAAATTCTAAATATAAAACTAGTGTCAATTTTGTAGTCATAGTATACTTTCTCGAGCCTGTAAGTGGGCTTGATTTGCGTTGGATGACGGAAGTGCGATGTATGACATTTGTAAACAATATTTTTTTGCCAATCCCTTCTCATTTAAAAAAAAAAGATTTTCACATTATGTATTGATTAATTTTACACAGTTGACTTACATTTAAATGTTTGGATTGAGAGTCAAATTTTATAAACTTACAAGGAATATACGAATTAGGTTGAGACACCGCATAATTGCGGGTTCAACGAGATAGACACTTTGAATTCATGTGTAAATATGTAACATAAAATTAATTCGTATTGATTAACTAAGACAAAATTAATAATTTTCACCCACCTTGATGTGTTATTATTATAATTAATTTAATATATATATAAATCTTTTTTATTAGAAGACTCCAGGAAATCAAGTGAAAATAATTGAAGTGAAAACCATCTTATATTAACATTTGGTAGTTAATATTAACAGTCATAAGCTCTATTAGTTTCATGCCTGATTTCGTTAAATTTTGTATGTTTATTGGATGTGACAATCGTCATTTATTCTGTAAGTTAAAATATTCCTTAGTTGCTTTGTGAACTAACTGCGAACTGCTTAGAACCATGTTAAGACTTCTGGAAGTCAAATCACCGTACGTGAGCTCTGAGAAGTTTACGTCTTCTATTATGATCATGCATAACTGACATAAGCGAGGTCATCCCACACAAGTCATTGTTTAAAAATGTCTATAAAACAATATTATCGTACAATAACTTCCGGAAGCTAATGATCGATCATTAACTTGAGGAAGTAATTGCATCGGACATTATATGTATTAACTTCCCGAAGTTAATACATATTATTAGTCAAATACCCCATGTCATTTGGTAAAAACATTTGTGTGATAATATTGCCGCACATCAGAGTCATAAACGGTTGAAGGCTTGTTTTCTGTTATGAACTTGTCGATGCTATAGCCAGTAAACTCTCTGATGATCCTAAATCATGAACTTTTGGATGTTGATATCAACAGCAACTAACTCAATGAGTACTGTGCCATTAGACAAAAACTTGTGCATGGCAATACATGCCACCGTCTATAAACTTGTTGAAGTTGACATATCACATAAACCTTTAAAAGTTTCTTTCGTTATCTGATAGATTCGAAAGTAATAAGCTGTAAAAAGGAGTGGAGGATGATATCATAGATATCATCAGCATTAAACCCCATAAATACTATGCCATTAAACAAAACAAAAACTTTTGGATCATAATATCATAATACATAAACTTTTTGGAGTCAATATTAGCTGAACCTCCGTTCAACTAATATTGACTCCCAAAAGTTAACGAGGTTAATTTTTCACAATTTTTTTTCCTATTTTGGGTATTTTCTTATAGAAATCCTATATATTTTTATGGTACATACTTCGTTAAAAAGGTACGTTCCTCTTCTTTCGAATGGTAAGGTTGACCTTAAAATCATTTTTGTCGTTTGTGAATCATAGCCGTTTCTATCAGATATTCCGATGACTTCAAAAATCGAAAAAAAATTAGGGGTCAAAAATTCAAACAAACATTTATATTTGAGGGTCTCTAGGGGTGCTGAAACGGAATTTCATATTAGTAAAAAAAAAATTGATAGCTTTTACTATAATTTTATTGCAATCTATATAAAAATACTGTAAAATCATATATTAACATAGTTGATTTGCGCAAATAGAACAGATAAATAAAAATATTAAACAACGGAAAATTTCATTTCAAAATTTTTTACTGCCTATTCACAAGAAGTGGCGGATACGTAACCGATATTTTGGAGTGTAGAATCACCAGAAAAAGTTTTGTCCAAATCCTTGGCCCGCGAATCTGGTCGTATCTTTGTTAGTCTCTGATATTAATTTTTTTTAAAAGTGATATTTATTAAAAACCGTTACATTTAGAATTGGAAAATAAGAGATGGATAAGAAGATTGAGTCAAAAAGTTGTATACATGTTGATAAAACAAAATGTTTAAGTATTGACTGAAAATCTGTATGTTGTAAAAATAAGTTGATTGTTGATTCTCACTTACATAGCTAAGTACTAAAAAGTATATATTTTTATATCCGTTGTAGAGCCCTGATGAAGCTTGGCATACTTTCAATACACAATATTCATTAAACCAAATCCCCCATCCCACCAAATATATTGTTAAAATAGAATGCAAATTAAAAGAAAAATGCATAGAAAATATTGCTTTCGACGAAGCGTTTGAGTAGTGTACAAGTTAGTTTTTTTAGCGAGCCTGCTAAAAATCGAGGGGCGCGGAAGTTGTTGATCTTATTTGTAGTTGCCCTTTTTAACTTACAGAAACTAATATGATGATATATTATAAAACTAACGAGGCTCCACTCGCCAACCCCCGGACCGCCTCATGGCAGCTAGTTTTCGCGAGGTGATGAGTGGGCAATGAAACAAGGGAGCCCCCTTTAAAAAAATTCAAATTCATCATTTCGGGTAGCGCGTATCATCGTATACGTTCACCCAGTATAAACCCCTAATATAATGTTTTTCTATCTAATAGTGCTAAGTTTGACATGTTTACAAATGTGTTTATGTTTTGTTCCTGAGTATAATCATGGCCTGTTATGATGGTAGTTCAAACAACCTTCAGATCGTAACTAGAAAATAATTAAGACAATAACCGGCTGCAAAACATCGTAATTATCCTTAAATGGTTTCAAAATGCGATCGTGGCAATAAAAACATTCAGTCCGGTGGTAACAAGATCTTTTTACGGCCAAGTAAGTCATTTCAGCGTTGGCTCGCCCACGCCGGTGGTCGCCGGAGGAAGATCAAAAATGATTTTTGGGATTCGGTCAGAGCCGTCCTTGGAGGTTGTGCGCACATCTTGATCCGCTTTAGTCAGCCTTATAATTGTGCCTTTATTGAAATCAAATTGATTTACTACCACTACAAGATGTTAAGATTTTTCACGGGAAATTTATTCAAACCGATAAATACTTCCAAATTTAAAAAAAGGACCAAGCTTCTTTTTAACAGAGATAATATGATATTTGTCCATTAATATCATGCACTTTAACAAGGGATTGATTCAAACAGAAACTAACAAGAAAATCATTAAAAAAAAACGACTTATCCAACAATTATAATCACACAGTGCCTTTCTGAGCCAACTTGACAGTTGTGCAGTATTAGGAAATGAGCCATCTCCAAATACATAATCGTTTGTAAATCAAATTGTTTACAGAAATTGAGGTGGGTGAGTATGGCAATTCAATTTTTAGAAAAGATAATTCTACTCACTGAAGTTTTAGGCAGCTATTCGGATTTCGAGTATTAAAACTCATCATCAGCCATAAGATACGAACACATCTCTATCTGAATTATAGGAATTGAAATTGTTTATGTTTTAGCAAAATTAAGGTAAAAATCACTGTTAAATATATATACGGATTGTTATTTTGTAAACATTACTAAGAACGTGTATTTCTGTAAATTCACTTCGCTGTACTCTTCTTTATGTTTTTATGCATTATTGACGTGAATTTAACGAGGAAGTAAATTAATTTGCTATTTTCTTTTTCATAAATTGTATAACCATTCTCTTAAGTCTATTAGTGCTTGTAATAAAATGATTTGAAAGTAAAGTGAAATCAATCTTTTTAGAAAGATAGTTCCAACTAACAGTTAGTTAATTTCAACGATCCGGAATTCAAGCTTATAAACTAGCTAGCTAGTTGTAAAATCCTTCAACCTGATGATGAGCTATAAGCTTGAAATTCGGATATGTGAAAACAACTAACTGTGAGTAGGAACTATCTTTTCTATAAAGATATCACCATGTTGACTGATGTTTCTTCTCTGATGGCCATTTTGCAGTGGGTCAAGAAACTTGTTAAGAATTTGACTGCTTCCTTTGATGCAACCTGTACTTTCTTTCTTTGCGAATCTCGTTCTTGGATTGTTCGTGTGGGGTGGGCAGCTTTTTGTTGAATTGCGTGTGATGAACCTTTACCGAACGTGTGTTTAATTTAGCCTGCCTATTGTGTTGAAATTTGTTTGGTAGAATTTGTAAGAAATAGGCTCTATTATTCAGGGTACCTTTCCTTGAAGTTTTTATTTTGCCCTTTTACAAGCAGCGAAATCCCGCTTAGTCTGTGAAAATAATTAACTGTGAGTAGGAACAATCTTTCCAAAAGGATTGAACAACACACTCCCTACACCTTTATCATTTTTATCGATTGAAACCATTTGATTACATCGCTATGTATTAGGAACAAACATACAAAAATAAATGGACAAAAATATGTAGTGGAATAACGTAAGTTCATAATTTCGTTTGAACCAGTTATCCATTTTTTTTACTTTTAACTAATATTTACTTTAAATTTTGTTCTGTAAATTAATGTGTCTGTAAATTATTTAACCAGTTATGTTAGATACTTCTTTTGGGTTGATTTGGGCTTTAAAAAAGATAAGAAGTGACACAGAAATAGTGAGGAGTGGTGTTAACTGAGGCCACACCACACTTACTACCAGCTAAACTAGGCTGTTCACTAAGTCAATTAACCTCGTACGTACACACAAGTTAACAAGAGGACACTGACTGACTAAAAATAACTATATTCCATAAAATCCCTTTGTGTTTTCGCCAAAATCGAAAAAAAAGGGAAAGACAAAAAACAAAATCGATGCAGTTCTCATTTTAGTTTTGGGGGTGGCAACCTATTCGCACGGTATATGACGTTTAATTTAACGTAGCCCTCATAAACAGTTGTTCTTCGTTCATTACTTTCTACGTGCAATTATTATCAAAAGATTAATGTCCGTCGACTGGTGTAACGATTAAGTCATAAATCAACACGAGCATGTCATAGGGTAACTTTAGATATATTTGATTGGATAGGTGTGTTTCGTTATTTATATTGTCATGCTATTATTTTAGAAATGTGTTTGGAATATTTATTTGTTGTTATTTTAATCGATAGTAATATTTGCATACGGATTTTTCTTGTATTTTTCAACAAGGTCCTTGAGCGTTTGTTCAATCTAATTGCATTTATAATTGGATCAGGCTATCGGGGTTTTCATTAGATAAAGACTGTCACATTGTTGTACCCTTGGATTGACTAATCATCGTTCCAAATATAACTTTGGGCTTATTATTTTTTTTGTCCTTTTTCCACACAGGTTGAGCGTTGTACGCGGTGTTGGCTCCCACGCAATTCTTTTGTTTCTGGTTGTACAACTTTTATTTTTGTTATTGTAAATATATAGGCCGATAATCAAGGCCGATAACTGTATTTTAAATAAGTTACAAAACGGGATTTGTTATCATTGACATTATCTCGGCTAATCCCAACGAACAGATTTAGGCATGCATGTTAAAATTATAATACTTGATTAAACAGTTTCCTGAAGCTACTTGTTGACAGGAAAAAATTATAAGTGCCCAAAGGAATTAATTAATAAGTGCTTACTGTCTTATTTCTAGTGAGATGAATTTCTCACAGCATATGTACAGATAAGAGGAACAATGATGGAATGAATAAATTGTTTTCTAATTTTTTTAGAAGGTATAAAATAAGGTAATAAAATGAAATGCAATTAACAAAATTATTAACCAAAAAAGATTCTATGGAATTTAATTGTCTATTGTGCCGAGTGCATATGTATAATGGTTGTAGCCTCAGGAAAATTCTTCGAAATGAAACTATAATACCTTTTTGTGCAAGAAGTTTATATATTATAATTAATTAAATACAAAACTGAAACAATCTTTAAGCAAGAAAATCTCTATGAAACTGTATTTTTTTGCATGACTTTTGACTGGAAAGTGAGACTTAAGTGAGTGAGTGAATGAGGTGAAGTGAATGAGGATAAGTGACTGAATGACGCAAGTGAGTGGAAGTTTATATATTGTAATTAATTAGAATTAGATCAATTTAAAACTGTGATAAAACAATCTTTATACAAGAAAATGTCTATTATTAAATGAACTCAGAATAAAGATTACTTAAAAAAAATTAAAGCTACACCTGTTCAGACGGGGCTTACAGCATAGAAAGATTAAAGGTTACAATAATAAGCGCGTAACAAGGGAAAGGGGTTATAGATTAGTTCTCAGAAGACATATGGTCAGCAGTGTCGGATTACAGGTTCTTTTCTTGTAACCTATAAAACTGTCTTTATTTTGCATGACTTTTGGCCGTAAAATATATATGAGGGGAAATGAGTAAGTGAATGAGCCGAATGAGTGAGTACATGAATGAATGAGGTGAGGTGAGTAAATCGATGAGGCGAAGTGAGTGAAGTGATGTGGTGAGGTGAGTGAAGTGAATGAGGATAAGAAAATGAATGAGTCAAGTGAAGCGAGTGGAAGTGTATATATTATAATTAGTTAGAATTAGATAAATTGTAAAAATGAAATAATAAAAATAAGAAATTGTGTAAAAGTTTTAGAAAGTAATTTTTATACAAGAAAATGTCTATGAAACTGTCTTTAATTTGCATGACTTTTTGCTTAAAAATATATATGTGGCGAGTGAATGGATGAGGTGTGGTGAATGAATCAATGAGAGAGTGAGAGAGAGAGAGTGAGTGAGAGAGAGAGAGAGTGAGTGAGAGAGAGAGAGAGAGAGAGTGAGTGAGAGAGAGAGTGAGTGAGAGAGAGAGAGAGTGAGAGAGAGAGAGTGAGAGAGAGTGAGAGTGAGAGAGAGCGTGAGAAAGTGAGCGAGAGTGAGAGAGACGGAAGCAACAGAAAAATTGAGAAAATGTTATTATTTATAGAATGAGGTATTAATTGCCTGACAATGTCCAAGTACATATAAACAGAGGTTCTATTGAGAATATGTAAATATTGAGCATCGAAAGCTTTGAATCCTAGATTTTTCCCTAACAGACATAAGGCTAGATGTTTTTGTTGTTTTTGTTTAAAATATAGAGGTATTCAGTGTATTTCCAGGACCTAGAGTGGGAAAATGAGGTCAAGAAGTTAAAACGCCTCCCTTAATAAAACTGTCAAGTGCCGAAAATTTTGGACCTTTTTTGATGACAAACTCGTAAGGGTTATAAATAATTCAATTTGCAAGTAGCAAGTAGCGGTAATGAAATTTTTTAATAATTTTCAATTTTGGCAGAAAAAAATTTGTACGCTTCGTTAGCTATTATTAATAGAATGGCAATTCCATTATCTCGGCTTTGTCCTTTCCTGTCCACCCACAATAAGCGATTCTAAAGGTGTTTGCAGTGTCGCATTAAAACCGTGAATCTCGGTGAATTTAAAAAAAAATTTCATTGTCACGGCCGGGATGACCTGTCGTAACTCTGACTCATCCGTGTTTAATAACACAGCGATTTGTCAATGTCGAGTTACGAGATCCCTATCTTCGAATATGAATTAATTAATTTTACCAGCCGCGCGTCTGTGCTATAGATAATTTTTAAGATTTTTAATCTGTTTTAATTTGTCTTTAGAAGAACCGAGTCTCTTTCTAGCTAATTTTCTTCATTTTGCGAGTCAATATCTCGTTTTCCTTGGCCGTTTTCACATTTCTTCTGGAAATTACGCGCACGAAAATATTAACGAACATCTTATACAAAGATAGTTCCTACTCACAATTAGCTGTTTTCACGTTCCGGATTTCAAGCTTATAGCTCGTCATCAGGTTGAAATCCGGATCGTTGCAAACAACTAACAATGAGTAGGAACTATCTTTTTATAAAGATTGAACAACATACTCCACTATTTGCCATTTTTACATTAAAAACCGTTTGTTTTAAATGTTTTATTTTATTTTTGTCTTAATAATTCTAAACATCAAAAAATTAAATATTCCACGAACAATGAGATCTATTGGTAAAAAAGATAAAAAGTAGCATCAAGGTTATTTTAAAAACGTATAAAGGAAATAGTACTTTTATCATTGAACACCAAAAAATGTTTCTAAAGTGGAAAAATTCCTAAACATTAACGATTGTAAAGAAATAAAAAAAAGACCCCACCTTAAAATTAAAAACAGAAGTGCAAACTGCTATTAAAAAAATGCTGATTTTCTATGCTCAAATAACCAACATGCGGTTAAAAAACTCAAAGCAATGAGCCGAAACGCCAGTGTTATAGGGTACGATCAAAATCAACAAAACAAAATAAAACTAAGGCCAGTAGTGTCCTTTTTTAATTATCCATGCCACAACTGGCGACAACTATAGATAAAATGATTGAAAACCACACTAACTTCAAATTTTAGAATTGTTAAAACAACTAAAGAACATAAATATACCTAACAACTATGTTTCAATTTTATTACAAATATCCCTATTAAAGAATGTAATAAACTAATAGGACATAAGAACAACACATATGGAAAATACTTATGAATTTTTTGGGATAGGTCTGTTAGCAGTGGGTCCGCTCATTTTTAGTTAATAAAGTTACATTAAAAAAAAAAAAGAGAATTTAGTTCATTTCGAGCATCAAGAACAACTAGGGAGATGTTTGAACTTGCTTTAACTTTTTTTAAAATACAAACGTTTATCGAAAAACGTGCGTACCCACTGCTAACAGACCGATCAACATACCAAGAAATTCATAAAACGGACTAGCTCGATAACAGCAAATGAAGGTACTAATAAATTCAGAATGAAGATATTTCTTTTTATATAGTTACTTAGGATTAGGGTTGTGGTCAGAAAAAATTCCTTATTTTTGCACCAACAACGAGCTTTCAACGATCTATACTGTTAATATCTAGTATAGTTTGAACATGGAGTTTTGTTATTATTTGACAAACCTTTTTAATAATTTAACATTTCGACTAAATACTTGTAAGTTGTCAAGCATCTAAGATATACCTATATGTTCGAAAATTAATGTAGAATGTTCTTTGTAGACCCTGCAGAAGACGAACATATCGTCGAAAGCTCGGCGTCGGTTCAAAAATAAGGAATTTTTTCTGACCACAACTCTAATCCTAACCCATTTACGTTTTAGTGGTCAGATGACCAAGTTACTTCTTTCAATTAATTAATCTTTCTATGTAAGGTCTTGGTTGAGATAAATTGGCAAAATGAGATTCAAAATGGCAAAAAGAGGGAAAATTCGAACGGTTGTAGGTTGAGATGGTGTCCCAGAGGATCGAAGTCACGATAGAGCTCAAGTGGTAGAGGAGCGGCGTATTTAGCCGAAGGTCGTGGGTTCGAATCCCGCTCGTAACACTGAGTTTTTTTATCTGAACCAAGATCTTACATAGAAAGATTAATTAATCTAATCCTAACTATTAGAAAGGTTGGGCGATGCATGTAGGATCCTATATTTCTTTTTACTTCAATTCAGCCGGGCTCTCTAAAAAGGACACCCTTTATATATGCATACATGCATATTTCTTCTTTTAATATCATTAATTTAAAATCATTTTGGTCTTTGTTCTAATTCGGTATCACAAAATTAGACGGTTTTATCCTTGACACGGCTATCTCGCTTGAATCCGTGATATGCCTGTTTCTTATATTTCAGTCCCTTCGTCCGTTGATGAAGTCTTGCCGGAGTGTTGTGAGATCGTAATTGGTCTTATGAAACAAATTAAAACCGAGTTTGCGGATGCTGATTCCGGAGGAAGGAGTGGTAGGGGAGAAGTGGGCTTGAGCACTTCGGAATCGAGGTGTGTTCTCCATTCCGTCAGAAGCCACCAACAAGACATCGCCATCCATGCCTGCGCTCTTCGGCTATCCTATGTCATCTTCAGGTAACACGTCTGTTGCCAATTCGACAAATTCGACCGCGAGAAATAAATAACGCGATTCGAACCAAAGGCCGGAATTACCGTATCGGATTGCAATCTCAGATTTTTTTTAAGTGACTCGCCTACACTCCTCGATGCAAATACGCCCGTTCTTCTTGCTAAACAACCATCAGTTTATTTTCACGACGTCTTGATGGCAATTTCCTTTTTTCCTTTTCTTTTTCGCCTGTCCAAATCATTAAGATTGATAAAAAGCACCCATTATTTAAACATCAACGCGATCTTTTGATTACAAGCTATATTTTTTTTATTTCACTGATTAAATTCCTTTATTAATGTTGTCAGTTAACGATCAATTGAACTCTAGATGTCAATCTCGCTTCATAACTCATTCCTTGAAGTCTTTACTAGGATCAATCTCCAAAATTGATTTATAGTCATCAATTAAACAAATAATTAAATATATTTTATTCAACTAAGCTTGCTGTAACTTGCCATTATTGCAAAACCGTAAACAAAAAAGAACATTGTCAGGAATTATTTAAAATGATAAACATTGGATGCACCAGAGGTAAATATACATGTATTAATTTTGGGTATGGATTATAGGTTTTTTTACAACTTTTGCAAATAAAATACACAGTTAACTACTATGAAAAACGTTGACACTACAAATTTTTCGTTGCATTCTCTGCCTTGAAGTAAAGTTTGGTACACAAGACGCACTAGAACAACATCGCTTGACTTCAGCTAAGTATATACACAATGTTTTATTTTACAAACAAATACAACATACATGCTAGATCTTACTTGTTGACTAAAAAGTGACATTTCTTGCCTGACTCACTTTGAATTACTCAATTTACTTCAATATGCTAAAGGTACAGATAAATTTTTCTCTTGTTTTCAGTATGCTAAGTTGTCGCAAGCAAAATTTTTAAAAGGAAATAATGCAAACTATTTTTATCTTCTTCGCGAGGATTGGTCGAGTGGTCAGAATCGAATTTGCCATACGAGCGGGTCTGGGTTCGAATCCCCAGGGTTTTTTAAGTGATTGTAGCGTAAAAAATGTTTGTGATGAGATTTGGCCCCTCATCCCGGCGACACCCAGGGTAGTCGGACGTTAAACCCTCCTGTATGACAGGGATTACTTTATTTTATTTTATCTTGTTAGCAAATTAGATTGATCGTTGTGTCAAAGAGCATCAAAATCTAATTGATTTTATTTATTTATTTTTTTAGCAAAGTGTATTTTGAAAATTTTCAATAGCAAATCAAGGAATATTTTATATATTTTTTTAATTTAGCAAAACAAAAGAACAAAAATGTCATGATTAATAAAACCAAAAGGGCATTTATCGAGTTTTCCCATAAATAGCTTTTGAATTCTAAAAGTGCTTCATCAGGCTTCAAGGACGAAATGAAAATCAGAAATCTATTGCCGTCTAAATATCTTAGCCCTCCTGGGACTCAAATTAGTGATTTGGAATTACAAGATTTCTCTCTCAATTCTTCCTCTTTCCCGTTTTAGCCATTGTGGATCGAAAGGATTCAAGGCTGGTTTAAGGTAAATTAACTTGTAATTACGTTCATGTTCGTCCTTTTACATCTTGTAACTGTCAGGTACTTAAATGCGAAAAGATTATCTGTGAATCTGCTCCACAGGTAGGTTGTTTTCGCTCGGCAGATGTAAACAATGCTGTATATACTTCAAATCTTCTCGCCTTTAATTGCATGATTGCTAACTTGAGGGCGAGGCTTAATTTCCTCTTTATCCAGAGCAATTATCGTTATTGTGTCAATTGTTGCAATTTGCTCTGTTATGCTCCTCTCACGAGATAACAATGTTAAAGCAAGTATTAACTTTCCATTGAGACATTGTAATTTATATATGTATTTAAAAAAAAATAGATCATTTCTAATAGGAATTTAGCTGTTTTGGAAAAAGCAAGGTCGAAAACCAAACCCAGTGTTCGTATCGAAATTTATTCGGCTTGTGTTAGACCAGCCTTGACAGTACGCCTTCTCAATTTGTAGAAAACAGTTTCTTGAGCGAAATATTACTAAAAACGCTCACCATTGTTCGTCAAGACTAAATATTCATTATAAAACAGCTCAATGTGTGAAAAAAGAAAAGTTAACGTACCAGATGCATATTGTTAATACTTACTACCACTTGATTATTCGACGACTTTTAATACAATCAAACTATTATCTTTCGTATTTTCCATTTTGGCGGAATAAATATTTATTACTAGCATTATTATTATAACCTGGGAAAAGTTTAACAATATCACCCAAGCCTTGTAAAAATAGACATAAAAACGAATAATTTTTTTTAAATATTACCAGCATTATTTAATGTTTAACTATATAAAAGCATCAAACAGAAAATAAAAAAATAATCCATTTCTGTTTAGTGGTCTAATTGGCCATATTATTTATTCCAATTAATTATTCTTTTTATGTAAGGTCTTCGTTGAGATGAAAAAGTTAGTGTCACCAGTGGGACTCGAACCCAGGACCTTCAGCAACGGCGTAGTTCGACGAAGGTCGTGGGTTCGAATCCCGCTCGTGACACTAACTTTTTCATCTCAACCAAGACCTTAAATAAAATAATAATGAATTGAAATAAAAAAATAAGTTCAACGAGTTTCACTGGTCATATTTTCAGGGTCTGCATTCTCTCGCTGATGATTAACGTCGGATTTTTCTCTGTCCAGCAGATAATTAATTGTGTATGCTTACTACATAGTAACCAGCCAACCTAACCATCCCTATTACATAATTGTAAAAAAACTTTACACTCCTTCTACATAATTGAACCGAAACTCATAAACTCATGGAGGATCCCATCATTTGATTTTTGGTTCTGTCGAAACTTGAAGTTTGACGGGTCATATTTTTGGGACTGCATATGCTTCTGATTTTCCTTTTATATCGGTGATTAACGGTGAAATCCATTAGAACACCCGTTTACTAGTTTTATCAAACCTTTTAGAAATTTAGTTGATTTTGTCGGTCGTTTAAATAAAACATGAAGTTTATTGGAAGACCATATTAAGTATATTTGTGCATCCAATTTCCTGATGTTTTTAAATATATGAAAAAAATCACGAAAACTATTCATAAAATTTACAGTTTACGCTTTATATTGGATATTTGTTACTTCGAGAATTTTTCTCATCTCTCCCACATTTTGTAAATTCAGGAAGTTTTTGTTTAAAAAGCTACTAGAGAGTTGTAGCTAACAATGAACACAATCAGTCTTCATTAACTCATGAGTCGCTTGGCTCGTAACAATAGTCGGTCCTTGGAGATTTTGAAATCCTAAACTGGACGAGAAATCATAGCAATTGGCCCCAGCGGACTGGTCTAGCTGCAAGTTATACCATACCAAATAGGAAATGACTGTTGTTGGCCTTATTTCCCATGTAAAGAAATCCGGTGACCAATCGATCCCAAACAAATGAAACAGTTTAAAAAATCCAAACACAAACTCTTCTAACTTTTAGTACTCTTGCGAATATATGCCGGATCCATCGATTTAATTTTTCCCCTTATAAACGTGTTCTATTGATCTAGGAAAACCCCTTTTGGACACGTTTTACAGCTAGTAACGAAGAATCTACTGGATAATTGACAACGAGTACTCACGATTGTGCATTCGCAAGTGGATAAGACACGCCGGATAGATTATGGGCCATTTTATGGCATGCCTGTTGCATTACAATAAATCAACCTAACCATAAAAGGATAAAAGGATCAAAGCTGAAAAACAAGCCAAGTCCTTTTAAGTATATTATTTTCAACACCTCAAGAACGTTATGTACCACTAGTTAAAAAAAAAGTTTTCCCATTGAAATAACACAGAATAACTCAAATAGAGTCCGTTTTCCTATTATCGGCTATAAAATGAGTTTTTGCTGTTTGTGAAACGACCACCGCAGATGGTACGGCGACTAGTTTTTGCCTACATCTTTGCCTTCTACACGTATAATTACAGGTATCCAGTTTCATTTCGTCAAGGTGATGTTTTGTCCCGGCGTTCTTTGCAAGTCCCATGTCCATTTACGATTTTACAACACGATATAAATGCGGTAGGATGGCGCTGGGCTGCAATCAAGGCGAACTTCGTATTGCAGGATCCGCTTCCCCCTCGCTGTAATTTTGTAATTATTAAACCGTTTAAAAACAGTCTGATATTAATTCGATAAATGATCTACAAGATATTAAAAAAAACTCATGAATAGTTTTGCTTGTTTTGTCTTAACGGTAACTTTTATAAAAAAAAGAAACGTCAGGAAAAATATAAAATTATAAAAAAATGTATAAAATATATGTACAAGATGTATTGTATGATATTTATACCATAAATAAATATTTACATTCTTATAAACCCATTGTCAAAGTAAGATTTACACTTGACTATTCACAGCATTATTAACTCACTAGTTCATACGGCTTTGTTATTTTTGGCCACTTCTAAGGTGTACCGTATGTCCACAAAGGTTTTAGGACTTTTATTTTGTCTAGTAAGGTTGGAGACGCATCCTACCAACCAGCATAGTTGTCTATACCTTCAACCTATTTCTGCCATTTTATCTTCACGTGCATCTAAGGTCATACCCAGTTATTTAGCTGCATAGCTTATGGTATAATAGCTCCATCGATGGTGAGAGACGGAACATAGCCAATTTTTTTGTTGTAAATTTTACATACATAGATTTATACTAATTGAGCCTGATTCTCTAGTTTTTTGTCAATTTATTTATCGTGTTACAAGCCTTTTGAAGGATTTTGAATAAAAGGTTGATGGTCGATCCTACTGATATCACCGCTGTGTCATCTGAAAATGGTGCAATTTCTATTACGTATATTTTCGGCAAATCACTGGTGTATAACAAGCAGAGGACCTAATATACTACCTTGCGGCATTCCAGCATTTGTTTTTAATTCTGAATATTGGGCTTCTTGAAGAACTGTAAAGTAAAAAATACGATTTACACCTGTTACTATCTGGTATACAAAAACGGTATGGCTAAATACTGATAAGGGGAAATAACAAAACGTGCCTGTCCAAAACAGCGAGATTAGACGGACCATGAGATGATCAGGTATCAAAATCGAATATTTACAAACAAAAACCGATTATAACATTCTGAATCTTTCATGAGCATTTTTTAATCACTAGTAATAAACATGATAATATAAATAATTAAGCATAAAGTTTACTCAGTCAAGTTTCAGCAGAGAGTGTTGTTTTTGTATTTTTATTTATTTTTCCACATTCAACATTACACAACATTCTTTGTTGTGATAAAATAAATAGTTAATTAAGACTTAATTATTTTGATTTTATAATTAAGGTAAAGCTCCATGAGTGCTCTGACCTGCTTTGTTTGACCTTCTTATTCGGCAAATTTATTGTTGTGTTGTACTTATTTGAATTTTAAAGTTCCAATATCTTTTCTTAGTATTTCTTAGTAGAAATTTAGACTCAATTTCAACTTGCCTAGGACTTATCAATAATAATTTTATTTCATTTTAAGTCTGAATAATATTACACTAAATATTACAAGATGTTGCAACAAATTTTCTTTGAGGGTAGTGTTCCGTGTTTCCTCGAGAGATTTTTTTTATAGTTCTTGTATTAAATTAATTCTGATATTTTTTTAAATGTAAATGGACCGTTTAAACTACAGAAGTTCCTTTTTTTCACAAGGATCCACCCTTCCCGGATTCGCCTAAGAAGAAATTTACTGTGATATGCTAATCAGCATTATGCTGATTCTATACTGATGGAATTTCTCGCTTTCTTTCCCCGAGGGAGGTCGCTTTTAAGTCGTTACTTAGCATAAAATTGAATCCCATTTTTAAATTTGTTTTGTTTACTGTTTTTTTTAGCGTATTTTATGTTAATTTTAATCCAAAGGAAAATTTATTTTGTAAAATAATTTAATGAAAAGTTAAATAGCAAAAAGAATGTTTTGCTTATATAGCAAAATATACGTTTTAAAGAGCATACTTTTCATTTTTGTAAAAACATATTTATCGCCGTCTTTTCTGCAAAATTCTGAAATTTTGAGGTTTCCTCTTTTTCACACTAAAGTAGTATAACTCTTAAACTTCTGTCTAGAGTTAATTGTTCGATCGGGATCAATGCCCCTTTTAATTTTCAGGTCAGCTTTGTTTTTCCATCGTAGGCGAGGCACCGGGCTCATCCAGGTTTAAGGCCAAGTGTAGGCCATCGTGTAGGACGAAATATGACTATTTTTATTTGTAGGTCACTCTCAGGAATAAACACATCCGACTCTTATTTTATTGGACCGACATAAAATGAAAATGAGTACAATTTCGGTCTATAAAACGCCGGCCGTCGCGTCGTCGTGATTCACAACACCCACGTTTCGAAAAAACATGGGCTCATGTTAATTGCATAAGCGAATCCGACTGTCCTTGGTTCATCAGTTAACATTAAAATTTTATGACCCTACAGTTCCGGATTTGGACTTAATCAACTCATATTTTCAGATGGAGCGACTTCTTCCATTCGAAAAATGAGTGATGACCTCATCAAGATGAGGATAAATGGTAATTGTAGTTTAAACTGACATTTATTTAAGCGTACCTGAAAAAAATTACCATTTGCTCAATGGAATATCGTTTTCACTTCATTTGCTATTCTTTTTCATGCATTTGTTCAGTTGTTTTTTTTTCACCACTTAGCATGAATGAATTTTAGATTGTTAGTAGCACGTAAATGCATGTTGATCTGCATGATTTTTCTCTGTTATGGCTATTTAGAAGAAGTGGAAGAAGATTTTTATCCAGAAAATGGACGACGGATGAGTTATGACTACGACAGAAAGTCCTCCAGTGAGTAATAAATAACATTTCATTATATGTAAAAACAAAACAGTACTCTTTTTTTTATATAATTAATAATAATACAATAATATTTTTTAAAAATTCAATAAAGTAAATAAAATATTTTATTAGGAAACAGATTTGTAGAAATATAATCATCTTGAATTTTAATTTTGCTACATCAACAATACACTTCTTTTTGAAATTGAGTAATTTATAAGTATGATTCAATAAAATAACTAAATATTTTATTGCCAAATTTTAAGACTGTAGAAATTTGATTTGTAATGCTACTCACACATGTACACACATTCATGAGCATAATGCACACACACTATCATTTGGAAGTTGAGTCATTTATAAAATGATTCAATAAAATAACTATAATACTTTACAATGAAACTCTCGAGATTTAATTTGTAGTACTACACCTACGTATATAAATGATCATTATGATTGCTTTTCATGTCCATGCATGTTCTTAGAATTTCTTTATTAGAATATTGTGACTTTGTGTTTGTATGTTTGCACTTGTTTCTCTGCTTGATTTTTGCACACGAACCATTTGCATGATGCAGTCAGTGGATTATCATCGAATGATTCTCTTTGGGGTGATGCTAGAAGGCTGAGTGAGGCCGGTTTGAGAAGGACTTCAGGTAATTTCTTTTGGTTGCCTTGTTTTTCCATTGTACAGAATTCACTTATTGTTAGTGTCAATGTTTGTAGTTAAATAGAAGTACTACTTTGTTTCTATCTGTAATTTTTACTCTTGTAGATAACAGTGTAGTCCTAACTGAAGACACCGATAGTTTCATAATTGGGGACAGAGTATGGGTAGGTGGATCCAAACCAGGCCACATTGCTTTCATCGGGGAGACTCAGTTCGCCCCTGGTGACTGGGCAGGAATTGTCCTGGATGAACCCATTGGTAAGGAAATGGCTTGAAAACAAAATAAGATTCAATTAAATTTCCTGTTTGAATATTAATTCCCCAATTAAAAGTGTTAATGTTTCTGATTGGAAACGGTTCAAAATGTTTTAAAGTCATGCCAAATCGATAATTACAGGCTTGGTTAGAAAGAATGTTTAGAGTGGGATTTTGTTTTTTCAAGGTAAAAACAATGGATCTGTGGGTGGAATCAAGTATTTTCAATGTGAAAACAAAAAAGGTGTTTTTTCACGGTTGGGACGGTTGACACGCTACCCTCTGGTCAATCCGCTTACACCATCCAGCCCAACACCCTCGACGCCACCTCCAACGCCTTCTCCGGTTTCGAATGCTAAACTTTCATCAATTCTCAAAACGCCTTCTTTGACTAATCCTCCGTCTCCAGGTATTCAATATAAACCAGGATTTGTTTTTCTTATTTTTGAGGTACCTTTATGATTTGTTGTGGGCCTTTTGTTTGACTTTTTTTTTCAAAATTATTTACTTGGTTTATAACTGGATAGAATGTTAAAGCTTAGAATTAGCATATTTGTATTTATTACAAATTCAGCTTTTAAGTATTCAAAAGACCCACTTTCTGAATTCTCCATTACTTTCTGATTTATGTTTCTTTCTAGGTCAAATTTTTCCCCCTTTGTGGTCTTTTTACAATTTGATTCGAATATCAGAATAAACATTCACAAAGCACTAAGGATCAGGAAGAGATTGTATAATGAACCCTAAATAATTGTAACTACAGTAGCACATTTGCCAAAGAATATGACAATTAGTTATTTAACATTTTAAAATTGTAATTTTTCAGCAAAACGTAACTTCAAACTGATACTGCATTTTGTTTATAGTAATAAGTAGTAACTATTAACTAGTAATTTCTAATATAATTATTTATCAGCCTTCATATAAAATTGTAGTACATAATATCGTAGGTCTGTTTATTTTGTCTTTTCTATACATTTTGATTTACAATTATGATTAGTTCAATGCAAAAGTTTTTTTGCAAGTTTTGAAAATCATGAGTTGTTCGTTTATTGCAACATGCCCGTATCTGTTTTCAAGTTCCCACCGGCGAGTTGAAAGTCGGAGAAAGGGTGATTGTAATGAGCAGCCAGGGTTCGAAAGCCGGCGTCCTGAGATTCAAAGGGTACACGAGTTTCGCCGAAGGAGTCTGGTGTGGGGTGGAATTGGACGATCCCCTTGGTAAAAATGACGGCTCTGTTGAAGGCATAAGGTACTTCTATTTCTGTTGAAAAAAAAAATCTTGAACTCACAAAAAAAAGTTAGGAAACACTATTGTTGCATGCTTAATGTTTTTAACTTAAAAGGAATCTCTTTTTTTTTTTGAGTGTTCAAAAACAAAATTATATGAATTTAGTCAATGTGTCATTAACATTTAAAACAACAATTTAGATATTTTACTTGTGAGCCCAAATACGGGCTATTCGCTCCATCGCACAAAGTCAGCAGGTCGCCAGCCCCAGGAAGACGCCCATCTTGTCAAATCCACCATTCGTCAGTTAGAAGAGCTTCATCTAAAGAAAGTATCAATTCAACAGCTTCAAGCATTCGCACAAATACCACTTCCACGAGTACTGCTCGGGTAAGACTTGGAGTGAATTCCCTGAAGGTATGCATGCGCATGATGCATTTATTTTCCTTTTAATATATATTTATTTTTATTATAACTATTTCTACTATACTGTAATGTTCAGTGTTATAAAAGTAACAATGTGAACTTTTATTTTGCACTTGGGTGACTTGGTGGTCTATACTTCCCTTAAATATTAATATGTAGAATGGTAGGTCTTTGTAAAAGTCTTGCTTATGAGATTATGCATTTATTTTTATTTAATTTCTTCTCATTTTATTTAGCTTGAATATGTTATATTTTTAACTTTTAATTGTTGTATCATAATCTGCTATAAGTTTTTTAAATTAAATTAAATTTTTTAAATTTATTTTAAGTATGGCTCATTTCTTTATTCTAATAATATTTACACTTTCCATTTCTTACAGTAGTATTTTAACAATATTTTACAATACTAATATGCATTTAAAAGCAATAATGATATATCTTATGGGGGGTTTATGTTTATATTTTATTTTTCAGAAACCGATGTTTGCCCGTCCGTCCGCTTTGCCTGCTACACCCAAGCCTTCAAGTCAGGTAAAGTATGGCAACCTGCGACAAATCTAATTTTGAGATTTTTTTGATTTGTAGAACAGAGATTGTGGACAGCTTTTTTATGTTTAAATATTTCCCCTACTTTTCTAACAATGTGTTAGACTCCTTACTGACCAAAATTTGTCGCTTTAAGTAATAATGTATATATTTCATCACCTGCTAATTATTTTGTAATCCCTTCTTGAACTTTTATTTATTGCAATAACAAACACTTGAAAGTTTTGTATTTTCAAAATAAAAATGTAAATTATAATTTGTACAAATTAAAAAAAAATTACAATGTTTGTTAATTGTTTTCTGTGTGAAGTAAAACCTTGTATTTTAACCAGGGAAGGAAACTAATGGACTAAAACATTAACTGACAAATTTCACCGAATTGAGTGCTTTGAATTTTCTTGAATTTCAGGTTGATATGATAAGAAATTATTATCCTCTCTGGGAACGAGAATTCTATTAAACATGAACATTAGCATTGCCAGTCTTTTTGTTCTACAGTTTTTCTAAAAATATTTATTTTGGTTTTATTTTTGTATAACAGCTATTGGATTTTCAGAATAATAATAGACTGATCTCTCAGTGTAGACTAATATAGTGGAGTAATTATTTTTTTTATACTAATTTCAATATTTGTCATGAAATTTCTGTTAAATAATAATGTATTTGTTTGCTTTGCTAAGCTGAAATTTTGTTAACTTACTTGTACTTATTTTCATTGTTTTATTTTTTCTTTGTAAATAATATATGTTAATTTGTAATCAAAACAGTTACTTCCCTGCATTTTCTCTTTTCCTAGTTTTTAAGTTATTTATTACTTAAGTTTCTGAATGGGAAAAATAGCCATAAAAATATAAAAATCCTAAACAAATGAAATTTAAAAAAAAGTGTGATATAAAGTGGTTAATTTCTTTAATTTTTTTTTTTATTATTTAGCCAAATGACATTTGGCAAATTCAAGACTGAATTGCAATAAACTATTGGCGAACTTGTTGCTGCCAATAAAAGTTGACATCGATCATAGTCATTAAAAAAAAAAAAAAACAGTTAACAATTTTACCAAAATTTATGAAATTGTATGCAACAGAAAATTTCCTTGAACATATTTGAAGGCGTATATGAAATTTTTGAGAGCTGTGTTTGTCTCAGAAATATTTAACATTCAAGTTCTGCAGATACAATAAAAATAAAATATCTTGCACTACAATAAACTGTCTATACTGCCAAACAGATGTAACTGATAATAGACTGAATATTAAACTTGAAAAGAGAGAGAGAGAGAGAGAGAGAGAGAGAGAGAGAGAGAGAGAGAGAGAGAGAGAGAGAGAGAGAGAATCTACAAGAATAAAACTCTTCAATGAAATGAAGATGGTTGTTTAATGAAACCTTTTTAAAATGTGAAGCCATCAGATAAAGAAGCAAAATCTGAAAATGATCAGCACTTGGTGACTCTACTGAGTGTTAGATGTCACTCAAATGCCATCTAATGATGTTGACATATATTGTACTCTATGTAATGTTCACCGACTTGCAGACCAACAACCAAAACCAATTAAAATGATTGCTGGATTTAAAATATTATCGCAATCATATTTATTATGTAAAATACAATAATAAAATAACATTTAGAAACCTTTGCACATTATTTGAACCAAATATTATTGAAATACCTTAACACTCATCCTCTGTTTTTGACTCAATTAACTTTCATTTTACCTGTATAAGTAATATAAGCTGATGAAAAATAAATAAAATAACTTCATGAAGATAAATGCAAGGCAAATAAGCTGAAAGCAGTTTTAATGAGAAATGAATCTGCAAATTTGCACAATCAATCAAATCATAAATCATTAAAATTATTGTTTGTAGCCACCTTAATACATCACTGTCAAATAAAAACGAAATAATTTTTTTAGTTCGTCGTGGAAAATATTATTTATTAAATATAATACTGCCATATAATGTCTTAAAATGGAAAACAATCAAAATTTAACAATTTTTATTAATTTTTTTCAGTATTGTTATAATTTTTTAAAATATTAAACTGTGTATCCGTTAGATTCTTTGATTCAAATTTATATTCAGTACAGATCATGTTGTGAATCTGCTGACTTTACAAAAACAACCCGATATGTGTGCTTAATATCATTTTGTGCAGATGAAATATATCTAAACGCCTTAGTTAAAATTAGTATTATTTTGATGACAATTTAGATAAAATTGTTAACTGTTACTTTTATAAATAATAAATTGAATATGAATATAAATTTGTATTATAAGAATGACGCTAATTTTTAATGTGTTACCCAATATTGTTTCAATACAAACAATAAAAAACAATATTAACCATGTACTAAGTTGTTTTAGCACAGATCATAGAAAGCTTTATGTACTGAACAATAATTTATTGTCTTTGATGAAGTTTAGACTTAAATTATTTACAATTACTTAATGGAACTACTTATCTTTAAAATTTATTTATATTTACTTAGTTATTAGGGTGTTTGTTCTTTATAAGGCTAAATATTGTATAATGTACCCTCAGTGATTTTTTTACATTTTGTTTTACTTTATTTTTTCCAGGAGCTTTTAAAGAGCAAGCAGGATCAGATAAATCAACTGTTGAAAGAAAGGGAATTGGACAGGTCGAGTTTGACAAAAGCTGCAGAACAGGCTGATGAGGCTGAAAGAAAACTCAGCATAGTCCAAGTGGAATTTGATAGTGTCAGTCTTAGTAAAAACTTTTTTTTTGTGGAACATTGGTTTATAAATTTATTATTTTCTTTGTTTTTAGTTTCGAATGGAAGCTTCAAAAAAATTAAAAGAATTAAATGATGCTGTCACTTCTTTGGAAAAAGAGAAGAAAGACTTGCTCGTCCAGTTAGAAGATGTTCAGTTCAGAGCTGAAGAAGAAACGTTTTTCAAATCAGATATACAAGTAATTGTCAATAATGCGTTTCTCTTCGATTTTATATATTATTAAATCCATTTATTTTCAGGAATTGAATGAGAAAAATAAAGAGAAGATCAAAGAACTGACCAATCTCGTAGTGGAGCAGAGAGGTAGAATTGAAGAGTTAGCCGTAGAATCTAGAATGCTCAAAGATTCAGAGACAGCATTGATTTTGGTCCGGGAAGAATTGGAACACTTGAAAAGCGCGAAAGATACGATGGAAAAAGAATTCAGACAAGAACTAATCAACACAATGGATAGAGCGAATCGTATGGAGAAGAATTGCAATGAAGCGCAGGACAAACTCGACAGCATTTTAAACTCTAACGACACCAACAAAAATCTTCTTGAAGAGTCAAACACGAGTATTGACAATTTAAAAATAGAAATTGAAGAGTTAAAAGTGGCAAACAAAGAATTGAATGCCCAGATTGTTAAACAAGAAACTTTCAAAAATGACCTTTTAAAATCTGCCGAATTAAAAGAGGAAGATAATAGAATATTGACGAATCAGTTAGTTGATATTAAGAACAGTCTAGTGCTTTTGGAAACAGAAAGGAACAAATTGTTAGAGAAAATTGATCTCATTTCTACTAACAATGAGAAGGCAGTTAAAGATTTGAGTGTAAAAATTGAAGAATTTAATTTGTTGAACTCTAATTATTTATCATTGCAGGAAAACTGCAATAAATATTTAAAAGAAATTGAAGAAAAATCAATTCATATTGACAAATTAAATAAAGAACAATTAAATAACAGATCAAGTACTTCTAAATTGATAGAACAATTGAATGAAAGGAATCAACATGACAGAAATGCGTTAAAGGGTCAGTTAGACGATTGCAACACACAGTTAAAACTGATGGCCGAAGAACTGGAAAAAACAAAATTGTTAAACGCTGAAAGTAACAAGCAAATCCAAACGTTGACCGGTGAAATTGAAAGGCTCAAACAAATTATAGAAGAAAATTCTAATTCCATCGATTATAAGGAGAAAGAAGTTCTAGCTTTAAAAACAGAACTGGAACCCCTCAAATCTGAATCTCTAAAACTCAAAGAAAGCATGGAGGAATATAAAAAGAAAGATTTAGAATCATTACAGACCATCGGTGATGTTAAAACTCAGTTGGAAACATTGCAAAATGAGAAAAAAACACTCGAGACAGATAAAGATAACTTAAAACAGAAATTAGAGAATATGGGAAAAGAAAAAAACAATGAAATTGAACTACTAAACTCTCAAATTAACAACAAAGCAAATACAATTGCTAATTTAGAGCAGAAATTGAGTGAAACTGAGTCGGTTGTTAAAGAAAACCAAAGCATCATCAACGACAAATCTCAAGCTATAGAAAAGCTTACAAACAACTTACAAGGTAACAAAATTATAAACATTTAATTGCATCTAGCTTGATCCAGCCTATTCTCACTGGTTTTGTCTATTATACCTGTTTGAGCATTACGCCTCCTTCAGTGCGACTATCTGTTATTTTGTCAATTTTAACTTTTATATTTTGATAGTCAATAAGGATTATATTTTTCTAGAGGATCAAATTACGGGTTTATTGACTTAACCACATTCACAATTTAAATGTACATTTTGAAAGCTTAAATTTATTTTCTAAAAACCACAATTTATATTTATGTCAGAAATTCAGTTTTTCATACTACAATTAAAATCATCCAAAAATAATTCTAAAAATTATTTATTTTTTAAACTTTTAGTGGCCAGTGAGAAAATTACAAACTTGGTTAAGGCAGAGGAAGATTTACGTGAAAATGAGCAAAAGTTGACGCTTGAATTAGGAAATGTTCAACGCAAGTTAGAAAACCTGGAAGAACGTTGTAAAGAGTTAGCAACGCAGAAGGAAAAACTGGTAAGTGCTTTTTCACTTATATTATTAAAGATTTTTCATAATGATATTTTGTAAATTTTATTTAGGAAAATGACATAGTAAACGTGATGAACTCATCCTCCGACTCGTCATCACAGTTGACAAAACTCAATAATGAGCTGGTCGGCGTTCATAAAGAGTTTGAAAACTTTAAAACCAACTCTGCAACTGCATTGCTTGAAGCCAAAAACAAAGAGCAAGAGTTGATCCTCAAATTATCCTCTGCGAAAGAAGAGAATGAAAAGCTAAAAAATGAATACAACAATTATTTGAGTTCGTCAAAAGAAAGTAGTCTACAAATGGAACATACTTACGTAGAAAAGATTCACCATTTAGAAAATGAGATAAAGGTTTGTTTAACGACGAGTGAGAATGACAAAAAACAAAACACAGAGTTGAAAGAGAGACTGTCCAAATTGGAACAGACATACAAAGAAAAAATTAACTGTTTAGAAAACGAGATAAAGGTTTGCTCAATGACGAGTGAGAATGACAAAAAACAAAATGAGGAATTGAAAGAAAAAATACTCAAATTGGAACAAACTTGCTCGGAAGTGGATAATAAGTATGCAGAATGTGAACAGTCAAGGCAAGTATTGTTAAAAGAAATTGAGGAAACGAATAAAAAATTAACAGGCGATGAAAAGGAGAATTTAGATATGAAACAAAAATTAGATGACTTTGTCAAACAAGTCTCATCTCTAGAAAATGTCATCAAGAATTTAAATGAAGAAAAGGGGATTTTAGACGGAAGACTTGTCGAAAGTGAACATAAATATGAAGAATTAGCCAAGAGTTTGAATAAAATAAATGCTGAAAATGAACTGCTTTTAAATCAGACACAAAATTTAAAATCATCAACTGAGTCAGAACTTCTTAATTGGCAAAATCAAATTAAAGAGAAAGACAGGCTTTTGACAGAAAACGATTCAAAAATCAAGTGTCTAGAAAATGAAATTGAAAACTTCACTTCTATCATTAATCAAAAAACAGGTGAAGTCAAGTCAAAATTGGAAGAAATCGAGTTGCTAAAAAATAAAGTATCAAGTAAGTATTTAAATAACTTGTTAATCACACTTAATATTAATTTTTTTTGTAGGTGTAGAAAGTGAAAACAGTCGGATCAAAAAAGAAAATGAAAGTTTAGCGAAATCCAGAGAGGAATTGTTAAAAGACTTGAAAGAAAGAAATACAAAATTGTGCGATGATGAGAAGCGGGATTCTGAGAAAACACACAAAATTGAAGAATTGTCTAAACAGGTGTTGTCTCTCGAAAGCCTTGTAAAAAATTTAAACGAAGAAAAAGGAATTTTAGATGGAAAAATTGTGGAAAGCAAGCAAAAATATGATGAATTATCAAAGACGTTGAGCAAGATCAATGCAGAAAATGAACTCCTTTTGAACAAGTCTCAAGACTTGAAAACATCGACTGAATCCGAGCTTATTAATTGTCAAAATCTGATTAAAGAGAAGGACAAGGTTCTGGCAGAGAATTGTACAAAGATTAAAAATTTAGAAAATGAGATTGCCAACTTCACGTCAGATCTTAATAAAAAAACAGACGAAGTAAAGTCAAAATTGGAGGAAATCGAGTCCCTCCAAAGTCTATTATCAAGTAAGTAATAAAACAAAAGTCCAAATAACTTAAATATTCATTGAAATATTGCTGTTTTAAGGTGTACAGTGTGACAACAATCGTATGAATGAAGAAAACCAAAATTTAACAATAACCAAAGAGGAGCTTATGCAAAACATCGCCACGTTGGAAACTATGCTTTCAGCGAATCAAGGCCAGACCACAGATCTGACATCACATTTACAAAAATTTGTAAGTTTAATTTACTATTTGATTAATTAATTTATTGTAATATTAATCATTTTTGTTTGTAAAAAGTGCATCTCAGTACCACTACACTTGTTACATCAGTATCAGAAAAACCTAGCTTTCTAATTGTGTCAATAGTTGGGTAGTTGGCAGGTCACCCTACTTTCGAACCTATTTCTTAACTAAAAAGAATGAATGAGTATTGTTTTTTGTTCGAGTGATAGTTTATTTCTTTAATTTTTCTTTTAAAGACAGCTTTGTTAACTTAGTTTAGTTACTAAGTTAAATGTTAATATCTTGCCATAAAAAAACCTATTTTTTGATAAGGAATCTGGACTTTGAACATTGTGTTTATAAACAAAGCTTAAACTTGTACACAAGTAATTTACATTCTCAGGAGGAAAAAGGAATTTTTAGGGAGGAGTTAATTTGTAATGTTGTTTTAAATTTAAATAAATTATCATTCTACTGCAATGATGATTTTAAGATTAAGTAAGAATTTTCCATGTTATAACATTTGGTGGTTAAGTCATGTAGTCTGTTAATCAAAATTTACATTTCTAATTTTTTTAAAAATTACATGCCTATAAATTGTCACTGAATTGTCTGTTATTGTAGAAGATGGAATCTCAGAGCTTAGAGAAGACAAATGCTTTGCTTAAAACTCAACTGGACGAAGCATTGAAAGAGATCAGACAGTTAAAGGAAAAACCGAAAAGCAACGACAACATGCAAAATATGACGGACGAATCAAATAATTGGCTGGAGGAAAAAGAATTGGCCAATAGCGAAATAAACTTTTTAAATTCTATCATCGTCGATTTAAGGAATAAAAACGAAGCCTTGATGCAAAGGTTGAACGAGATCGATTTAGGAGAATCTTACGAACTGTAAGTATATTTTACATAAACATTAAATAAATATACAAAATTATGTTTTTTCAGGCAAAATAAAAAAGTTAAAGCAGTCGCGCCGAGACTATTCTGTGATATTTGTGATGTTTTCGATGCTCACGAGACGGAGGACTGCCCAAGGCAAGCGACAGAGTCACCGCCACCTTTGCAGGACCATAAACCAGCACCGAGGAATGTCGTTCGACCTTATTGCGAACATTGTGAAGGTATTTCTTTAAATTATTTATCTGGTTTTTAATTTTGCTTAAAGTATATTTTTCTTTTAGTCTTTGGCCATGACACGGCAGATTGTGATTATGAAGAAACATTTTAATATGCATTGACTAATGCTTTTAAAGTTAGGTAGGTATGGCTTTCAAAACTTCAAAGTTGTTGAGGATTGTTTGACTTATTTTAAATTGTTAATTTATTGTGTTATATTTTGTTGGTTATTAACTATTTAAAACTTATTCCTTTTAATATCTTCACCTGATTACATTACAAACTACTGAAAACATTTTTAGACTGGAAAAAGCTCAACTTGCCCCTATAGTTATGAATTAGTGCCTTAATTCTACCAAAGATTCTGATAATTACATGATAGGATTTTTAGATTGAAATTTCATTCTTGTGATATCTAGTGAACTTGTGCCAATTACTCTGTAGTGAAATTTGTAAATAATGATGTCCTGATGTAAATAACTGTTAATATAAATTAACTTATTGCATTTGTATTTTTGTTTGTAAACCCATATTTTTCTCACTTTATAAAATAATAAATTTAGATGCACTATTCTCCAATTATGTTGAGGAATATTGAATATTCTGGTAGTGTGAACTAAGTCTGGTGTTGATTTAATTTATTAGTTCAATTAAATATTCTCTTCATCTAAGGTCTTGGTTGAGTTGAAAAAGTTAGTGTTACGAGCGGCATTTGAACCCAAGACCTTTGGCTTCATGGATTCAAATCCCACTTGTGACACTGACTTTTTCATCTCAATCAAGAGTTTAGATAAAAAGATTTAATTGAACTAAAAAATAGTCAATAGTGGTCACTAAACATATATGGAATAATTTATTAGTGTGAAGGAAACAGCTTATCACCAGTTACCACGAAGTGCAGAATACTCAGTTTAAACAACAAACATCTGAACAGGTTTTTTAAATTTATTGTAGATTATCTGGAAGAAGGATCACCATTGAATTTAAATGCTTCATTGAGTGTTGTACCTAACACGAATAATGCAAAAAAGTAACATAAATCAGTTTTTTATCAGAGAAAGATAGATTTCTAGAAATCACTTTATAGAATAATGCTAATATGATACTTATAATCAGCAAAAAGCTTTTTGGGTTAAAGGGAAGGAATTTGGGAAGATCGTTGAGGTAAAGCGATAAAGAAGGCTTGATGTACTCCAACTCACACTTGGATCTGGAAAAAGCATTATAATTGGAAGAAAATCTGCTTGTAAAGGATAATTAATTTATTTTGTAAAAAGGAAGTAAATATTACAATATGAAATTTTACTGTTAACCTTTATTTGAATTAAAAGTCATCAACTGAAGGGTAACTTTTACATTAAAAACATCTGAAAGGCATATAATACAAAATTTACACGTTAAATAAATGTAAATTGAAAAGTTCTTTTCCAACTTGTTTCAATCCAATCTTTCCTTCCTGTCCTTGATCGCCTCCTGAAAATTGTATGTATGTAAAAAAATTCGTTCAGAAAATTATATGCAAAGCGGAGCTTACTTTGAATCTTTCTTCAAAGAGGGACAATTCTGCGATCAAGTCGGCAATTGCATTTTTCAAGGCGTTCTGTGGCGTTTCATCGTTTGTCGTCTGAATCCTGATCACAAATTTCGGATCCAACGGGTGCGGCACTTTATAACCGGCAAACAACACCTTAGGGTCTTTCAAAAGTTGGCTAAAAAATAAAAGATTAATATTGATATATAGCAAATGCAAAATAAATAAAAACAAATTTTTTAATCAAATATGTGTAAATACTTTACTTCCTAATCATGTTTCCCAATGTGTGATCCTCTTTGTTAATTGTGAACAAAGCAGCATTCGGTACCTTTGTATCTGTGACTCGCACAATCCTATTAAAATATAAATCAAATATAAATGCATGAGAAATTTTAATAATACTGAGCTAAAACCATTGCTTTTTAATTATTTTTATAGCTTTTTATCTATTAATTTAGAAAGTATGTTGCTAATAGAAGCATGGGTAGGAGCACTTTTTTCCCCATTCTGTCATGTTAACATAAGTAAAGTAAATCCTGCCAAAAAAGAGGGCTTAATTGCATACAGGGGTCAAACCACTTTGCAATACATTTTTCTTGCTATAATCAATTAAAAGACCATGGGCTCTGCCAGGATTCAGACCCAGAACTGCTAGCCTAGCAAATGCAAGACACCCTAACCACTTGGCCACTACAGTTCCCTAAATTTAGCACAAAACAATTAGCTTAAAAATATCAACAGGGAAGAAAGTCGAAAATACTTGCTTTACAAGGGAACACTTCCAAAATCACATATTTACACACCTCAAGTTGTCATTTTTATAGTAGTGGTTATTACCACCTTATTTTGAGTGTGACAACAAATTGTACCAAAATTGAAATTTTTTTAGCTAAACTGAGACACCCAATTACAGTGCTTTCTCAGAAATCCCAACTAATCCCTGCAGGGGGTTGGGATTCAGATTAATGAAAAATTCAGACTTTAGTACAAAATAAAGTATCTTAACATACACAAAACCTAATATAATACACACTACTGAATAATGAAAATCAGTTTTTAAACATTTATTTAACAATTAATTAAGGTTTTTAGTTGAGATAAAAAAGTCAATGGCACGAGTGGGATTCGAACCCACGATCTTCGGCTAGATACGCCGCTGCTCTACCACTTGAGCTATCGTGACCTCGATCCACTCGGACACCAACTTCCTATCTCAACCCCACCTTTTGAGTTTTCCCTTCCTTTTTGCTATTTATTTAACATTTTATTCATTTTTTGTGTGTAGTATTTAGTGACCGTTATCTAGTAGTATCTAGAGATTGTGAGATGTCGGTTTAGAAAAACATTTTCTTTATCATGCCAACGTTTCAATCTTTATTGAGATCATCTTCAGGGCCTGGGATTTATAAATATTGTTTAAATTATACAACTACATATAAGATATGTCTATGAATTTATTCAATGATGTACATAATATAGAAATTTTAGGTTTAATCAAAGTATTTTTACTTACTCAATGTGTGCGTTTTCTGTGTAGATGTGTCACTGTTGTGTGTAGGGTTGAGAGTGTTATGATCTCTAAAAAATCATTTTATTCATTGTTTATTCCTTTTTTTCTCACATTTTAAGCAGTAGGAATTTTTTTGCTGTTGTAAAGGATTGGTTCTACTCACAAACTTTAATTTATTACCACACCACAATTATTTCATAGAAACATGACCTCAAACTGTTCTAAAATTTCATTTATTAGAGTGGAGGCGAGGGAGGTAACAAAATAAATTGTTGAAAAATAGTATAATCTGATCTAACATTTAAATTTTTAAATCCATTATATTTCGTGGCCTGATTGACCAAATGAAGAAAGGAAAAATCCATGAGACCTAACTTTACACAGTTAAATAAAACCTTCAATCAATCAATAAAGCACTTATTTACTTACTCTCTCTTTTTCTTTAAAAAATAATCAATTTTGATACAAAATAAATTGAAACACAAACTACACTGAATATGGCACTTAAATGCTGCAGAACAAATAAGTCGAATTAATAAATGGGATATTGTAATGTTTTGTCATAGGAAAAAAAAAAAAAAACTTACAGACAGTATGTACTGTCATTGAGAGAAATACTGGTAGTTTGGTAGTATGTAACCCATATAGTTATTCCAATAAAACGAGTGGAATGTTTTTGCCTTAACATTTTAAATTGCTAGGACGAATCTCGTTATTTTTTAGTTGTAGATAAATACATATTATCTTACAAACCAAAAATTTGTGAATTGCAAAATATTTAGTAAAAAATGAGTAGAACTTTTGTCCTTCTATTCTATCTAAAATAACTTGTAAAGACAAAAACAGTCTGCACAAATTGTATGTAAAATGATAACTCATGTTAAGTGGATGAAAGATACATGAGATCTAACTTTACACTGTCAAATAAAACGTTTAATCAATCAAGCACTCATTCACTAACCCTCCTCATGTTATACAATCAAATTATTTGCGGTAAGAAAACTATATATGAGAGATCTAATATAAGGGTTGTCTATGTTACTTAGAATAATGCTGCTTTCAATGGGTAACAATAGGTCATTTTGCATAATTGTGGAATACAGCTCCTATCTTTTGTGTGTAACAAAGCGGCAGGATAATATTACGTGGTCCTGATCCGCTATGGTGTCCCTATTGCAATCACAGGCTGGGATATCTTTTATGCCAATCTTATAGAGGTGATGGGACAAACTGTTGTGGTTCAGGCGAAGTCTGCAGATGGAGGTAAAAAGTTTACTTGATCTATTGACCTCGCTGAACCATGGTTTAAATGGAATGGATGGTTGAATGCTTGCATATGCTTTCCCCAACTGCCTTGGTTGTGTTATATTCTTTTTGCCATTTCTCTCTGGCATACTTGGTAAGGAGTGCGATTATCGATGACTGTGACTTCTGGCGGCCTATTTTGCGAGAATGTCCACTGTATTATTGTACTTATTGTTTAGAAGGGCTTTTACCCATAACAAGACGTCCATACGTTGTTTATTTCCATTAAATTCTGCCTAATTGTTGTGATAAGTGGATCCTATGGGGACTAAGAATAATTTAAAGAACAATCATTCATTTGTACATTTATTACGTTAAACGTTGTAAAAAGCTGAAAACTTACTTTTGTTCACCATCGTAAAGGAGAAATGAATCGAAGGTCGGAGGCGCGTTCATTTTTTAATAAATTTTATTTGCAACTTGCAAACTTTGTTGTTGATACTTGGTACTGGCATTCGGCATTCGGCAAGTTAACCTGTCTCAATAAAACCTTTTATTTTTTCCCTGGCGCTTGTAAAAAAATATATATGAAAGGGTTCGTTTGGTTGAAATTTATTTTTTCTTCATGATAATAGATGTAGGGATTTTTCAATATTTGTCTATAAAGTTGTTTCAATCGATTTGCCCCGAATACGTGAAGGCGGAGGAAGAAGCGCGCCCGGTGGCGACCGTGGGACCCAGCCGGGGAAATTGTTTGTTGTCCACGGAAAGCCGTGAGAGGTGGAGTCAGGGCCCGTTCCCGTACCGTTTTCCTCAATTAATTTTATTTTTCTACTCAATCTCTCGTGTCGGCGTAAACTCCGATTCCGGGCATGGCTGGCGAAATCCCGGGCAACGGCGGCGCGAGCGGAGTCGAGGTCGTACGTGGACAGACGTTTGAAGTCGGCCCGCGCTACACCAACTTGGCATACATCGGGGAAGGCGCTTACGGAATGGTCGTGTAAGTATTTCCGATTTTCCCAATTCCAGCCGCCGGCCGTCTGGAAAAATTCCAATTTTTGCGTTTTCTGTCTGAAACGCCCTGTAGCGCGAGCCCTCTTTTTCCACCCTGGGGCCCCCCTTCGACTCTTGTAAATAAATCCTCCCTGATTAGACACTACTCCAGGTTACTCCTCCCTTATCAATGAAATATTTACAAAAACATTTTTCACCCAGGACAAGCTTGAAAATAATCGTTTCCCGAGTTTGAACCGGATCCTTGAAGAAATTTCATGTAATTGCTGTGTTGTTGTTGTTCGCCTTCAACAAGTTGTGGTCGTCACGACGTCTCCTGATAAAAGGAAAAACATGTTAAATCGTTTTCACAACATTTACCTTATAAGTGCATATAGGTCATTCAATGTTATCGACATATTGGAAGGGCTTTGAATTTGTTTACTTTTCATGCATAAACTAATGTCAATCAGTTGAACATTTCTTTGATGACAAATTATGAAACCTGCTTATACAAAGTTCGCCCGTTGTGTCGTTATTAATTAAAAAAAATTAAACTTGGCCTTTTCACTTCATCTATGATTTATCAGATTTATTTAAAAGCATCAATAAGTTTAAAAAGTTTGGGAAGAACATATAGGTCATTGTTTGAATTCAGTCGACGTATTGGAAGGATTTTAAATTTGTTTACTTTCCAAACATAAAATAATGTCAATCAGTTAAACATTTCTTGGATGACAATTTATAAAACGTGCTTATACAATTTCGCACGTTCTATCATGTTATTGATTAAAAAAAATTAAACTTGGCCTTTTCACTTCATATACGATTTATCAGATTTATTTAAAAACTTCAATAAGTTTAAAAAGTTTAGGAACATATAGGTCATTGATTGAATTCAGTCGACATATTGGAAGGATTTGAAATTTGTATACTTTTCAAACATAAACTAATGCCAATCGGTTAAACATTTCTTGGATGACAAGTTATGAAACCTGCTTATACAAGTTCACACGTTCTGTCACGTTAGTAATTAAAAAAAAAAAATTAAACAGCCTTTTCACTTCATCTATGATTTATCAGATTTATTTAAAAGCATCAATAAGTTTAAAATGTGTAGAAGCATATAGGTCATTGTTTGAATTCAGTCGACATATTGGAAGGATTTGAAATTTGTATACTTTTCAAACATAAACTAATGCCAATCAGTTAAACATTTCTTGGATAACAAGTTATGAAACCTGCTTATACAATTTCGCACGTTCTATCATGTTATTAATTAAAAAACAAAATAAAAAACTTGGCCTTTTCACTTCATCTACGAAATATTAGATTTATTTAAAATTTATCTCAACTAAAAACCTTAATTAATTGTAATATATTAATTGGTCAAGCGGACCACGAAATTAGTGACTTTATTTAAAAGCATCAATAAGTTTAAAATGTGTAGAAGCATGTAGGTCATGGTTTGAATTCAGTCGACATATTGGAAGGATTTTAAATTTGTTTACTTTTCAAACATAAAGTAATGTCAATCAGTTAAACATTTCTTGGATGGCAAGTTATGAAACGTGCTTACGCAAGTTCACTCGTCCTGTCATTTTATTAATTTAAAAAATTAAACGTGGCTTTTCACTTCATTTGTTTAAAAGCTTCAATGAAGTTTAAAATATTTAGAAACATATAGGCCATTGTTTGAATGCGGTCGACATTATTGGAAGGATTTTAACTATTTTACTCGTCAATTGTCATCCATAAACCAATGACAACTGACCTTCAGGTAAAGGTTTCTCGTATCACAAGTTATGAAACCTGCTTAAACAAATTGACACGTCATTTTATTAATAAAAAAATTAAACATGCTTTTTCACTACTTCTATTATACATTTAGCCTTTTTTAATAGTGTTTCAATTAAGTTTAAATGTTTAGATGCATATAGGTCATTGTTTCAATAAAATCGACATATTGGAAGGGTTTACTACTTGTTTACTTGTCCGTCAGTTAAACTTTTCCTTGATTACAACTTATGAAAGTTTGGAACATTTAGATAAGATGTAAAATGGTTCATTGTTGTTGAAAACAGTTTTGACTTAATAGTTGATGTTTCTTGTCGACCAAGTTTTGACTTTCGTTTACTTGTAATCCATAAACTAATGACGACAAATGGATAGTTCATTTTTATAAAGGTCAGCTTTATTTAGAACTCAAAATTCACCCTCTGATAAAATTTCTCTCTAAATTGTACGTTCTTTCATTAAACATAAATAAACGGAAAAAATCAACAAGCTGCTTTTCACAAACCTTTTTTTTTACCTATGACCTATTTTGTTTTGTACATGATACATGTAAGGTCATGTTTGCATTACCTTTCCCATATTCAGTATTGTTGTTTTATTTCCTTGACCCCATAAAATGTTCAACTATTAAAAAATAATTAAATTTTAAAAATTATTTCCACAAGTAGAGGCCGTCGGTTGACACCTGAAAGTAAAAATTAGATAAATCGTTTTTCTATCATCACCTATCAGTCATCTATGATGACCAACCATTCAACAAATTTTCACGAACAAAAATTTAAATTTTAGCAACATTCAAAAATGATTAAAATGCTTGTACGCATATAAGTCATTGTTATAATTTCGGAGGGTTTTTCACTTCGTTCACTTTTTATTTAACGTACAAATAAATGTACATCGATTTCGACCAATTTGTGACGGTGAAAACACCAACTTTTATTAGTAAAGTAAAAACGTGACTTTCCATGAACGAAGAAACGAAAGAAAAAAAGGTCATCGCTGGTCCTGGCCGATGTCACATTTAATATTACCTCTGTAAACAGATAAAAACGTTAGGTCAATGTGACAAATCAGTTGTAGAAAGTAAAACGCCAGAAATAAATTTCAAACTGTGGATCAATCAGTGGATATTTGTAAATATTTAATTGTTAAATCTCGATTACCGATCACAGATAAACCTCTGCTGATAATGTTATTAGTTATTCAAAGATGTTTATTTTTGTAAAAATGCTATATATTATAAAGCAATGTTTTTCTTGACTATTGTTTTTTAAAAATATTTTTTATTGAAAAATATTAGTTTATTTCTAGTTAATTTTATTTGGTTATACTTGATTTTTTTGAACAATTAAAATGTTTTGGAATTTTAGATATTTTTTATTTATTATTATACTTGTTTTAAAAGTCAAAAGATGATTAATTGAATATTACAACAAATGTTTGTTTTTACGAAAAAAACATTAAAAACATTATCGTGATAATTTATATTTGGAGTTGATTATATCAGCCGACAGGAAGAAGGCAATAAAATGTAAAGTAATAAATTCGAACGTAGAATTAAGATTATCTCATTTGAAATTCTCTTTGGGTCGTAAGCAATATTTGAACTTTTTTTTCTGCAACGCTGATAGCGTTTGTTTTAAAATCCCCGAATTATTTTCCCGCGAATAAAGTTTCGTTTCGGTTTTTGTATAAATGTGCAAATTTTTATGATCTGAAAATTTCAGAATGTGATTTTTGCATTAATTAAACATGTCCACAGCGCTCTCAACCTAATCTGAACTTCGGCTCTCCGAACATTCCAATAATCCGAACTAGAACAAAAATGTGTGGTGATTAGTGACCGTTAATCGATAATTATTCAGAAATCGTGAGATGACACCAGACCGCTTCTCACGATTTCTGAATAGAACAAAAAGTTAAAGGGGTGTGAATTTTAAATGAAACAAATGAAACATTATTTGGTGGGAAAAGAAGAGTGGAGGGAGAGGGAGTGTGTGTGTGTGTGTGTGTGTGTGTGTGTGAGAGAGAGAGAGAGAGAGAGAGAGCGAGCAAGAGAGAGAGCGAGAGTGAGAGAGAGAGCGAGAGAGAGAGAGCGAGAGAGAGAGAGAGAGCGAGAGAGAGAGAGAGCGAGAGAGAGAAAATAAGTGAATGAGAGAGAGGGTGTGAGAGATAAAGAAAAGATATGGAGGGAATGAGTGAGAGTGAACGTCGTTTTATTTAAATAATCTAGCAAATTTAGGTCGCCAAGGACTTCTCTTACAATTAACGAGAAGGAGAGAGATAGAGAAAATTAGTGAGTGAGCGAAAGAATGGGTGTGAGAGAAAAAGAAGAGAGAGAGAGAGAGAGAGAGAGTGAGAGAGAGAGAGAGAAAGAGAGAGAGAGAGAGAGAATGAATTTTGATTAAATTAAAAAAATCTCGCAAATTTAGGTTGCCAACGACGTCTTCATTAATTATTTCGTAAAGTGAACCCTCTATCTCCTTTCTCTACTAAAAATTAAAAAGTTAGTCTACATTTTTCTTGTACTAAGTGTTATACATTTATGTACCTACTGCTTAAAAATGAGGAAGAAGCAAGAAAATGCTATATAAATGTAAAAAAAACATTGATTTTTTAAAGAAAATACTAACACATGTATGTACTGTAATAGTTTTAAGGTTTTGTATATGCAATAATAATAATACCCTCTGGAGTGATTATTTCGGATTACTGACTGTATTTCGAGAAAAGTGTTGTTTTTGAAAAATACAAGAAATCGTCCTTTTCTTTTTAACTTATGAAATTATTTGAGAAGTAATTAATATTACATTCTAATAATGAATCTTTTATAATCTTCTCGTTTTAAAATTAACAACCTACACATTTTTAGGGGGACTTATAATGTAATCAAAACAACATTTGAACAAAAACTGACACAAACAAAAAAACAAGAAATATAAAATGTTTGAGAAAACCTTTCGGCTTTGGAGTTAGGTCAAGTTATAAGAAATAACAACTAAGAGAAAGAAAATAAAGTAAATTTAGTCCGTGACATCCAGTGAACTACGGAAATCTGAATGGATGGGGCAAATTGCATGGAAGTGTCTTCCCTTACTTTTAAATTGCAGACTGAGCATTGACACGTTTTCCCAAAGCTATAAGGGCTTAACTTATTGATGTCTTGCTTAATAAAGTAAAATGTATTTTCCCTTTTCATTGATTTATTTTTAAATTGTTCAGGCTTTGATGAGAATTGGAAAGGAGGCAAATTAATTGACGACTTTCATCAGCTCTTATTATTATTATTTATTTTTAATTTTTATTCCTGTTAATTAAATACGTGCTACAGTAAATGAATTGAAGAATAAATCCGTCGTTGGCACTTAGAAAGATGGGCCGGAACCCAACCTCATCCTTAAAGACGGTATTTTGTTTCCCTTCATGAATTATTCCGCCTGGAGATCAGGCTCTGTCTTCAAATTTGTCATAAGATGTGCTTTCCCATTTGGAAGTTTATCTCTGCTTCGTTAAAGAGGACGATATTTGTCAGGGCGAACGATTGGAGGTCAATGGGTCACGCATTTCGGCCCATTTGTCACGATTGGAGTCTCGATTGGTCTACTTGTATTATTGTGGACATAACTATTAATTTTCAGTCTTATGTAATGTTCAAAATGTTTCCTTTATTTCCCTATCTTTTTTTTTCTTTCAGTTTGTCTCTTTCTATTATTTACTATCTTTCTTTCTTTCGGTCGTCTTCATGCTTCTTATTCATATTTATTCTTTCCCGTTATGTGGGAAACATCAAGAAATCTTTCTTTTCATTTCGGTCACATACTAGACCAAATGTAGTGGCCCATGTACCAACCTCGTATGACCTCTAAATCGGCGTAGAGCCCTCAGGTCTTTCTCGGGCTATATGGTCTTTATTATTTTTTCAGCCGACGAACATTTACAAAGAAAAAACAATATATTACGCACAATCTGATAGCGCCTGTTTTTCTCAGATAGATGGACCAGAAGACCAAGTTGAAGAATCGAAAGACTTGGGTACCTACTCGCTTCTTATAAGGAGCAAATGGGACGCAAGTGACCTTTCTTTGGCGGTTGTTCAAATTGTCAAATTAACATGGCATATTCCAAGTCGGTAGAGACGTACTTTTCTTCCATTTAGAGTTTCTGAGGGTCATTTATGGATACCTAAAAGCTTGCCAGACGAAACGAAACTTTCGGTTAATTTATTAATGCATATTAATGTAAAATGCATATATAGATTTATATTAAAAGTTGAATTCAAGATTTGAGAGCAGAACTTATTTTTTCTAGTAGGCCTGCTAGTTCAGTCACGCCAAGCTTGTTTATGTAATTTTTATGAAAGAATAAGAAGATGCTTTAACAAATGCCCAATATGGCAATGCTTTGAAGTTAAATTGTTATAACAAATATTCTTGTACCGCTGTAAATGTAATAAATAATAATACTGTGGTTCACATGAAATTAATGCGCATAACATTACCCTTGGTCCAGTAACGATGATGTTTACGTTAAAATACGTTTTTGATTACATTTATGCTTTTAAATCTGCATTGAGTTGGTTTTGCCTCAACATGAATGCAAGTGTTATGCGTCTGTTCCTTTTATATTTGCAATTTTAATTTTGAGATTAATGTTATTTCTTTGCATGTATAGTTTCAATTTTAATTTTTATATTTTTTTAAAGTCGAGTCTTTTTTGGAGAATTTTATTATCGAAAAATTCAATTAGAAAAAGAAGTGCAGTGCTCTTTCACTCTCTCTTTCTCTCTTTCTTTCTTTCCCTTTCTCTTTCTCCCTCTCCTTCTCTTTCTCTCTCACTCTCTCTTTCTCTCTCACTCTCTCTTTCTTTCTCTCTTTCTCTCTCTCTCTCTCTCTCTCTCTCTCTCTCTCTCTCTCTCTCTCGTTCTCTTTCTCGTTCTCGTTAATTGTTAGAGAGGTCGTTGCTGACCTAAATTCACGAGATTTTTTAATCAAAACAATATTCATTCTCCCTCCCTCCCTTTCTCTCTCTCTCTCTTTCTTTCTTTCCCTTTCTCCCTCTCCTTCTCTCTTTCTCTCTCTCTCTCTCTCTCTCTCTCTCTCTCTCTCTCTCTTTTTCTCTCTCTCTGTCTCGTTCTCTTTCTCGTTCTCGTTAATTGTTAGAGAGGTCGTTGCTGACCTAAATTCACGAGATTTTGTAATCAAAACAATATTCATTCTCCCTCCCTCTCTTTCTCTCTCTCTCTCTCTCTCACACAGACACTCTCTCTCCCTCTCACTAACTCACCCAGACACTCTCTCTCACTCTCCCTCTCACTAACTCACCCAGTCACTCTCTCTCTCACACTCTCTCTCACTCTCTCTCTCTCTCTCTCTCTCTCTCTCTCGTTCTCGATAATTGTTAGAGAGGTCGTTGCTTACCTAAATTCACGAGATTTTTTAATCAAAACAATATTCATTCTCACTCTCCGTCTCTCTCTCTCTCTCTCTTTCACTCTCTCCCTCTTGCTAACTCACCCACTCTTTCGCTCTCACTTTCTCTTTCTCTCTCTTTTATTGACTCACCCACTCACTCTCACTTTATATTTTCTTGTTTTCTCCCTCATTCTCCTCCAAATAATGCTTCGTTTATTTCCTTTAAAATTCTCACTTATTGATTTTATTTTTCCCAAGTTCGGATTTATGAAATGGTCGTAGTACCAAAGTTCGAATTAAGGAGAAATCACTGTATGCGTACATATTTTAAAGAGCATTTAATAAGCAATGGTTTGCTGTCACAATTTTATAATTTTAATTATTCACTTGTAAGTATTGGCAGGCGTACATAAGTCATGGCCGGAGTATTGATTCCACAACCGCTGTTTTCTAAGAATCGAAATAAATCCACTGTAGTTGAATATGCGAATTAAAATACAGGATTGTTGCATTTTTTTCTGACTTTTGGAACGAATAGTCCTAGGTTCGTATACGCGTTTTACTAGACGGTTGTACGCTCCGAATTGTCAACTAATTAATTGAATTTTCCTTTGTTAAAAATTCGTCAGGTGTTGTAAGGAGGTGAAAATTACATTTTTACAATGTGAAGTCACCTTTGATAAGATTTCAATGCCACAGATAACGTCACGACGTGTGATTAATTTTAGTTATGATAATCTTAAAGTATTTTTTCCTGTTTTTTCTAGTATCAAAACGCAAAATACCTTTAATCTGAATTAATTCATATTATTTTGAAATAGAACGATGCATAGAACTTAAATTTCAATTCAACGGGCATTTGCGGCTAAACCGTTTGTGTAAATTACGTTAGAAATCGTTGGACCTAACTCGATGCAAATTCCTTCTAAGGTGTGGGCGAAATACATAATTTCTATGGGTTGAGTGCTTAGCTAAATTGAAATTAATTAATATTCTAAAGCGTGATTGTGGAGGAAATTATTAATTTTCCACATCTCCTTTATCGGCTAACAACTGCGTCAGAGATACGCTTGTTGGAGATTGTAAGAGCACTCCAGACGGCTTACAATCTCCGGGGACGGGGACAAAAAAAATGATTTAGGCACAGTCGGAATAAACAGATTCCTCCTTATATATGGGAAACTGAAATTTATTACTTTACTTATCGTAAGATAGAGTAAAAAAGAAAAAGAAAGTGTTAGAAAGAAAGACAGACAGAATATGGGAAAGAAAGGAGAGATCAGAGAGGAGGGAGGAGAGAGGTGCGAGGGAGAGATGGAAATAGAAATAAATAAATGCAGAGACAAAGATGAAGAAAATATCAATTATTTTAAACCATAAACTTAATGTTTTTGTAGCTCCGATTAGGTCCAATTTTGTGGAATATCACCGTGTACAATACGTTGGTAAAAATATAACTTAAACACATTCTTTTGTTTTTACAATTACCATATTTTTTTTAATTTGGTCAAAGATTGATGTATGATATATAGCGATGCATGATAATTTCGTTGTTACAAACTTTTTAAAGAGTTTTGTATAAAAAAGTAACAAAAATTCTGGTTTTACTTCTTCCTCAGGCCTTTTCCGTTTCTTTTCCGATTGCTACAAATTATCGCAGAACGGTCTGCGAGAGAAAATATACGTTTTTCAGTCTGTATGCCTTGTATTTAAGTGCTGTTACTTTGCGCCCGTGTGGGTGGTTTGTGTCAGCACTTACGTTGCCGGTTGTTGGTTTTCTGTATTTATCAAACTGGTGGTAGTTGTCAGTTCTAAGAAAGTATATATTGTGGATGTGTGTTTTTGTTATTTAGTTTGTGCAAGTTGAGTCCAATTTTTCAAAATGACACACAAACTCTGCTCTAAAGATGGCGACAAGCTGAAATATATGTGAAAATCCAAAATACCGAGGATAGACAGACCGAAAGGTTCGTAAATAACCGAACTACAGGTCCATCACTTTATTTGTACAATGCAGCTGACCTTCAGTGGAGTTAAAATGTCAACCATGTAAAAAGTTTATCTTTAACTTAGAGTGATGATCGCCGTTTAAACGCCTTAAAGTGGCGGCCTCCAAAGCCTCCTCTTTCTGTAGTTGGATTGGATTTTGTTGTCAATGTTTCGTAGTTAGGTTAAGGAAGTTACTATTGTTGTGTGCTGTTTTTGAAATGTAGTTTGGTCTATTGTCAATAATGTCACAAAATGACACACTGAGGAAGCTTAAACACGTCTGCCAGACCAAAACAGCTAGTATAGGCGCACCAAAATAATCACAAACAACTAAGCACTTCATCGCCTAACCACCTATTTTTCTGTCCTATTTCCCCTCAAAATCAAATGTCCTAAAAAAAAAAAAAAAAAAAAAAAAAAAAAAAAAAAAAAAAAAAAAAAAAAAAAAAAAAAAAAAAAAAGGCACGTTAAAAAAAAGTTAATTATTAGTCTGGTGACGTATCTAACATTCGTGCTGTGTACGTTAATTTTTTAGTGCAAATTATACGGCATATTTGAGGTTTTAATAGTGCATACTATACGGCATATTTGAGATTTTTATTAGTGCATATTATAGGGCATATTTGAGGTTTTATTACTGCATATTATATGACATATTTGAGGTTTTATTAATGCAAATTATACGGCATATTTGAGGTTCTACTACTACATATTATATGACATATTTGAGATTTTTATTAGTGCATATTATATGGTACATTTGAAGTTTTATTAGTACATATTATATGGTATATTTGAGGTTTTATAAGTACATATTATATGACAGATTTTAGGTTCTATTACTACATATTATATGGAATATCTAAGGTTTTGTTAGTGCAAATTATATTGCATATTTGAGGTTCTATTACTACATATTATATGGTATATTTGAGGTTTTATTACTACATATTATATGGTATATTTGAGGTTTTATTACTACATATTACTTGGTATATTTGAGGTTTTATTAGTACATATTATATGCCAGATTTTAGGTTCTATTACTGCATATTATATGGAATATCTAAGGTTTTGTTAGTGCAAATTATATTGCATATTTGAGGTTTTATTAGTACATATTATATGGTATATTTGAGGTTTTATTAGTACACATTATGTGGTATTTTTGAGGTTTTATTAGTACACATTATGTGGTATTTTTTTTGTTTTTACTAGTGCATATTATATGGCATATTTAATGTTTTGTTAGTACAAATTATATTTCATATTTGAGGTTTTATTAATGCAAATTGTAAGGCATATTTGAGGTTTCATTAGTGAATGTGCATCATTACATGGCATATTTGTGAATTGCTATTGGTTGTAAACTCTGGTTCTAGTTATAATTTTCCAGTTTTCATCTGAAGATCTTGTGTTTGGCAAGAGATGGGTGACGTTCCCCAGTTCAAGAACAACATTGGAGCTCCATCACTGACTATGATTAATGCGTATATAATTAGCGATAAGTCAACAATATGTTGAACTTTACATTACACAACTTGACATAATTATCCTATTGTCCGACCGGCCGTGTGATTTAGCCAGTTTCATTTGAAATAAATTGAAAACTTTTTCACGCCTGATACACATAATACGGATAAACGGTTAACCGGAATTATTTTAATTAATTTGCCTTTACAGACCGTTGTAAGAGATTTCATTCTGGTAATGAGTTACGTTTATTTTCAATTTTACGAAATTCTGTTCTAGTTGAAAGCGTACTCTCCGAGTAAGCTTTAGAAACACTTGAGGCGTAAATTACCCACGGACAAATTTTCACAATACAGGACCCCACTTGGAACGTTTTTCAACAGGTGATTTGTTCGAATCGTTCCCATCCAATTCCTGTGTTGAAATTTTTTATAAGTTGTTATAAATGTGGAAACTGGATAATTTGTCCGGTTAATAAAATGTTTATATTCTGTATTTTGAAATATTTTGATTCGTCTGCGTGGTGAGGAAACAGATCATGATGCTCCATTTATTCCAACAAAATGAAGTACTTAGATTGAAAGCTATGTACAATGGAATTAAGACAGTGAAACGTTAGTTATTGTAGGATATTAGCAATAATAAGTAACAATAAAAATACTAAAGTAATTATTAGTCATTAATAAATATAGTGGAATAAAGAGTTACAGAATATTTAGTACTCTCGGGGAATGAATGTAACCAGACTTCTATGTTTGTGGTGATGTATGTTATAATTATTATTGTATGTTTTGTGTCTTTGTAGTTGGCAACTTGAGGTATAAACGAGAGGCTAGCATTTTAGCATACCATTGTAGTTTCCATTTAAAAGCTTAGAGTCAGTTAACCAGATCGAAGTACAAGTGGACTATTTATACATGAATTATAAAAATTTACAATTGCTCGATAGATGTGGGTTGTTAAGCTAGGTATGCTCAAGTTTTAACATGTCCTGTCGGAGTCCAACGTGGAAACCCTCCCAATAATTCAGAGAGCAGTATTTTATACTACCTGGGGCTTAGTAAAATTGGTTTTAGTCATATTTCTCCAAATGGGAGCATCATAAGTTATTTATCAATGTAGGTATGTATAGATGATGAGTTGTTTATTTTTACTGTCCATACTTGAACCCTTTTAAATACCCGGAAAAGACTCCGTAAGATCGTCCATGTTTTTGGGCATATTTTTATCAATAAGGTAACTAAAATTAAGTCTGGTATTCAGTCTGGTCAGTCAGTCTGCTATAAATTCCAAGGTATTTACCATTTAATACCATCAGCCCATGATATTAAATAATTGTTTAGAATTGTTTGTATAATAAATATAACAAAAGTTCGGAGTCGGTTTAAAAGGTTTTAGTCTGAATTCATTCACAACAGTGTCTGTTTTGTAATCATTTTACATTAGTTGTGTTGCGATTACTATTTTTATTACTTATATTTACTATTATTTAAAATTCGGACTTCTTGATTTTTTCCCGTTCGGGTTACTGGAATGTTCAGAGTACGGAAGTTCCGATTAGAGAGAGAGAGCAGTGCATAATTTTTGAACATATGACTGCATGAGCATAATAATATATGACAAATGAATAATTTATGAGTTTGCTGCCCTGAACTAACTGGTGATGAATTAGACAAACCGAATACCGTGAAAAAAAGTGCGATATCATTTTTGATCAACCTGTTGACCCAGTTCACCAGCTCGCATCCTCGCCAGAAAAAAAAAACGAACATTCTTTTTGCCCGGAATTATTTCCCAAACCATCTCCAGGACGATTCGTCTAAAAAATCGACGGTTCTCAACGTAAACGTTTACTTAACCTCGGGGCGGTTTCTTTATACCATTGTGTAGAAATTTATTCCAGTCGAATGAGGTTTTTTTTTAGGAATAAAAATTGGCCAAGGGGGAAAAAGTTTTTCGAGCGCGAAAGTTTCCTACGCGAGAATATTAGCCTGACAAATAGACCATAAAGCAGTTGCTGAACAGCAACTAGGTCGGATGCCTCCCTATAAGACCTAAGTTTATTGAAGTTATACAGAGCCAAATCGGGTCCTTGCCTTGCACTTGAAAATGGGTGCTTCTATGACAATTTCCTTTCCAAAACCGTGGTGAGAATAGCGATAAAAATAGTTTCGCCCCTCCACGCAACTTTCCACTTGAAATATTAAATATCCCCTCCGTCAAATGAGAACATTTAAAAAATCATTAATTTTCTTCTATCATTTACTTTTAAATATTAAATAAATGTTTGCTTTTAAGAAGAGTTTTGGCTTGGATTAATAAAACAAATGCTCAATTTATATTTGATTTATTGGGTTGTCCGGAAAATAATGCAGGATTTTAAGTTTTCATTAAAAAAAATCTATATAAAATATTCTGTTTACGTTTACAGGATTACTCATTTGTANTTATTTTGATTAAAGAACATTGCTTTAAAGTAACTAGTTTCTTTTTTTTTGTTTAATACCAAAATCCTGCATTATTTTCCGGACAACCCGATATTTACATTCAAAAGCTCAAATATATTAATTTTTTATTGCTTAATTGTCCCAAATTGTGAAATATGTAAGCTCCTAAGTTTTTTGTTATCACAACTGATTTTTTTGCTAAATTTTGAATGTAAAAATACGTTACTTTGTTTCATATAACAATGATACAACAAATGAACCTGAACAAATCATTCGTCCGCTAGAAGGCGGAAGATTATTATTTGAACAAATATGCTAAAATATTCTTACGAAATATTTCAAAATTGACTAATTTAAAGATGTCCTTACGAAAATATAATACGATAAACCATCTACACTTTGTAGAGAGAGATGGCGATATATAGATAGGTAGATAGAAAGAAGATAGATATGTAGATAGGTAGATACATAGGTAGATAGAAAGATAGATAGATTACATATATAGAAAGATAGATATTTAGGTAGATAGATAGATAGATACATAGAAAGATAGGTAGATAGGCAGATAGATGGGTAGATAGATAGATAGAAAGATAGATAGAAGAAAAGAGAGATAGAGAGAGAGAGAGAGAGAGAAGAGGAAAGAGAAAAGAAAAGAAGAGAAAGAGAGAGTCAGAGATAAACAGAAAATTAGGCAAACAAACCTGTAACAACTGTGTGTGCGAAAAGAGATAAAATAAAATTTCTGCATCTTAAAAAAATAATGTTTTTAAACAAATGTGTAATATTTAGTGACAGTTAAGTACTGATTATTTAAAGATCATGATACATGGGCTAGTGTGATTTAGGTTAGAAAAAACTTTCTTTATCGTATTTAAATTATACAAATACATATATGAGTATGCATTTTTATAATTATGTACACATTGTAGAAAGTTTAAACAAGTATTTGTACTCAGTCTGTTTTCTGTGTAATCGTGTCAGTGTTGAGAGTGTTAGTGAGATGTTTTTTGCTAATATCACTAATACATACTAATACTCTCAGCACGACATACAACATTGACACGACTACACAGAAAACACACACTTTGAGCGAGTGCAAATACTTTGATTAAACCTAAAACTTACTATAATGTGTATATAATTTTTAAATTCTTACTCATATGTTATACGTAAGTGTATAATTTACGCAATGTTTGTGAATCCCAGGCCCTGAATATAATTATTTTAACAAAGTTTTACCGGACTTCTATTGTCATTTAATTATGTCTAATCCTTTGTTTTCACCATTTCTACTTTTTTTTCTCCTGAATATTTCTGTTTTGACATTTCTTCCTCGATATCATATTTTTGGAAATCTTTTTTATCCAGGCACTGTGGCCGAGAATTCCATCTTTCTCCGTGCCAATCGCCTGGAGAGCTTTCCATCGGCAATCTTTGTTCATCAATCATCCTTCTCATTTCATCGTGATTCATGCATTGATACCTTCGGATAATAATGATTTAATCTGTTCCCGCTGCTAATCTTTTCAGCGATAATTTTTTAAAATTGTTTATTACATTCCATTAGCTCTTATAGTCATCGCTTCCTGACACTAACGTTATAGATTATTTTATATAATTCCATATCATAAATTAACGTGATAATTCAACGTCCATCACTGTGCATTTATAAGATTTTTTGTTGTCAGATATGTATTCACATTTTGTTTTTTATTTTATTGATAGATCATTTCCGTTCTTTTTTCGCCCAGTTATTTATAGCCGAATTTGTGAAACGAAAGAATGATGAATATGTTTTCTGGGGAAAACAAATGAAAACGTTCTTTCTAAACGTACATGTATTAAAAAAATCAGAACTAATTATAATTAACTTTATTTGAGGAAAACTAACATATATAAAATCAAAAGGTACAATCATTTATTTTAAATCTATTATTCGTGGTCTGATTGACCAAATAACTTCTTTCAATTAATTAATCTTTATGTAAGGTTTTGGTTGAAATGAAAAAGATGTGTCACGAGCGGGATTCGAACTCACGACCTAGTCACGATAGCTCAAGTGGTTAAAGCAGCGGCGTATTCAGCCGAAGGTCGTGGGTTCGAATCTATCTAACTTTTTAATTTCAACCAAAACCTTACATAAACATTTATTTTAAGTTAATCAAAGGTGGCGTTCCACAAGGAAGATTCCTAGGTCCAATCCTCTATACCTACACTGCTGATATAGCTGCACATCGAAACACACAACCTACAACCTATGCGACCTCAATCTTATCTACATACTCCAATCCTATCCTAGCCACAGAAGCAATTCAACATGAACTTCATTAACGACTGGTGCCCTCGGTGGCGGATCAGGTTGAACGAGTAAAAAAGCAAAGTTATGTTTACACTCAAATGTCAAAGCAGTGCACATAAACAAGGTTTTTTTCCAACCTTGGGCTTTACTCAGACAGCAGACTTATATGGAAACCATAAAGATGATTAAAAAGACAAGAGCTTAACAAAAGATATGACTTCTCAGACTCCTATTGGGACTAAAATCAACACTAAACTAACCGCTTACAAAACACTGATCAGACCCATTTGGCCTTACGGAACTGAACAGTGGGGCTCGGCCAAATCCCTCAACATCCAACGAATTCAATCCAAAGTTCTCCGCCGTATCCTCAATGCTATCTTACGTCACCAGTCAAATGATCCATAAAGTCCTTAAAATCCCATCCGTGAAGGATGTTATCCGAACACGGTTACTCAATTTCCACTCTAAACTATCCCTCCACCCTAACCCACTAGCCCAAACTCTTTCCTCAACGTCTCACCCTTACAATCCTCCACGCCGTTTAAAACGACGATGACCTCGTGACCTCCTTTCCTGACCTTCCCAATTGAATAAAAGAGAGTTTCAGCACTGGCTGGTTTCTCTCCCACTGCCTCCTGATCTAACATATATGTCAGATTTGTATATAACTATACTATTTGCTCAATGTATATTTATTTTAAATTAAAAAATACTAAAAAAAGAGTTAACGAATTATCTAAAACCATAATTCCATAGGGAAATGGAATTTACCATGAAACCTTAAGTTAACGTTTTTGGAGCTTGAAATGTTAAAAGTTTAAATTCTCCCCAATCGTAAAGTATAAAAACTATATACCAATTTTAAATTCGTCTTCAAACGCCTGCTGTAGATTAAAATCTAATTGCCATTATTTTTTCTATTAGCTTCGTCTCGATTTCTCTCAGCTAATCATTTTTAGTCTCTTTGGATTTGTTCGAAAGTTTCGGCATAATCTCTTATCGATTCGGTTGGAGATGTTAAATATTAATCACAAACTGACTCCATCCTCACAATATCTCCTCCATCATGGACATTGTTTTGATTATTAAATCTGTAAATATTTCAACAAAATATGTAAAACGTGTAGTGGACAAGCTATTTGTGAAGTTTTCCTCGTTTCGATACGTTTTACAGGACAACAACAGCCAGAACAGACGATACAGTCATTTCACAATCAATAAACGGCATTCCCGTGGTGTAGTCTTCAATATATTCATTCCAGCATCTGTACACTAGTGCCGATTTGATCGACGCCAACGTTCATTCGATTCCATAAATGAATTAAACCTGGAAATTGAAAAGAATAGGACTTTTTCTTATAAATTTAATTTAAATCCCCTTTTTTAATATTCGTTTTATTCGCGGTATTGTATATTTTACCGATTTACTTACTGCATCGATGTCTGATATTTAATACGGACAATATCTTAAGATTATGTTACATCATTTTGATCGATTCTTGGTACCTGTTTGGGCGATTTCTGTGCACATCCGTTGCACAACGTTTGACAATTTGCATGATTTAATATGATTTTATTACATTAGTTCCGTTTACCTTGAAATTCCAACCGATATGTTTAAAAAAAATCTTGTTTTCCGAAATATTACGTAAGTTACATTAAATTTAACCCCATTATATTTACTGGTATATTGACCAAATTACTTATTTTTAGTTAAAGAGTAAAGATGGATTTTCTTCATAGTTCATTATTAGCAGTCTTTTAATTATTATGTCACTGATAAAATTAAATACATTATGTTTAGTGGTCTATCAACCAAATTACTTCTTTCAATTAATTAATCTTTTTATGTAAGGTTTTTGGTTGAAATGGAAAAGCTAGTGCCTCGAGCGGGATTCGAACCGATGACCTTCGGCTAAATACGCCGCTGCTCTACCACTTTGATCCACTCGGATCGCTTTTTCATTTCAACCAAAAACCTTACATAAAAAGATTAATTAATTGAAAGAAGTAATTTGGTCAATAGATCACTAAATATAATGGATTTAATAAGTAAAACGAAGTATAACTTTACTAACAGCTCCCTGTGGCCACTTCATATGTCCCCGAGAATCGAATCCTGATTACACGACCATTTGAAAAATGGCAAAAAGGAAGGAAAATTGGAAAGGTTGTAGGTTGAGATGGTGAGTTGGTGTCCGAGTGGATCGAAGTCACGATAGAGTGGTAGAGCAGCGGCGTATTTAGCCGAAGGTCGTGGGTTCGATCCCGCTCGGGACATAGGTTTTTTATTTCAACCAAAGACCTTACATAAAAAGATCAATTAATTAAATTTAACCTGTAATTTGCTTTTTGCTTTTTAAGTGCTGTTAGTGTTCGAGGGGAAACAGACGCATCTACGTTGGGAATGAAGGACTGTCTGTCTACTCTCTCGCGGTTTAGATATTATTAAATAATAGACAAACGCGTTTCGGCTTACGCCATCTTCAGTGTAGAACTGATTGATATTGCATTGAAAATTTATTTATAACAAAAAAAAATTGAACCCACTTAATACTACTGCTCATAAAAAGAAAATTTTCAAATGTTCGAGAAGTTAAAATTTCCTGTATTCTCTTTCCTTGTGCACTTATCTATTAATATACACTCTTTCTATCCTGAGAGATGAAATATTTGCAAATTGCAAAAAGCCAATCTGAAAGCTCGATAGGACTGGTGCCTCTCCTATCTCCTTGTGTGGCTAAAAGTTTCGTTTATTAACCCGAGCTTGATTCTTAATTAGTGCTATGTAGCATTAAAGAGTCGGGGACGGTGTTGCCCTTTCTTCCTAATTAGGCGAATTCAATAACAGAGTAGTTTCAGATGAGTCTACCATATGAAGAGATTTAATTAATTAATTGCACCGTCAAAAGTAGTTTTTTTTTTGGGGGTGGACTTAATAAATTGGCTTATTGTCTGTTTTAATTTGATAAAATTCCAAGAATATTAGTTGTTTGTTTGTTTTCTAGAATATATTTATAACCCCAAAACATTGTTCTTCTCTTAACCATTATTCTTAGTGAATCCTAGATCGTTAACTTCTGCTTTGTGGGAGTTTGAACAGTCGCTAATGCCCTTGGATATTGAATGTTCACGTCTTATTTGCATTTTGCTTCCTCATTGACGAAGTAATGAATGCTTCTCCTGCTTCTTCATCGTTCTCGGGTGAATACATTCCATTACGATTTCAAATCTACGCCAAAATCGACCCCGGTTCTCAGAATTGCGAAACAAAATTATTACCACGAATTTAAATTTATTTCAGATATTTCTACCCCTCCGGCAAAAGTATAATGGATTGCTTTAAGAATTAATTTGACTCTCTCATCCTTCTGTTGCTTATCGTTGTAATTAATGTTTGTTTCGTTTGCTTTCCCCTTTTACTTCAATTTAAGTCAAAGGGGTTCTTTTGACCAAGTCGTATTTACCTAGGAGGCCTGTTATTATTGAGAGATTCACAACATTCTGCGTTCTCAATTTTTTCGCTGTCATTTTCCTACGGTTCTGGTATATTAGTTTTATTTTAATGGAGGACATGACTGAACGAAGAAAAATGTACTCATTGTACTTTTACGCTGAAAAAGCAGTCTTGCCCTCCATTGTTCATCAACAACAAAGAGATATCAGTTTCAACTCAAGTCAAATACCTGGGACTACATCTCGATAACAGATTTACGTGGAATACCCACATAAGACTTTAAAAACAACAACTTAATACAAGACTTGAACTACTGCGAAGACTTCTAAGACCGAAATCAACTTTGACAACTAAGACAAAGCTAACACTACAAGACTTTACTAAGACCAATATCGACATACGGAGTGGAACTGTAGGGTACTGCTAAGCCATCCAACATCCAGCGCATCTATATCTCGACAGCAGACTTAGGTGGAATCCCCACACAGGACTTAAAAAACAACACCTTAATACAAGTCTTCGACTGCTACGAAGACTTCTAAGACCGAAATCGACTTTGACAACTAAGACAAAGCTAACCCTGTACAAGACTTTACTAAGACCAATATGGACATACGGAGTGGAACTGTGGGGTACTGCCAAGCCATCCAATATCCAGCGCATCCATATCTCGACAGCAGACTGACATGGAATCTCCACACAAGACATAAAGAGATATCAGTTTCAACTCAAGTCAAATACCTGGGACTACATCTCGATAACAGATTTACGTGGAATCCCCACATAAGACTTTAAAAACAACACCTTAATACAAATCTTGGACTGCTACGAAGAATTCTAAGACCGAAATCGACTTTGACAACTAAGACAAAGCTAACACTGTACAAGACGTTAATAATACAACAATACATACATACGGAGTGGAACTGTGGGGTACTGCCAAGCCACTCAATATCCAGCTCATCCATCCTAATCGAAAGTCCGTAGACAAATTGTCAAAGCACTAACCTCACTATTAATAGAGCCCTCAATATTCCTTTTGTCAACGAACTGATCCGTTCCAGATTCCAAACCTTCCACACCAACCTTTCAAACCATCCTAACTATACTGCTCGAGCCTTCTCCACTCATTCCCGTCCTGACAACCCGCCACATCGCCTCAACCGACGGTGGCCTCGGAACTTCCTTGACATCTAATCATAGACATTGAGTGCCAGCGATGCCTACTCAAAGCATGTGTTTTACCGGTGCAGTGCTGGCATTAGTGCTAGTGTTGTGCTGTGTGATACATTAATCATGTACATATTTGTATAGTATACAATTATGTATAGGTAACAAATAATTTTTTTATTTTGATTACATTATTGAAAACTTATTATAAATATAGTTACGCGCACATATAAGAAGTAAGACATATTTCTTAGTAGTATTCACAATGGTAAGTCCACGGTGAGATAGAAAATGCTTTTTTATTGATGAATATTTAGGTTAAAAGAATCCAGGTATTCCGAGATATTTGAATTTATTTAGATGGCTTTTCGAGCTATAAACCCCAATTTTTTTCTACATGTTCCTTTATATAAATGCGTGTAATTTTTCATTTCTTTATGTATTCTTGAAATTTGATACTTATTAAGTCGTTTACTTTCATATATATATATATATATATATATATATATATATATAACATTATAAGAACAGACCATACGCGGTTGACACACAGACGTATGTTTTTGGGTGAAAGCCCGCTCAGATGCCCTTTATGCAAAGTAAGCGTTCCTAGATGTGTACCGCATAATAGAAGCTTATCATGCCTTGGCTCCATATAGAGAGTGTGTAAGTATGCCGCCGGATATGAGTGGTTCTTGGGGCATAGTAGCGGGTTTCTGGTCGCAATTCCGGTTTTTAGAAAAAGTAAGTTTATTATTGTATATTGTTCGTTTCTGTTTTGTGGTTCTGTGTTTTGTTTGAGTGCGTGTGTTTATTGGTGTGAATGGTGCAATATGGACTTTAACTTAGGTTAAAATTAGCCATGTGATATTGGATGCATATCATATAAATATCAAATATAAATGAAATATAATAATCAGAATGATTTTTTTATTTCTCGGTTATTTGTTCAAACTTCATTTTAACAATTTAAATTTTGCCTTTATACTATTATAAATTAACATAAAAACTATTTAAACTGAATCACAACTACTTAGTTCAAAACATTAAGCCGTTTGCTTGAAAGTTCCTCCATTCAAAATCTCATAAATTGCTTTGTTAAAAATAAACATGTTTATTCTCAGAAATACGAAAAGGAAAGTATAAGAAAATCTCCGGTCAGATATGATTTGCCATTTCATTTTTGCCACTTTATCGCTGTGGCAACGGTCAGGTTTGCTGGCAAATATTTCTCCACTTGAGCCCATCACAATTGCTTTTCTCTCTCACTCACTCTCTGTCTCTCTTTCTCTCGGTGGCTTATTTTCAAGATAACTTATAAATGTAAGGCGGAATCCTTTTTCATTCAATCAAAAGGGATGATTTCGTTCTGTATTAATAAATTTCAACATTAGGTACAAAGTTTGAATAGAACAAACCAATACGAACGAGTAACATCAGTTTATTCTGCTCATTTCCGTATGTCGCCCTGATGTCCTCTCGTTCCTTAGCCATAATTTCAGCTACATTAAGCAACCATGCGTATGCACAGTGCGTAACGCAAAGGGACTCTCATGACTTACTCGCCTAATAGTCCAAATGTGATGGCATTCCCGCTAATTTCTCATTACCCAAACTAGTTACGCGTTCGTTAATGGCCGGAATAACTCATCTATTTGGTCGAGAAGAGACGATAAAATAAAATTATATACCATTTTCTACTGTTTTTCTCCGTCGTACTGCTTTTTTTTTGGGGGGGGGGATCTTTTAATTTAAGAGAAATGTATTCACTGGTCCGGGCCCGGGTCCAAATCCTCCCTTCAGTTGTACAGTTATTGTAAATCATGAAGACCGAATTCACGACGCAATTTAATGTATTTTAATTATCTCTACAAACCCATTATGATATGTGTGTGGAACATATGGATACAGTTGATTTTGATGACATACCAATTGATTAGATCCCTAGTTGCCCAATATTGTATAAGATTGTTTGTCTATTTTAAAAGATTATGACTTACATCGTAATAGCTGTAGAAAAACACGATTTTATTTTAGATAAGATTGATTTATTGTCAAGTATTTTTTTTTACAATGTTTTATTTTTTTAACGAGGGTTAGCAACAGGAGAGGTCATATAAACCCTCAGGGTGCCGGTATTTTTGAAAAAAAGCCCATTTGTAAGTTTGTCGTGTTCGAATGCAGAGCCGCTGGATTCGAACCCGGGACATTTATTTACCTTACAGTGATGAGCGCCGTGTCAACGAAAACTGTTGCGGCCACCGACGCCCCCTCCAATGTTTTAAATTCTACGATAAATTGATATATTTATGTTTTTAATTTATTACATGTTAATTTTTATTTATTTACTCTTGTTATATTGACATAACTAATCTGCCATTAATACTCTTTAAAACGCTTCCCATAACTTCGAATTTCATGAACTTTTATGATCAAATATTTAGGTGGTTTGGTAATTCGAGGACCGCTTTTGTTAGGCGAAAATTATATAAAAGAAAAAAAAAGTTAACAATTGCTTAAAGTTGCATGCACGATGAGTAGCGAGCTGGTTCGCAAATCAAATGCTGTAACCTGTGACATATTGCAAAAGTAATAATTGCCAACACAGAAATCGTTTGAAGGGAAATTAAAGCATCAATCCTGGTATATTACCCTCTGTCGGACTCTTAAAAAAAGGGGGGTCATATTCTGCCGGAAAGAGGCGCCGTTTTACTCACAAATCCCACTACGAGTTACCAAAGTATTTTCGAAATAATAATTCAAACATTAATTATGGTGAAATTTTGAAAGAGTGCTATCTTCCGATTATTATAATAAAGTATATTTTATGTGAAGTTAGATACGTTATTAATTACAGCATCACAAAATGGTTGAGGCTGATGCTTACTAAGTCTGCTAGTAGGTTATTCGTGCGCCTTTTTTTAGACGGCAGCGACCTCTCAACAAGGATATCTGTCGGAGTGACGAAAGTTTTCCAATTTGAATACTTCTTTGGCCAAAAAAGGAGCCAATAGGAATCCTCTAGGCTCGAACCTTATTGTGGCCTTGCACCTTGCCACAAAAAGGGTACATTTAAAAATGAATTCTTATTGTTGTTTAAAATCTGGTGGAAAAATACTCCAGGTATGAGATGAAGAGATTCATAAAGAGCTAAGCGCCATATCTACTGGAGGGTAATAGAATCAGGATTCTGGTTGGACGCCTGATGGGTGCTGCCGCCTAAGAATGATAGGAATAAAGACAGAAGAAATATCGTGCATACTACCAGGAAGAAAAGGACATAGCAGAACACGTTTTATGTTTTGTGAGGGTCTATGTAGGTGTAGATTCTTGCAACTAAGAGAGGAAAAGCTGCAAGCTCCTACACTAATTAGCTGCTGGGAAGGCAAGGGTATGGAGGTTGATTAACAAAGCAGGCCAGTGGTTTATTAAAATAGAGGATCACGGTAGATCTACTCAGATTGAGGTGCAGAAGGCCTTGTCGCTTTTATCCCTATCCGTATCCCTGTCCTCGTAAAACGTAGACGATCAGTAGACAACTGGTTTCTATCTGAAGATATTCTAAATAGAGAAGCTGTCCTTCTCTGCTCATCATTGGCTTAAATTTGGACTTTCTTAATTTTATTCTTATTTTAATTTAAAAGCAGATTTGTTGATTCATTAATGAAAGTTGTGGTACAAGAGGCTTCCGGTTTAGCAAAATTGTCTCGTATTCCATTAATTTATTTACTGTAGGTCCTAAGCCAGGATTAGGGATTGGTGGTTATTTGTGTACTCTTTTGTTTTGTATTAATTTGTTTATGATTTTTGGATTACTGTTTGATTGGATCGTTCTTCTTAAGGCTTTATATATTAAAAGATTGTTCATTTATTGAGAGGGAGGTTTATGTCGTGTTGTTGCAATTATCCTAGAACCTGGTCCGTTTATGTTTCATTTTACCTCACTTTACTTTGATTATAACAATTAACTAGTATGAGAGACTCTGCGAACTTTTTATGTTGCAGTTTTCAGCTTTTTCCATTGTGAAATTTATCAGTTAGTTTTTAATTGTGCTCTTTAAAAAATGAAGATTTATGTTGAAGTTCCTCACGTTTAAATTCACAGCGCATATTTCTGTGATGACTACGTATTCATAGCCGGTAGTTTGCTCGAACGGGAATTGGAATTGGTTTAGTTGCAAAGCGATCACAACTCCAGTAACCTTGTCCGTACCAAGTTCCTCAGAATTGAAAACTTACGTTCTCGGAGCTCCCAGCTTGAATGCACAAGTCGGTAATTAATTTGAAAGTTTTTATTTAAATTTTTTCAAGAAATTGAAAGTAAAAAAATTGGGGAAATTAGCACTTGCACGATCTCCCGCGCAAAAAAAGGGTCAGCTCAGGCTGGACTAAGGCTTTTCTTATTAGGTCAAAAATGATTTAAACTGTAAAGAACAGGATGAAATTATTAAATCCTTGTCACAATTCAAACGAAATTTCACTAATATAATTGACCAATTAACCAAAGGAAGGAGGCATTACGGAAACTTCAATTATATGTGCGAACATTTATGGTTATTTACTTCACCGCGAATAACACCTTCAGAATCCTGTCAATACTGATCAGTTATTAAATAAAAATCCTTTTTTGACCAATGGCAAAGTAAACTGTCAAATCGAATAATGAAATCGACTGGGAGATGGCAGGTTATCAATAAAAAAACGGACAATACGCTATGAATTAATTATTATCCACGTTCTAAAAATAGTAAAATAATGATTTTCAAACAAAAAAGATATTACTTTTCGATCATTTTAGCTATTATTTATAATAGTTTTTAATTCTGAAAAATGGAGAAACAATACGGTAAATCCCGTTTTATAATAGTGCCTTGTTGACTAGACTTCTAAAGAGAAGGTAAACCAAACAAATCAATCAGCCCCCAAAGAAAACAGGTTTTGGCTTTCCCAATTTATCATCCGGCTGAAGCATTGGGAATTTTTTTTTATAGATAAAACGCCTTATCGTTCGCATAATCTTAATGTTTCCTGGGCTTGCCTTCACCAGAAATTATATTTTCTCAAAAAAAAAATCAAAGAATCTCTTCATTGTTCTTTATCCAGCGCAGCTTTAATGCTCATTTGTTTTAGGTTCATTTAGGGTTAATTTTTAATTTAAAATTTATTCAATAAAGGAAAACAGGATTAATTAAATTACAGCAGTTGTGTACAACTAAAGTTGACAAACTCTTGGGAAGTTTGCGTAATGAAATTTCTTGAAATATGCTGAACCGGCATAGGGTCACTTATTGGGTCCGTCTTCACTCGCGGGTTTGTTGAATTTATTACTCAAATGCGTTTGGCATGAAAGGAATGTAGCAATCAGCCGATTAATAAAAACAGATAATATAACATATATGGTAGTGTTATATCGATCACGTCTAGTATAATAACTCACTGATTTTTATCTATAGACGATACTTTTTTCCATTTATACAATTTTTTAAAAATTACCACAGTTCTTTATTTTCCAAAATAAAAATAAAATAAAAAGGTCTGAAACCAAATTCTTGTCTTAATTGAATTTTATATTGTGAAAGGTTTCAGTTTGGCCGGTGAGGTGATTAACTCTCGGCTTTCTCTGATCATTATGGTCCGCCTATTCTCGTTGGCTTTGCCGGTGTGACGAGTTTCGGTCGGAACGTCGACTTGACTGGTTTGCCTTTGTGTTATTTTGCCAACCGTGACCCTTTTGTGCGATTCTGTTTCTCTTGAATTTTAACAATACACAAAATAACTCGTAAAAGAACCACTGAAGTATCGAAATGCTTAAACTTGTCTAGCTTGATAAAACTAGCGATTATAAACCGACCGTGGTGTTGTAAGAAAGGGGAGAATTTTTAGCACTTTGACAAGGTTGGGATTATAAACACATAAGACAAGCCAAGTTGAAAAATGGCAAACCAGCTTTTATCGGGGCGTCGGTGGCCGCAACGGTTTTGTCGTTGACTCGGCCTCATCACTGTAAAATAAAGGTCCCGGGTTCGAATTCACCATACGACGTACTTACAGACGGGCTTTTAAAAAAATAAAAAAAGGAAAAAAGACCGTGATATGATGATAGAAAGCGATTAATCTACAAATTGCTTTTTGCAATTTTCGTATGTATGTTGGTTTTTATAGTTTGTAATTATTTTTGTATTTTTCCTGCTCAGTAGTGTTCTCTTAATCGGGCAATTCAATTATATTCGTTGAAGTCGATTTTTGGTGAAGGTTGAATTGAATTTTGTTTTTGGCTCTCTATACAGGGTGTTCTGCTACTCGTGTTACGAACTTTGCCAGTAGATTCTACATTCAAAACGGAACCAAAAAGTTAATTAATTACTATGGTTTGAATCTCAACAGTTTCAGTGTTATTCCCCTTTTTTCTGATTTTTTAATTTTTCACGACCTTACTTCAAATAAACAATGATAACTTCAAAACTGAAAGGTTTTGGACAAATCCGTCGATACCATTGAAAACTACGTTAAATTTCCATTAAGATGTGCTCAATCTTGTAAACTTGTAAACGTTGGTGAAGTAAGCGTTTTGGTAGCCAAAACTTTAAAAATAATTTTTTGTTCAATGTTGAAAAACTTACTATGGTGAATCGAAAGTACAATTTCCAAACTTAAAAACCAGCTAATTTCATAAAAGGTACTCCATTTAATATCCTTTTTAGTGGTGTAATTGCTTTTTTTAATTACATCTTTCAAAAACGAAGAAATTGATGAATGAAAGGAGAAAACCGTGGTTGACGGATTGGTAAGGTGGAAAGATAAATAAGAATAAAAAATAAAAAAAAACTTACTGAAATTTTGAATGAATTTATTAAACGTTTTATAATTTGGGTTCCAAACCGAAATAGTGCAATTGGTTACTATTTACCCACACGACTGCTACTTTGATTAAAGTATTAATTTGTATTATTATTCTCCGGAAAAAAGAGCTTTTAGTTCATTCATTCCAAATTTCCTAAGTATTTACATTCTTTTTTTTGTTTATTTTTCCACCTTACGAATCCGTCAACCAGGGTTTTTACCTTTTCTTCATCAATTTCTTCTTCTTTGAAAAAAGTAATTAAGAAAGCAATTACACCACTAAAAAGGATATTAAGTGGAGTTCCTTTTATGAAATTTGCTGGTCTTTAGGTTTGGAAATAGTAGTTTAGAATCACCATGGTAAGTTTTTCTACATTGAACAAAAACTTATTTTTCAAAGTTCTGACTACTAAAACTCTATTTCACCAACGTTTACAAGTTTAGTACTGTGTACATCTTAATGGATATTTAACGTAGTTTACAATGATATTAATGGATTTGTTACAAACCTTTCAGTTTTGGAGTTATTGTTTATTTGAACTAAGGTCGTGAAATCTTAACAAATCAGAAAAAGGGGGATAACTCCAAAACTGTTGAGATTCAGATCATATTCCATTAGGACTTTTTGGTTCCACTTTGAATGTAGAATCTACTGGCAAAGTTTGTAACACGAGTAGCCGAACACCATGGATAATGTATAGTTGCAATTTGTTTGGTTTTTGTACCTTTTTTTTTAGCTTAGGAGGTTCACTATCCTGTTCCGTTTCTACAATAATTTGTATGTTTTTGGTTTCAAGCCATGTCCGATTTGTAAATTTTTTACAAATGTTTTCGGGAGACTAAACTCAATTCATTATCAAAAATGTGTGGAAAAAGGAATAGGATCTGTTTGAAAAAAAAAAGTTGGTATAACAGAAATCTTGAAATACGGTTATCTTATTTTATTTTTTAGTTTGCCTTCATTGCATGTGAGTGGAGCACATAACGTCGGCCAGTCTATATATTTCAGAGCATGACGTGAATTTATTTGTCATGATCATTGATTTTTGTTTAGTGAGAATAGAAAAATTTGCAGTTATGTATACATGTACTGTTATCACAGAAAAAAATTGCCATTACTTTCCAATATAAGTGATTGCAAGAAAATTATCAAACCGATAAATCACGGGTGATCGCGTGTTACTACAATTTTGACGAGTAGTCACTGTCGAAAGGAAGTTGTTGAAAAAGTCAGTCTGTTGAAGTGCTGGCGAGGGTGGGATTTGAAACACAGCGTGCGTGGACGGGCCCACTTGTGGATCCAGGCCGTGTACCTGATCGGCCACCGGGCGAAAGGGGGCGGGCGTTGTTGTCCTCTGGATTTTACGGGACCACCGCTCCTCCGCCGCCCCCCTGCCTAATATCGATCCAGCATGGTATAAACCTAGTAAGTGGGGTCCTTTTCCTCCGTTTTCTCTCCCTTTTATGTTTACCCAACACGCCTTTAACGTCGACTCTCTTATCTCACCGACGCGATTTGCCCCGTTTTTAATATCCGGATAAATTATCTTATACAGTACCTTATCGGAAACAGTTTGACACCTTTTTAAAGGGAGGGTCAGTTTCTAAGAGTTGTAAAACGTGAAATTTCTCATTATCTCCTACTATTATTATACTTTTTATCTGTTTAATCTTTTATATATTATTACCTCTTTAAGCCGCAATAAATTTTCCCTGCCAGAATAGTAAACCGATAGATAGGTACTGAATTATTTTTTACCGAACCTTAAGAACAATTTGACTAAAAAGAATTCTCTTCATATATTCCCTTTAATAATATACAGTGTTTTTTTTAGATGGCTCGGCTGAATTTCTCTTGAACTATAACGTTATTGAAAAACAAACAAACACATATTTAATATTTTTTAGTTACTTTTAAAATTTGACCCTTTTTTTTGGAAATATTTGTTGTTATGGTACTTCAGAGCCAGTGCAAGTTTGAAATTTTAAATGAGAAAGTACACATTTTAGGCGCTGTTTTAAAGGATTTTTTTTACACTGAAAAACGATGGCGTAATCAGATGTGTACATTAATAGTTATGGCACATAATGTGAAAATAAATATCTCAATTTCATCTTTAGTATTAAATATTTTCATTGGTCGTTTTGATGCTAGTTGGTTTTATGAATTTTTTGGGATGATGATGAGCATTATCGAAAAACCAAAACATACATATTATATATTTTTTAGTGTAGTTTTACATTTTTACCCCTTTTTTAAATATATGTTGGGGTACTTCACAGCCTGTACAAATTTGAAATTTCAAATGAGAACGTACACTTTTTACGCGCTCTGTTAAAGGATTTTTTTTACTTAATGTTCCTTTGTTGTTAATGTTCCTTTCAGAGAAGTCGGTTTGGGGTACAGAAATACCTCTTGCTTGACCAGCACTTTGAACAGTTTCCTTCTTCCTCGTGAAATGTCGAATCACGTTTCGGTCGGCTAAATCGATTTTATGCATGTGGTATAGGAGCCTCTTTTTGCGAAATTGTTGTCTGCATAAGACAGTGAAAATATTTGTTGGCTGGTTAATCCGGCTGAATCAATTTTTTGCGTTTATCTTGCTTATTTTGAGGCTGAATTAACACGCAGTTAAGGCATCCGACTCGCATTTGCCAGGCTACGATTCGGGGTTCGAATACTGACGTATCCAATGAAATTTTAATTGAGATTAATGTTAATAAGTTGCTAAGGATTGAACTTTCACCGCGACATTCAACGGGTGGTTGTTGTAAGTTACTCCCTCCTGTAAGACAAGAATTCATTTACTATATAAACTATCACAAATAGCACAGTATGCTAATTCCAATAGCACACATACTAGTGTTAAAATAATTCAATGGATCTACCTAATATATTTTGGAGGTCTCAAGTTGGAACACGTTAGATTGCTATTTGCAAGTGAAGTTGGATAACCACATCAAAGCCGAGGAGTCAAGTGTGACAGTATAACTTCAGCGCCTTACTAACCCACCCCCTTAGACAATATTATTTGAAAAGAAAGGCCTTATCTCGGGTATACTGCTTTTTACGCCTCCGCCTTTGTTCGTAGATAAAGAAGATTTTTTTTTGAAGAATAAAGAGAGCAGTCATTACCCTTTCTTCGAAATTTCTACGGTTAAAGTGAAAAGAAACTCGGCCGATCATCCGCCCTCAATTCGAAATCCACCCTCTAAACGATTCACAGGGGAGAAACCCGAACAAAAAAAAAAAAAAAAAAAAACGGTGTTTGACGGACCGAGTTTCAAAAGTTAGGCTCGACTGGGATTCAAAAATTTGTTGAGTCGACACACGGGTTTTATTCGATTCCGTAACAGTCGAAGAATAAAGTTTATTCTGTTTAACAACCCATTTCAGAGTAAAACACATAAACAAATATAATTAATTAATTACACGCACCCTTGAAAATGTAAAAGGTAATAAATGGATCTGAAGAGTTCCCAATGGGTGACCTCTAGAGACCTCTTGACCGCTGTCCTTCAGACTTATCTTGCTGGAGAGGAAGCTTTCGAAATATTATTTTTAATTTGACATGACCTTGCAGCTGATTTACCAACACTTTTTACGCACTGTTTGAAACGATTTGTTACAGTCATATTTTAAATTGTCAAAGAATAACAAAGTTATGGCATATAATGTGAACAACTTGGTGATGACGTGGATTTACTTAATTAGAGGGTTTTCCTGTGTCCACTTTCAGAAATGTTACAGAATGAACACCATTGTGGTGGACATGGATTCATGAGTTCACAAGATGTATGGGAGAATATTGTCTTCTGTATCTCAAATCGATATCTCTGAAAGGAAAATTAACCGTCTATAAAAATCACTGTCCCGAAGCCCCTGGACAAAAGTCGATAGGGATATAGTTAAAAAATGTATGTTCTGAAGACATATCTAATCTTGTTCATTGAAAATCCCAAAACCCATCAGTCTTTCGAAGGGAGGAGTGTGGATTTTAGAGAAAATACAACTCAATGTTTAGTTTATCAATAAAATGATATGGCCGGGTTCTTGATGTGTCCCAACATCTCATAATTGTGCAACACGAATAAGCGATTTGTGGTTCAGCCTGGAGCGATTGGGAAAGTTCTCGTAGTACAATTAGTCTGCATGACGAGCAATTACGGCGTTCTCAATGAAAGTATCGTAAATATCAATCAGATCTTGACGAGGAAAACGCACTCTTCGTCCCATTTTGAATGACTGATAAAATCTAGTTGAAGAATATTTAAAGTAAATGGAAATGAACAAAAGTTGGAATTTAGTTCTGATGCTTTTCATTTTGTCTAAATCCAACAAAACCAGTTGTTTAAACAATATCGAAACAAATCATCGACCAAGGAAAGAAAAAAAATGAAGAACCATATTAAGCAAAATTCTTACGAATTACTCAAGATGTTGGTATGGTCTGCTAGGAGTGGGTACGCACGATTTTAGTTAGTTGTCTGCTAGCAGACCCATTCACAAATATTTCAAAAAGCCGACTAGCACCAAAAGGCCAACTAATAAAAATTAAATTGAAATATTTCTTTCCACATTATGTGCCATAACTTTTCTATTTCTTTGAGTAATTTAAAATCTGATTGGGTAAAAAAGTGTATGCTCTCATTTAAAATTTCAAACTTGAACTGGCTCTGAAGTATGAACAACAAATTAAAATAAAGCTGTAAAAATTTAAAACAACTAAAAAACATTAAATAGGTATATTTTGGTTTTTCGATTACGATATTAGTTCAAGAGAATTTAAGCTGTCATCTAAAAAGGACACCTTGTATATAAAAAAGGGAGAAACTGCGGTGGCAGATTGATTAGGGAGTCTGATATATGCCAATCTAGCGTTCAAGGTTCCTTGGTTCGAATCCCGGCGTATCCCGTGTTTCTTTTTTAATTGAGAAAGCATTGACCATTAAAAGAAAAAAAAAAGATATTTGCTGGAAAAAATAACTAACTTTGGAAAAGCATATTTTCTCATTAATTGAGGTCACAGATCCGCGCTAGGTCTCATTTACTCTCAAAAGATGGCTGTTTTAAATGTTTTCCCAGCTTCCAGTCATTCATCAGTAAAAACAAAAATTCGGGAACTTGTTAATTTTTGCACTTTTTACGCAAACTTCAAATATAGCTGTGAAGCAAGTAAATCATCCTGGAGCGGTGCCCAATAGTAATCGATATTTTTTAATAAGCTTTCAATTGGTCACCTTACATTTATACTTTATCTGGTCTCTCAACCGTTTTCTAGTTATTCGCGATTTTTGAGCAAAGTTGACGGCGGATGATAGGCTTTTCTTTCTTTCTTTTCACTTTAACTTAATTCACTTTAATTTCGAAGAAAGAGTAATGATCTTCTCTCTTTATTCTTCAGAAACAAATTCTTCTTTATCTAGGTACAGCAGCTGAGGCGCGTAAGAAGCAATATACCCGAGATAAGGCCTTTCTTTTCAAAAAATATTGTCTAAGAGGGCGGGTTAGTAAGGCGCTGAAGTTATACTGTCACACTTGACTCCTCGGCTTTGATGTGGTTAGTATCCAACTTCACTTGCAAACAGCGAGGCCTCCAAAATATCCATTAAATTATTTTAACACTAGTATGTGTGCTATTGGAATTTGCATACTGTGCTATTTGTGATATTTTATATAGTAAATGAATTCTTCTACAACAACCCCCCCGTTGGATGTCGTGGTGTGAGGTCAATCATTAGCAACTTAATAAAATTATTTTCAACTAAAATTTCAATGGATACGTCAGATTCGAACCCCGACCGTAGCCTGGCAAATGCTAGTCGGACACCTTAACCATTCGGCCACTGCGTGTTATTTCTGCTTTAAAATAAACAAGAACGCAAAAAATTGATTCAACCAGATTAACCGGCCTCGAAGTTTTTTTCACATCTTCATGAAGAAAACGACTATGTATAAAATCGGTTTAGCCGACCTAAACATGTCTCGACACTTCACAAGGAAGAAGGAAACTGTTCAACGTGCTGGTCAATCAAGATGAATTTGTATCCCAAACCGACATTTTTGAAAGGAACATTAACTCTGACCAATCTATGATCTGATTATCCTTTCGTTTTTCATTGTAAAAAAATCCTTTAAAATAGCGCGTAAAAAAGTGTACGTTCTTATTTAAAATTTCAAAGTTGTACTGGCTGAAGTACCCTAACATGTATTTAAAAAATGGTAAAAATATAAACCAAAAAATATTAAATATGTATGTTTTGGTTTTTCGATAATACCCTTCATCATCCAAAGAAGTTCATAAAACGACTAGCATCAAAACGGCAAATGAAATTTTTAATAATAACAATGAAATTGAGATATTTCTTTTCACATTATGTGCCATAACTTTTCTATTTCTTTGACTTATTGAAAATCTGCGCCCTCGTTTTCCATGGGTAAAAAAAGTGTATGTTCTCATTAAAATTTAAAAGTTGTACTGGCTCTGAAGTATAAACAATAAATTAAGAAAAGCTTTAAAAATTTAAAACAACTAAAAAACATTAAATACGTATATTTTGGTTTTTCTATAATCTGTTCAGGAGAAATTAGCCGGCCCATCTAAAAAGGACACCCTGTATTAGGTTTTATATATTTATCAAGGCTTATTTTCTGCATAAGACAACGGGTTTTATTATATTTAATATTTATTTGGAGCGAATAATAATTTTAGTTTAGCTAATGAAAGCAAGTTCGCTTGGGCAAAGTTCAAACTTATTATTTATTACTTTAATATTAGAACATGGTCTAAGGCATTATGTTGAAGCACTCATTAGTTTATAAAGTAAGTTATCGATATTACGGAGGTTAAACGGGTAAGTTTGATTCTCAACTCATAACCGGATGATTTATAATTGCCCCAATCTTGGATCAACATTGGTTCAATTGAATCGTTATCATTTTCCCTTAGATTAATCGAAGACAATCACGAACCGCAATATTGTAAAAAATCTTTTTTTTAAATTCCAGACAATTCTGGTTTAACGGAGTTCAGATCATAATTTGATTCTGAGTTTCTTTTGGTGAAATTCAACCAACAGAGATGAACTAGCGTAAAAACCATGATATAATTAAGACTGAATGTTATTTGTCGGACCGTATTCAACGTTCAACGTCTGGAGAAAAGCCAACAGTTTTAACTTGGAAATTAAACATCTAACGTAGAACGTTATTCCAAAGTAGGGTTTTTTCGAGGGTTTATTCTGTTCAAATTGATAGCACTTAAGTTATTTTTCAATATGGGGAACGGCTAAAATAATATTTTTACAGTAATTTTGTCTTTATACAATTTTATAGACGGTATAATTTAAAAAAGTTCTCCTGTTTTATTTCTACTTAACGTGATAGTAATACAAATTCAAATTCACAATTTAAAACACAATGTTATTTTTTTATTAGATTCATCTTTCTTGTTAGAGAAGCTTTCTGTATAAAAAGGCAAAGAAAATTCCATAATTCAAAACTTGTTCCGCGGAAACTTCCGAAAGACTGGGCCTATTCACTGCAATTTCCAACTTCTACATTTCCAATAATTGTTGAACATTTTCAAAAAGCAAAATTACGAATTGAAAACGACAGGAGAAAAGAGTTATGAATATTTTCAAAGTTTGTACATTATTAGTCAAAACGGCTGAAACTATTTGAAAATTCATGGAAATCGTTACAAGGTCGGACAAAACGGTAGATCCTGATTTCACACTTGTCAGTTGCCATTAGACCTTTTTGGTACTAATTCATTCCTTTTGTTACATCGTTTAATCGATTGTGAACCTGTTTGTTAATAAAATCCCTCAATTATGCTGGAAACCTTTAAAAAGGATCCGCCTTTTATTTCCCTTTTTTCACAAACAGTAATTACACTCTGTTACAAAAGGTTTTTTTTTAGCATTTCATATCCATTAATTTATCATTAAATAAAAATCGGGTTACGTTGTAAAAGAGTTTTTACTAGAAATTTTTATACCGTTCCTAGGCGAAAAGATGACGGTGATTTAATATTTACAAAAAATTATTATTTTTCTCTTAACAGTTCAAAACATTTCTTTTATCCATTGCATGCGGAGGCTGGGTCTTGAAGGAAAAAGGTTACTAGGTAGGTCATACCGAGATCACACTTACCACGGTACAGCTTGTAATAACAGACTGAAAAGGACTGATTGCAAAGAAAGGCATTCCATCGGTATCTCAGGGCCATAAATATGTTTAACTGTATGGTCTTTGTACCTGTGTTGTATATGATATGTATCATTTATTTGAATGAATGTATTTATTTACGTTAATGGAAGGGCTTATCCCCCAATTATCCGGCGAAATATCGAGTACTTGGGGGTAGTGTGAACAAAGTCTGATTTGTGAATGTAATTTATTAGTGAGCATGGAGGGGTTATCGCCAATTACTCCGAGGAAAATCGAGTACTGTGGCGTAATAAGAATGAATGTGTAACTATAATTTGTTAGCGGGAATGTAGGGACTTGTGCAAAATAATTCCGAGAAATATCGAGTATTCTCGGGTAGTGTGAATGATATGTGGTCTGTTTGTAATTTATTAGCGTGAATGTGGCCGGGTATGTCCTCAATTATCCCGAGAAATAGCGAGTACTTTGGAGGTAATGTGAAAGATATGTGGTCTGTGTATGTAATTTATTAGCGTGAATGTTTGGGCATGTCCTCAATTGCCCGGAGAAATAGTGAATACTCTGGGTAGTGTGTATGATTTGTGGTGTGTGAATGTAATTTATTAGTGTGAATGAAGACGTCTATCCCAATTACCTCGATGTACACAGAGGCTGGCAATGGGATAAAGAGAAAAAGAGAGTATCGTTATAACGTAAGTTAAGAAAGAGAGGACTGGCGTTGATCAATGTATTTGGTCGGCCCTAAAACTAAAAAAAAGTTATTTTACTTTTTTTTTTTAATTGCTGAAGCGCGAAGATATCACATTTAACTGTGTAAACTTGTAAACTGCCCATATTAATTTTACCAAGAAAAAGAAAAAGCCTCAGTCTGAACGTCTAGTAAATTACAAAATTTCATTTCCTTATAATTCCTCCTGAGGAAATATTATCTTAAGGCGAATTTCCTTCATTTTGAGTTCATCCGTTCGTTTATATTTTTCGTTCTACCCAGAATAAGACAAAGGCTTGTAAGTTGGAAATAATTCCATACTAATCTCCGCCGACGTCTGTCCGGAAACTTACTCAACTCACTGGCCAATTATTGTTTTACTTCCAGTATTATGTTCACTGGCCACGTACCGGCGACGCCTCTTGCCTCGGAAGCAGCCCTGTTTAAAATGAAGTCTGCATCGAAACTGTTTTTCTTCTTAATTACGCACAGCCAGGATAAAGCCTGTCAAATAAAATCCAACCGTAGCCGCGTCTTAACGTCGGGTTCAACACTCATCAAAAAATATCATGATGACAAGAAAGGATGGTTGTAAATCGTCGCCGTCATCGTTATGAAATCGCAATTCACAGAAAGATTTTAAGTTTTTATTTAGAAAATGAGTTATAATGTACATGCGATGAAATTTGAATGCGATAGTAATGTAAATGTGTTTCACGAAAAAAAGGTTTTTTGGATTATAAAATCTAGAATTTTTCTGGAGCTACGTGGTCAAATGTCAAAATACATCAAGATAAATAATTCATTTTTTAATGGACAATAAAGTTCTCTTGGTTGTTATCAGGGATGTGGTCAAAGAAAGATATTTAATTTTAAATCTCCGCTTAGCTTTCGGAACTTTATTGTACCTTCCTCATGGTTCTACAAAAGAATATATTATACATTTAATTTTGGTCAATTTAATATCAAATATATAAGAACAAGACACACATTTTTGTACTTACTGATTTTTAATCAGAAGTTTATGTATAAACTTAAATTCTTATATTTTCATGTTAACCTACTAGACTTTTCATGTTTCATTTTACTGAACTAATTTATAGAAATATCACAGACAGTTGTATAAATAGTCCATCATTTCATAGCTGAAAAGGTGAATAAAAAAGTGAAAAAGTTTTCCGTGTTAACTTGAAAATAAAAGAATTTAACTTAAGGGCGTTAAGTGTCGGAAATTTTAGGAGGTGTTTCTACACACCATATGCAACAAAAAACTTCCTATAAACCCCTGTCCAAATCTCAACGGTAAAGAAGTCATTTCAGGTTTTGGGTGTTTTTTAATTTCTTAATGTCCACTGAATTGAGTAAAAGAACCAGTTTGCCTCAGCCTCTGATGAAGTCGTTGGAAGGCGCGATCTGCTGGAACGTCTCAATGTGAAAAACGAGCTTGGTATTCTCCCCTTGCAGCAGTATCATTACAGTTGCAATAACCGTAAATGAAATGCATATCGGCAAGATGTGCAAGGAAACAAGGACATCATTTAAATCACCAACCTGAGGAAGTTGTCAGCTGATAACTTAGAGCAAACTGATTGAATTGAACAATGAAGAACTGACAAGAAACTCAAGAGGCAGGCGGATTTCCTGGAAAGATTGAACGTGCCCCCTTCGTCGACACCATTTTTTTACCCAACAAAATGCAAAATTTTTGGGCCTTCCAGAAGCGCAATCCATAAAGGTGGGTATACCTCTGGAAGCTAATTGAATGGAGAACTTTTGAGGGAAATTGCAAAGCTCCAGGAATTTGTAGTTATTAACCGTTACCAATCCAACATTTAAAAAATCCAAATTTCAACATTTTTTGTTTCTTTCTGAATTTTTCGTGCAGAATTTTTCCGTCAATTCTACAATGTAAATAGGTTTCCTTACAGTAAATTTAACGTTCTTTCAGTTGGCACAAACCAGATTTTTCTACAGTCAGTAATTCTGAAGTTTATAAGCCATTCAGTGTACCTAAGTCGAAAAATTAAAAAACTGCCAAAATCTGAAATTACTTCTTTACCGTTGAAATTTGGACAGGGGTTTATAGGATGTTTTTTGTTGCATATGTGTAGAAACACCTGAAATTTTCGACACTTATCGCCAGTCTATACTTCTGACCGAAAAACAGTAAGTATAAAAATGTGTGTCTTGATGTTAAATTGGCCAAAATTAAAATGTATAATATATCCTTTTGTAGAGCCTTAAAGAAGGTACAATAAAGTTCCGAAAGCTAGGTGAAGATTTAAAATTAAAAATATCTTTCTTCGACCACATTCCTGATAACCACCAACAGAACATATCTGCATAAGTTGGTCGATAAATATACAAAACATGGAAACTAAAGTTAAATAGACAATAGTTTTAGAAGTTGGGAAAATATCCCCATAAATGTACAGGTATGAGCTTAACAATTCAACTTTGAATAGAGTACTCATATATTTTTTTTTAATTCTCCTAATAAAGTAAATTTTATCTATGTAAATCTATTTTTTGTGGTATGCAAAAGTATCAAGAGATCGTGAATAAAAATTTCATTTTAAAAAATATATGCTTCGCAAACTTGGGAAAGGCAAAAACTTTCTTACGTAGGGCCTATTAATCTGTTCGGTTTCTATTTGCCTTGGAAGTACGGCAAAGTTATTATTTCTTGTAGGTTTCTAAAGAAACGCTTGATCTTTTTAGGTTTATTAAGTTCCTATATGAGTTTGCGATAGTTTTATACCGTTTTGACCAAGAGTCTTACTAGTTTTTAACAAGGTCAACAATTTACTTTATATAATAACTAACAAAAAGATTGACCCAATACTTACCTCTTATACTTGTCCACATTTTCCAAGTGAAACAATTTTTGCCACAACGAAATATGTTGGCCGTTTTCGTTCGGAAAGTATTAAAAGATTCCTGGTCAATTCCATCAAATCCTTGGATCCTCCTAACAAAGAAATCGCCCCGTTTAGAAGTTATTAATGGAAGTTGTCTACTCATGATGCTCTACTGAAGAATACTTTTCTATCCTCGTCACGAATGTTTTTGTTAGACTATTTGGAAATATAAAACATAATTGAACAGAGAAAAAACCGGTTTTCTGTCAGAAATATTAAGGGATAGGGATAAGAGAGGCGGCCACAAGGCCTACTGCACCTCTCTTATTTATAACTCACTGGCCAGCATCAAGCTATTAACCAGCCTCCTCAGCTTTGCCAGCGGTTCCTTGTTGTAGGATCTTGCTTGTCGTTTTTCTTTTCCTAGTTGCGAGAACCTGCACCTACATAGATCTTCACAGACATGAAATGTGTTCTGCGGTCTCCTCCTCTTCCTGGCAGTATCTGCACAGTGTTTCTTCTGTCTGCACTCCTATCCGGTGCATGTGCTTTCTGCTTTCTGAAGTGGCAGTGCCCTGTTAGGAGTCCAACGAGAATTCTGGTTCGGTTGCGGTTGCCTTCCAGTAATTCTTTTGTAAGTATTGCGGATGGTCCTTCTATGAATCTCATTGCGTGCCTGTGGTATTGTTCCACCAGTTTTAGACTCTTTAAGGATCCATTTTAAGATGTTCCTCTTTTGGGGCAGGCTGCAAGGCCGCAGTAGGGTTCTGGGCCCAGAGTGTCCATGTTGGCTCCCTTTTTGGCCAACATGTCGACATTTTCGTTGCCTATATGACCCGAATGTCCGGGGACACATGCCAGGGTCAGGTCATTAGTGTCGCTGACTTCCGTCAGGCCTCCATGCATTTCCAAAATCTCTTTGCCTTCGCCTTGCAGAGGCTAAAGCCCTGGGAGCTGCCTGGCTGTCAGCGAAAACGACTATCTTCCGGGAAAGTATTCTTAGCCTTTTTATTTCTCTGGCACATTGTTCAATCGCTATGATTTCAGACTGGAAACTGTAGCATACTTGCCTAAGGTACCTTCAGTTCGGTCTTAGGGTTCATCTCAAAGACCACTGCTCCCGTACCCTTGTCGGTTTTGGAGCCGTCAGTATGCCAGTAGAAATTTGCCTTTAGTGGTGTTCCTTTGGCCCATCCTTCCCGTTCTGGTATCAGTACTTCGTACGCATCAATAGGCATACCTAGAATGCCATCTGCCTGAAGAAATATTAAACATCATTAACCATTGAAATAATTATTCAATAAGAAAAGAAACTTAAAGTTTAGTGGCTCCTGTTGGGTAGGGAAAACTTAGGAAATTATATACGAATCAACACATGTTACTAACTTGTACAATTGAAGATAAATCATGGGAATTTAACAACCCTTTCCTCTTCGGTTTTCCCTTTTGGCTAGTTGTTAAAATGGATTCAAGTAACTTTCAAAAAACTTTTACCAGTACATAGTATTCTTCTGTTCTTTTATTATTCTTTTTTGGGATCAAGCCAAAAATGAAATGACCGGTGAATGTTGGAACTACTTGTGAAATTCATGCAACCCGGTAAACGGTCGTTGACTACAAGTGGGATCATGGTTGTTTACACGTGTTCTGTCAAGTCGAGTTGGGCAGATGCGGACTCCAGACGGCTTTGTGCTAAGTAGAACTTCTCTGCCGTCGTATAAAATAGCTCGACTACCAAATAAAAACTTTCTTCCACGACAGTAACTTTATATTTCTCCCCTTTTTATATACATTTATGAGGGAAAAGAGAGTCCGCTTTTCTTACTACCATATGACACGTTTAGCCTAATAACCTGGATCGGATGGAACGATCCTGCTGAATATTTAATTGTGTGTTGAACTGGTGCTAGGTATATTACATTTAGCTTTACATTCTTATCGTCCAGTCTGTACGTTTTATAATTAAAATGTCTTGTCAGATTTTGTACTGATATCTTGTAATTTGGTCAGGCAATGGTCATCTTGTCCAAATAGTCTCCAGAAACATCAATGTTGTAAACTCTTTGTCTCTCCTTACCTCTTTCACTTCTCCTTGCACGCACACGCGCGCACACACACACACACACACACACACACACACACACACACACACACACTCACTCACTCACTCACTCACTCACTCACACACACACTCACTCACTCACTCACTCACACACTCAGAGAGAGAGTGAGAGAGAGAGAGAGAGAGAGAGAGAGAGAGAGAGAGAGAGGAGAGAGAGAGAGGAATAAAATATTTCAGAAATTTAGACGAGAAGCATTCTGCTATTCTGTTGTAAATGGAATTTTTCTTTGAAGAGAGATTTTTCTTTGAATGCTTTTGCCAGATGAGTGAGGCTTTAGAGAAGAAAACACATGCAAAAATCAAAACGGAAAGTTTGTCATTGGACACATATTTCCTCTTTTCCATGTATTATGTTTATGTTACGATTTATTTAAAATAAGCTAAAAATAGAAATCCCTCTGTTTTTAGCTGTAAGTAAAGTATAACTTTATTTATATTGTTCTTAGCTTTGAAAATAGGCTATCAGCACAGAAACGAACATTCACTTTATTTATTTAAGTTTACACCATAAAGAACTAGTTAAAGCATACTCACGAGAGCTTAAGTGGTAGAGCAGCGGCGTATTTAGCCGAAGATAGTTTAGTTCGAATCCCGCCCGTGACACTGACTTTTTTGTCTGAACCAATACCTTACATAAAAATTAATTAATTGAAAGTTATTCAATCGGGCCACGAAATCTAATGGATTTAAAGCATATTGTTCTCCATTGAGCAATACCTATTGAACTACCGATTTGAAACCCTTTGCCCAAAATTGGTTTTATTTAGTTTGTGCTTAACATGTACAACAAAAAAGTAAATTTATTATAATAATAAGGAACAGTTTATTATTATTGCAAACTGTTTTATTTTTTATTAAAAAGACCAAGGCTTCTATTTTAGAAAAATCGTCTGGTTCTCATTTTTGTCATTTGTCAGAAAACCTAAGAGCAAAATATTTCGATATGTATTGAAGTATACAAAAAATATATATTCTATATACATTTCCGTATATAAAATTGTATATTTTTGTATCGATCTCAGTTAATACCGGCCTGTGTTTTGACGAAAGAAAAAGTTTGTTGTACATACACGTACGAAGAAAGGAAACGCAGAGAACATAAAAGCCGCCAGTGATTCCCCTATGGAAGAATTTATTTTCAATTTTTTCAATCATAGATGGTTGATGTGTTGCTGCATATACTAAGCATACTACGTGGGGAGGAGTTGGATGTTGATTTGCCTCGAGCACTACCTGAAATTGAGAAGGAAGCCATGTGAATTCTTCCACCATCTGAGCCAGGCAATTTCCTGATAGAATCGATTTTAACATAATCGGAAAAAAGGGGAACAGTTTTAAGCCTTTATTATATTTAAAAACAAATTGTTTGTAAGTCATTGCTTTCTTCTGTAAAAAAATATATGTGAATTTTTAGTTTTTATTATGATATATATATTAAACATACAAATTATGAAATTACTTAACTGCGATTGAATTCAACCAACGCTAAATTTTTATTGGAAATTTTTAAAAAAAATTAGTCTATCGTGTGATGTTATCCGATCATCCTGGTCCGACTATCCTCGCTGGTTGGAGTGGTCTGACAGGGAAGATGTGCTGACTGAGGAAACATAAAAAATATTCACTATTTTTCGTGGTCCGCTTGACCAATTAATATCATTCAATTAATTAAGGTTTTAAGTTGAGATAAAAAAGTCAGTGTCACGAGGGAGATTCGAACCCACGACCTTCGGCTTGATACGCCGCTACTCTACCACTTGAGCTATCGTGACTTCGATCCCCTCGGGAACTTACTTCCCTTAACTTAACTAAATATTATAATTTTTTTTAACTTTTCCATATTAAACACAAATTATAAAAAATGGCAATAAGTCATTCAAAAATTCCGTTACATAATAAAAAATATAAAAAGTATTGTATGAGGTCTGAGACTAATAAACCTATAGTTTGATAATTACTTGCCATCACTGATTTGCCTCCCGCATCTGATTGACAAAAGTCAGCGAGGATATGCAGACCAAGATGATAGGTAGTTACCAAACTATGCAAAAGTTATTATTGAAAATAAAATAAAAACCAATTTCGACATTTCCAGCTTTTTTACTCATAGTGACCATAATTACAGTAGCTGCATAGATTTATTTAAAAAAATTTATATAGATTTTGAGTCTTTCCGATAATCATCAGCGGTCAGTCTGTGCGTTTTCCCTTGCGTTTGTCCTGGCAAAAAATGCAAAACGCGTCTGACGTCCAGGCAGGAATGAATTCATAACCCTGAAACAGGGAATCTCATAAAATTAGTTTTTCATTTTAAATATCACAAACGTGGAGTGTATAGAGAAAAAATAGAAATAAAATAAAAAGGTAATTGCAACATACAAACACGCGCCTCAACCCTAACGATCACCCTTCTCTCTCTTGTGTGCACTACTTGAATTTTTAAACAGTGGGGTTCGATGTAAAATTTGACCTTCGCAGCATGATTTTTCAAAGAGAATTTCACTCATTCCCTTCTTCCAGGTCATACAGCAATTTTATCGATTCACATCGTCAATTGTTAATTGCCACAAAAGTTGAGTGTATGGCGAATATTTACAGAAAGGACAGCGCGAGTTAATTAATTAACACATAATTTATTTCCGTGTCAAAGCATGCATTGAAATATCAGCAAAAAGTATTTTTAAACACTCTTGACGTTTATAAAATAAACCTACATGTCAGAAATTCATTTTTTAATTTTTATTACCCTTTTGAAAGTAACGTTTCAGAAAAATGTTTCATTTTATGGATGCCTTAAATTTGTAATGTTTTGCGTTTTTGTATGTAAAAAACATTGCGAACAGTGAAAAATTAATTTTCCTAACAATATTAACACTCTTAGGGCGATAATAAGAACAAAACTATTTTTTCATTATTGTTAGCGAGTTAGTCATGGATCGGACTACTCCGAATCTTTGGGAGTGGGAGTGTCACAGGGCAGCGTGCTACGACCAATTCTGTGCCTCATCTACACCTCGGATATCCCGACTGCACCCTCTACCCTCATTGCTTCCTTTGCCGACATAACTGTACTATCCAAAATCCGCAATTGCTTTGGATAGCTTCAGGCACTTTACGAATACCAGAATTGAGGAAATTCTGGAGAATCGAGATAAATAAAACAATTATGCCCGTATTACTTTTAACCTCCGAAGCAAAACATCACACAATATTCCTCAATAATTCTAAATCTGACTGTGTACGTTACCTTGGGTTCCATCTCGACTCGTGTTTAATCTAGAACCGACGTACACGTACTAAAAGACAAGAATTAAACAGATGCTTCGGTCTACTATACAAATTAAGAACATTATGCAAATCTACAAAAAACAAACTAACTCTATACAAGATACTGCTGAAACCGAAATACGGATTAGAACTATGTGGCACTGCAAAACCTTTCAACATCCAAAGAATACAGTCCTTCGAATCCAAAGTCCATGCAATTGAGAGATGTATCCAGTTCATTGTGAACAAAGGTACAAAAACAAGAATATTGTTATCATTTTAGATAGTAAAGCTGCATTCAAAGCACTAAGTTCAAACATCATTCGCTCAAAGATGGTGCTGAATTGCAAAACTAAAATAAATAGGTTAGGAATGCAAAGTAGTCACATGCTGTGGTCATGTGGGAATAGAGGGCAACGAGAGAGCGGTCCTGAGCCCTTCTTTGGCATAGGGATTCACACTATCAATTAGTACCTTAGACAAAAGGACAAAATGAAAATGAGGGAATACTGGAATTCTCTCAATGGACATAAACAAGAACCATCTAGCAATTTTGGAAGGAAAGAAAAACAGAATGCACAGGAAGCAGGAAGAACTTCGAATCCTACAGGATGCTTAACAGGACACTGCGGACTGAATGGGCATCTGAGGAAGATTGGTACAACACAACACACGTGCAGATTCTGCCAAGAAGCAGAGGAGACACACCAACACGTGTATTAACAAACTGTGATGTTTGGGATGTACATCGTAACCGTAGAAGAAATTCAACCACTGAAACCAGGCCTACTAACCAAGTTCTTTGATGAACTAGGACTCTCCGGTGTGCTATGACAGAACGGGGGATACAATAGCTCTAGGGCGCAGTATTACAAACCCCGAACATTACACCTACATCTTTCTACAATCCAAAGTAGTCGGAACCATTGTCCACACTCCCTTCTACGTTTTACACTACCCTTCATAATGTTCTTCAAATGCCCTTCATTAAAAAACCTAATGCCCAAAAAAACTGTCTCGTTCCATGAAAGACTATCCTTACATCCTAACGCACTAACCCGATCCATGACCAACATAGACACCCCTACAAAACTCAGTCTGGCTTCTGAAGCAGAGATGGCCCCGGGACCTCCTTGCGAATAGTCTAACTATTCAGAAAACTGGGAAAACAATGGTAGCTGGCTCCTCTCAGGATATATGTAATGTCAAACGATCATATATCTCATGAAGTCATTACATAATGCATATAATGGTATTTTATACAAATGGTATTTTTTTTAAAGTGTTAGCAATTTTCCATTGATGCTGTCTCAGGTCTATGCAGAAGAAAACACAGGATCGACTGCGGCCAATTATGTTAGGTCGTAAATCAAGTCCATCGTGTCAATTTGGACCTAGTTAAACTTCCTGACTCTCGGTCAAATCGAGATCGGTTGTTAACCGACACCCTTTCTCGAAAAACTATATTCGTTGAGGCGGGTCGATGCACCAATCCCGGTGCTTACGATTTTTCCCACTTAATTGTCGAATCTAGCTTATCCTAGCTAATTTTAGACCAGCTCTGAACGTCATGAAAAATTTCTGTTTTAACTCAGCACATATTTAAAAAGTGCTCACTCGGTATTAATTTTACAGTGGGGCAATATTCCTTTATAACTAGAATTCCACTTATTATTCACTATTTTAATAACGTATATGCATATGAAAAAGTTTTTAAAAGTTGATGAAAAGTTTTTCCCTTGAATTTCAGCGTATCAATGAAAAATTATTAAAACGAATTCTTGTTCTGCCAATGGAATAACCAATAAAATCCTACATTGCAGGCACGATCAAAAGCCGGAAAGCTTTTGTGAGAATGGCATAATAAAATTGTCCGGGATATGGCGAGAGAGATCAATAAAAACTGACGTCGGGATTGATAGTAGATCAAGTAAAAATTAATTGAATATAGATTTTGAACAGAAAAAAAATCGTACATAATTGTCTGATTGGCATCCGGATTTTCGCGATATCGCTTTTCTGCTTTTGATTTGTTATCATTTATTCACATGAGTTTTAAAGACTGAAGAAAAAAAATAGAAGATAAATTTTTTAATACACCCTTGGGGTTTAACTTTAGAGAAATTTTACTCTCAAAAATTGTTATCTACTCTATTTTCCTGAATCATTAATTAAACAGAGATATTTTATAATGTTGTCTTGGGCAATTTGTGAACCCGAGGGGGAAAAAAGGCCGGCCTCCTTTGGATGCATATTTTATTTTCCCCTAGAGGACAGACTCGTTCCAGTAACCCTTTCTTTTATTAAGGTATTATTTCAATTTACTGATATAGAGCCCTCCTTTCATTTCCGCAAGGATTTTTATTATTACCCGCCTTATTGGTCAGTTAAGCATTGAAATATTTTCCCCGTAATTATAAAACGAGTCTCGCAAGTTTAGCGAAACGGTGTAGAGGATTTGGAATCGGCCTTAAACATCTTGGAAATTCAACGTTTCCAGCAAAGTTGTGCTGTCGGTGTGCTCAGATGTGAAAAAGGGGAGGCAATTCTCAAAGTAGGAACGGGCTCTAAAGCAAAAACAAGTTTAACTATTCCTTGTGGCCGCAGTTGGACGTTATTCCTTTGGAAGAAGTTTCTCTTGAAATGTTTAAAGCAATTAATTTTATTCTTCCTGTATTTTTTTTTTTTTTTGCCTTTCCTGCCTTTTATGATAAGTAAAGGGTTTGTTTCTGTCCCTGCACTGAACTTAGGGTTTTTCAAGTTATGTATAATCAAGGGGACGACCCGACCAGGTTTGTGGGTGGATTCGAACCAAACTTTTTTTGGTTATTCTACTCTGTAAAATATCGCCACTTCTTGTGAAAAAGGCCCTGATGTCGCCAAAAACATTTTTTTGAAAGCGGAAATTTTCCGTTTTTAATATTTTTATCTCGCCTTTCTACTTGCTCAAAACTATGTGACTATATCATTTTATTCAGTCTGGCAGAAAGTCGTGGAAATTATCAGCCAAAAAATTAATTTACACGGATTTCCGGATCTAACAATTAGATATCCGACTTTCGCGGAAATCCATGTAAATTAATTTTTTGACTGATAATTTCGACGAGCTTCCTGACTCACATTCCTAGTGCAAGGCTCTTAACATTATTTTTCTCAAAAGCTAGTCCGATTTTAATGTAAGATAATTCGTTTTAAAGAAGTTGTCAAGTGCATTTTATAACTGCATCAAACATTAAAATCGGACAATTATTCCCATTATAAAAAAGGAGTTTAATTTCTGACAAATAGTTTTACTATTTTGTGTATTTTATTATAGAAATATTTTGTACATTTTAATGCTACATACATCATTAAATTTCTCTCCTTTCAAACAGTGTGTTTGAAGTTAAAATCCTTTTAGCCATTTTTGAATTATATTATTATTTCTCAAAAATCGTAAAAATTTCATACGTTAAAAAATCTATTAATTTAAATTCAAACAAAAATTTATATTTAGGAGTCTCTAGAGAAGCTAAAACGAAATTTCATATTAGTTCACGGAAAAAATGTGACTTAGTTTACTTGAAAAATATTTTTTTGGTTTTTAGAAATTTTGTGGTTATTGATAAACTTTGATAGCTTTTACTATATTTTTATTGCAATCTACATAAAAAATGCAGTAAAATTATATATTCAGTCGGTGATTTGTGCATGCAGAAAGGCGAAATATAAATATTAAAAACGCAAAAAATTCCAACTTTCAATTTTTTTCTCTCGAAACCAGGTCATATTCACAAGAAGTGGCCTGTCCCATATTTTGGAGAGTGGAACCATAAAAAAAATTGAGTCCACATCTGTGACCCACCAAACTGTTCAAGTTAAAATTATTATTGAAGTGTGAATTGATCTGCTTATATGCCTGTGTCTGTAGCACCCAATGGAAAATGGATTTATGTTAATAACTCTGTTAATTTAGATATGTTTAAATCATGTTTAAGTTCTTTAAACTATCAAAGCTCATTGGTTGACAGGTTGATGGTCATTGTTCATCCTGATTCTCCCTTTCTTACTGTGTTCAAACCACCATTTAGGACAGGATCAGTTATACTTCTTTGACATTTTGAGCATATACAGAAAGTGGGGCAATCTTTGTGTAAATTAATAGTAATAATTAATTTTTATTTAAAAGTAATTAATCAGTAAATTAATTTAGTAATTAATTTTTATTTAAAAGTAATTAATCAATTAATTAATTTAGTAATAAAGAATTATTCTTTTTAAATAAGTTTTGTTATATATTTTTAATTGTTCTTACAACAACATAATGTTGACATATTATTATACATATTATTGTGAAAAAGTAATCCTTTTAAATGATTTTATTGTATATTATTTTAAACTTTACTGAAGGAAAATTGTTAAGTTAATGAGAGGGGCCTGGATTGTCCTCAGTGAAACTGTAGCTCAAAGTGAAGACATGATAATTAAAGAAATACGGAAAATAATAAAGAAATTTTCAATTTTTATATAGTTTAGCATGAAATGAACACTTTTCATCTACTAACAATTTATCCTGATTTTATCAATTTAATATGCCATTTACCGTATGGAGTAATACAAATATTGTGGTAACTAAAGGTTCAGAAGTTAATATCTAGACAACGTTGCTCTTTCAAACAATCCAATTTGTTCAATCAAATCCAAATTGGCAAATCTATAATAAGCACTTTTCGTGCAAAGCGAGTTGACGCTTTGTGTTAATGTGAATGACAAAAATGTATAAAACACAAATATAAATAAATGTAAACAGATTCAGCAGGACAAACAAGGTTTGAACTTGGTTTGCATAAAGGGTTTAAAAAAAAAAAAAATGGATAAATTGTGAATTGAATTTGTGTATTAATACTTTTTTCTCTCCCTCTCTAACTGGATAAACTCCTCCGGGTTGTTAGTTCTTGGGAAAATAATTTACAGATCATAAGAGTTGCCTGATTCCGGTGGAAATATACAGGCCTGTTACTGACACGTATGTTTATTACCCCTTGAAAATTAATTCCAAAAAAATATTTACTTTAAATTTATTCTAAACGCTTCCCAAGAGCTCAATCTCACTATCTGTTCTCTGTAATTTTAATTTTTTTTTTAATCCTTGAATAATTTCAAGCAATCGGATTTCAATTTACAATAGACTTTTAATACATCCAATCTAAACGATTCTTCTGCTGAGGTCAAGGTAAAATTAAATTAACACTGTTGCTATTATGATTTTAAATAAGAACTGAAGATGTAGTAAAAAAAATATTTACTTTAATAATAAATATTTAATAATAATAAGTGCTTATAATTTAATAATAATAAATATTTACTTTCTCAAGATCCAAAAAGATCTAAACTCCATCAATGAATGGGCCCATAAAAATTCCTTAGTCCTCAACCCGTCCAAATCCACCGCCATAATTATCGGGTCCAAGCAACTCCTCAATTCCCTCCCCAGCATCCCACCTCTCATGCTAAATAACCACCCCATCCCCTTCTGCTCCTCGGTTAAAAACCTAGGAGTAGTCTTTGATCAAAACCTTTCCTGGCATTCTCACATTTCCCAAATTTCTCGCCATTCCATCGCCTCCCTCTGCCTGTTCCGTCGGTCCTGGCTTCTCTTACCTTTCTCCACCCGCAAACTCCTTGTATCTTCCCTTATACTTCCCTTCTTCGATTACAGCTGTGTGGCATACGGTGGTCTCTCGGAGAGGGAGAACGCGCGATTGAAGCGTATTTTCAATTGTTGCGTAAGATTTGTGTACGGCACCCCTCGGGGATCCCGGGTGTCGGGGTTGTATTTCCAACTTTCCTGGCTATTCCCCTCCTTCCGTGCCCAGTATTTCCTAGGTTGCTTTCTTTTCCAGTCCATCCACACTCGTCGTCCTCCTTATATCATCCAATCCCTCCAATTCAACTCCTCACATCACACCCGTAAAACCCGCTCATCCCCAATCGACCTTATCCTTCCGCAACATACAACCCATACCTTCGAAAGATCCTTTCTGATCCGAGCCCCTAAACTCTGGAACTCCCTTCCCCTATCTATTCGTCACGCTGCCTCCTTCTCCTCATTTAAATCCCATCTTTATAATCACCTCCTCTCCCTCCAAGCAGAGACCTCACGATAACATTTATTATTTTTGTCTTTGTTTAATATACCTCGTAATTTTCTCTTCTGGCCCGCCTTACTGGCATACATTGTGCCACGATTTCTATCTATCTTTTTTTTCCTTTTTTTTTTAAATTATGTGACTTCATAGAAGGTTATTATATTTTGTCTCATGTAAATTATTCTAAGGGGACACCAGTCCCAGAATAAAGTTATTTTTCTTCTTCTTCTTAGTATTTAATTGTTCAAAGTAATTGTGAGTCTTTCGACAGAGGATTTTTCCTCTGCCGCCTTGTCTTTTTTATCCTAAGTAAATATTGCTTAAGAGTTTTTATTATGAAAGAAAAGAAATTAGATTCAATTTTCTTGCTTTGCTTCATTTAATTTTACTCACAAAGAGAATTGAACAAATACAGGAAGGTGATGTCTAATCCTTATTGAATCATCCATTAAGTTTCATAACACTTAATAATTATAATATCATTGTTATTATTCTAATTAATTATTCTTTTCTTTGGTTGATATGAAAAATTAGCATCCGAGCGGGATTCAAACCCATGACCTTTAGCTCAATACGCAGCAGAGCAGCAGTATATTGAGTTATGGGTTCGAATCCCACTCGTGACACTAATTTTTCTTATCGATTAAAAACCTTAGATTAAGAATGACGAATTGGAATAATTAATATGGTCAGTTATGGCCACTAAACATATATGGATTATTAATATTACCATAATTAATACCTATTAGGAAAAAAAAAAATGAATAAATAAAAAAAAAATTTAAAAAAACAACAACATAATTTGTGCTTGTGAATGAAAATATTAAGGTAAACAGTTATGAATAAAAATATAACAAAAATCAACTAATTAAACAAAATAAATGAACACTTAAATAGATAAGAATTATTTAACGGCTAGATTGTTGAATTTGATTCTAAAGTTCAGAAAGACATTTTCTAAGGTTTGAGTAATTTTAGTTTTGAATTGGGACCTTGACATGTTAAAAACATCTATGTGGTTTGAAGCTGATTTATTAGTCAGAAGTGTCTTATTTTTGTGTAATTTTTACGTTGAACTGGCACTGCGTTACTTACTTGGATCCATCTAAACTCAAACGCCTTTCAGCTTTGCGCCATCTTCAGTGAGGAACTGATGTATCCAATAAATGACCCAGTGCCAGTTCAACATCACCCACTCGTAGACCAATATCCACCATCAACTGTAATTTTTATACCATCATCATCATCATCCTTAGTGCTACAACCCAATACTGCCTCAAGAATCTTCACATTTCCATCCATCTTAGTTTCTTCCTCATTTCCTCTTTCTGGCTGTTTCGACACTGAGTACTCTCTTTGGGACTGTATTTTCATCTATATGTAAGACATGACCTGCCCATCTAAATCTTGATAACTGAATGTGTTTCACGACCTCCACCTCTATGTATAAATCAATGAGTTCTTGGTTATGTCTTGTCCATTGTTTATTCTCCTTGCTGGGCCGTAGATCTTCATGTATTTCAGGAGTCCAATGAGTTTCTACGTTACTTCCTGTTTTATGTCATTATCTGCCGTTATCTCTGATTCTAGATAGTTGAACTAATTAACTTTCTAAGTTGTATCTGCCAGTTTGTGTGGTTGGGCTAGTATGTCAGTTATCTGTTGTCATATATTTTGTTTTGTCTTCATTAATTTCAAGCCCCATATTTCTCGCTGCCAGCTCTAATGATCTTCTGTCACTGACCTCATCATAGAAAAATATGATTTTATTTCTTTCTGCTTATAACCACATTTATTTAACCGATTTAAGTGTTTATTGGAATGTTCATTTATTATGGATCTTATGTATTTGACAGTATGAATATCATCACCAGTCAGTAAACTGATTAATCTCTGAAAGATCCGGTGGTTCATATGGAACTTTATTGATTTGATCCAATTTCTGTCCAAACTGCAGAACTTTTCTAACTTTTCCCATTGTCAGCATATTTATGACTAAACTTAGTACATATATTGTACCACCTTGTCTAAATAAATCTTTTTTCACAATATATTGGTTTTTACTACTTAATAAATTTTCCCTTTTATAAATATAAACATGCTATTAAGCCCATATTTTGATTGAAACGTATTTGTTACTCTGAGAACATCTCATCATATTGTCTATTTCCAGTAAATTAGTGAACCCAATTGACTGTTCTGGTGGTTATAGTAATTGTCCAGATGGTTTACATTTACCCGGCTCAATTGATGGTTATTTCTAAACTTTGCAAATGATTCAAACATCCAGCAGTCAATTTTACCAGTTTTCGCCGATTGAAATTTACATATCAATTAAATTTACACACTTCACGGTAAATGTGCCATTGCCAGTTCATTCTCTTGAGAAAATTCTCTTTGATCAACTTTGATCATCAAATAAACGGACTCTTGTAAAGAGTGTAATTATCAGCTCTGACTAGGTGAGCCGAAATTGGTCAAAAATCCACTTCATGCTTAAAAACGTTTATGAGACTTACAAATGTCAAGGGTATAGTAACGTTGAACTTAACTTATTCCTGCTTTTTTTTTTTTTTTTTTTTTTTTATTTTTTTTTTTTTTTTTTATTTATTCTCGAGGCTTCGCAACAGCAGAGGTCATATAAACCCTCAGTGTGCCGGTGTTTTTGAAAAAAAAAGAAAAAAAAAGCCTATTTGTAAGTATGCAGGGCCGCTGCATTCGAACCTGGGACCTTTACCTTACAGTGATGAGCATCGTGTCAACGCCTAAACTGTTGCAGCCACCGATGCCCCATTTTTTTTTCTGTTAAATTGATTTTTATTGCTTACAATTTTAAAAATAAACTTTATCAAGTTTTTTGTTCAAATTACAAACATATTTTTTCTAACAGATTTTTTTCTTTTGTTACAGATCCGCTTGTGATAACGTCACGAAAACAAAAGTTGCTATTAAGAAAATATCGCCTTTTGAACATCAGACATACTGCCAAAGGACATTGAGAGAAATCAAAATTCTGACGAGGTTCAAGCATGAAAATGTAAGATCAGTTTAAAAACTTTTAATTTCTATGTACAATAACATAAAAATCATTTCAGATAATCGATATTAGGGATATATTACGAGCACAAACAATTGATCAGATGAAAGATGTATATATTGTTCAATGTCTGATGGAAACTGACCTGTACAAACTTCTCAAGACCCAGGTACAGATATAAAAACACTTTTTAAAAAATTAGCGTTAAATTTTAATTTAAAAAAACTTTTTTTATTTTTTAAACTTTTCCATGCTGTTTTTTATAAGACAATAAGTTAAAGACAACAAGGCTTTAAAAAAAAATCATATTACATAATAAAAATTATAATAATAACTTTTATGTTTCAGAGATTAAGTAATGACCATATTTGTTACTTTTTGTACCAAATTTTAAGAGGTCTCAAGTACATCCATTCGGCAAATGTCCTTCATCGAGACTTAAAACCAAGTAATTTACTTCTTAACACGACTTGTGACCTCAAGGTAGATTGCTTAATAAATTGCAAACATTATCGCAAGGTGTAATCTGGTCTTTGCTATTTCAGATTTGTGATTTTGGATTGGCCAGAGTAGCAGACCCAGACCACGATCATACAGGATTTCTGACAGAATATGTAGCTACAAGATGGTACCGAGCTCCTGAAATAATGTTAAATTCAAAAGTAAATTGAACTGTTTAAATATAATTACATATTTTTTACATTATGTATATTTTTGAAGGGATACACCAAATCAATAGATATTTGGTCAGTTGGATGCATCTTAGCTGAGATGCTTTCAAACCGACCCATCTTCCCAGGAAAACATTATCTCGATCAACTCAATCACATCTTAGGAGTATTGGGCTCACCAACACAAGAGGACTTAGAAAGTATCATTAACGACAAGGTAACAAATAGCATGTTTACCATGTTGCTATTGTATTCTAGTCAATATTTTTATATTTCAGGCAAGAAGTTATCTCCAGTCTTTGCCCCCCAAACCAAAACTACCATGGACTAAGATTTTCCCAACAGCTGATCCCAAAGCTCTGGATTTACTCGACAGAATGTTAACCTTCAATCCACATAATAGAATAGTCGTAGATGAAGCTCTCGCTCATCCGTACTTGGAGCAATACTATGATCCTGCTGATGAGGTAAAAATAACCCTTATAATAGTTTCAGTAAGAAAGATGTAGAAAACAGACTTGCCGAGGCTTGAAAAATTCAGGCTCTTTGTGAAGGAAGTCAAGTTGTCATTCACATTTCCAGAAGACTTCTTTCCCTTTTTGATTTCAAAGTTTAATTGGGTTCTTTACATCAATTATCATCAATTGATCATTTCACAAGAATCACGAGTGGTAGCATCAAGTAAAGCAAGTTGATCTTATGGAAGTACAGCATATTGATGTGCACTCAAACTATATGATTTTTTATCGTTATATTTATTACAACTTATTTATTTTAATGAAAGCCAAATTAAGCGAGATCAGAAATTCATGAGTTTTAATAAATATTGTTTAATTATGATGATTTCAAAGAAAATTCACATAAACACCGGAAAATCATTTAGCGATAGATTAAAATTAACAATATATTACCTGGTTTTGCTAATGGTGTATTACCTTTACTGGGGCCTCGTGAAGGGACTTAAGTAATAAACTATCGGATTTCATCTTGTGAAACAGAATCCATTCTTTAATGAGGGCGGTTTGAAGTTGTTTAATGCTTGTTGGAGGCGGTGAACAATGTCTTAACACATCTCTTTATCACATCCAAATGTTCTGTGGGATTCATGTCAGGAGAATGTGCTGGCCAACTCATTGTGGTCATCCCTACTCCTTCAAGACATGGATGAAAACTCATGCGATTGAGCATTATCGTGCACATGAAGTTGTTCTAAATAAATGGAGAGGCTGGGACCATAGCTTCTCGAAGAACTTCCTCAATGTACCTTAGCGCAGTGAAAGATTTATTCTGTATGACAATCAGTTTGGTATGGGTATGGATGTTGATTCCACCTCGTACCATAACTATAACTGACTGTCTTTGAAAACGCATAGGACATGAAGCAAAGCGTTCTCCATATTTTCTCCATGCAAAGTCCTGGTCATTTGACTGCCACAAACCACACCAGCACTTATCTTTGAAGAGAACAGCCCCCATGGTTGCAGGACATCTAGAGGCTAGGCTATTCTCACAAAGCCTTCTGATGACTGTTGTTAAATGACATTTCCATAGTGCTGTAAGGGGAGTAAAATGATCGTCTCTAGCCATCGTTCATCTTGGTCGACTAACACTTTCCCTTTAATCAAGACTTCCTGAAGGCCTTAACCTCTATAGACCGTCATGGATGGTAGATCACCACTTTTACGAAAAGAAAAGAAATCATTAATTTTTTACTCAAATTATTGTATAATCAAAGTTCTGCAGTGCCTGGGGAGCACAAACCCCGCTTCCTAGTATCCTTATCATCCAAGTTGGCTCTGGAAAGGATGAAATTGATCTGATTTTCTTTGTGTCCGACTCTGTGTGTTCTCTCTAGATGTCCTGCAACAATGGGGGAGGGGGCTGTTCTCTTCAAAGATAAGTGCCGGTGTGGTTTGTGGTGAACAAATGACCAGGACTTCGCATGGAGAAAATGTGGGGAACGAGAAGTTCTGCAGTGCCTGGGGAGCACAAACCCCACTTCATCTACATCGTCCAAGTAGGCTCTGGAAAGGATGAAATTGATCTGATATTCTTTGTTTTTAATCTAAAGAGTGTAAAAGGATTAATAACACTCTATAAAGCTAACAACAAATTATCTAAATGTTGTGTTGACGTTTTATGTCAACTATTAATCTTTATATGCAGTTATTATGGGAAATAAAGTACTAAATATAAGTGAGTTTTTATGAGAGGGTATGTTCTGGTAATTGTACTAACACCCGTTCTTGTTCATGTCTTGACCTATCAACTTATATCTTGACTGTTCAATGGTTTGTGCTAAGGTCGACCATACTAAAAATTTTCCATATTTCCTTAAGAGGTCATAATTGACCATATTAATTATTTTTTTTATCTGGCAAAAAATGCGAAAAGGGAAAATTTGGACAATTGTAGGTTGAGATGGGGGATCGAAGTCATGATAAAGCGGGAAACACACTTACCCGATGCAACACTATATGAAGCTACCGGATGCTATCTGACGCCTTCTCTCGTTTTGGTAGGGTGTGTATGTATGTATGGATGTCAACGTCAAGCGCCCATCAGCGTATAAAACAAATCAGTATCACACTTGCAACATGTCTTCGTTCTTAATGCATTCTTTTGAGCAAAACCATTTAACAAATTGTTAGTTAAATTTTATGAGCACAACCATGTAATAAATTGTTAGTTAAATTTAATTGTTTTAAATAAAGTTATACCGGTGTTTTGATAAATATCAAATAATTAATAATAACTTTATTTAAAACAATTAAATTTAACTAACAATTTATTACATGGTTGTGCTCATAAAATTTAACTAACAATTTATTTCATGGGTGTGCTCATAAAATTTAACTAACAATTTATTTCATGGTTGTGCTCATAAAATTTAATTAACAATTTATTAAACGGTTTTGCTCAAAATAATGCATTAAGAACAAAAGAGTGACTGTGATACTGATTTGTGATACATGCTGTGTGACTGTACATGACGTGCGCTTGACATCGCATAAATATGCACACCCTACCAAAATGTGGCAAGACGTCGGGTTGGACTCGGCTCGTGACACTAATTTTTCAACTCAACCTAAAATTTTTGTTTATTTTCATGTGACCTTTGTCGATTATGTCAATTCATTATTACCTTTATGCACATTGATTTAAAGACTAGGTTTAAGTACCACCCGTTAGACATAATTTCATCTCAAATTTTAATCTGTCATAATATATCACTTACCATAAATACAACCTTTACTACAACATCCATAATATTTAATTTACAAAAAATTACCTTAGTATTTCAATACTGCAATGAAAATTGTGTATTAACTTATAAACTTACAAGAATTGTTTTGCAATTATTTTTTTAATGTCTGTGATTTTTTTATTAAATTTCAGCCTGTCGCCGAAGAGCCGTTTCGTTTAGCAATGGAACTTGACGACTTACCCAAAGAAACCTTGAAGAGTTATATTTTCGAAGAGACAGTTCTATTCAAGCAGAGAAATCCAAATATTTAGACTGGTTAAACTATTATTCAATTCAGTAATGGAAAATACCTTGAATCAATAAGGGAAAAGAACAAATACATACAATTATCATTATTTACATTGCAAAGCTCAGAAATTCTTAATTGTATTCGGCTAGTCAAAATAGTAGATTGATAAAAATTTCAAAGTATTTTCCATTTATTTAGAAAACATTAGTATTCATATTTTAACATTCTAAGTGTACCAGTTTTATTATATTAAAGTAATATGTAAATGTGAACTTTAAATGAAAATTTAATTAAATGTCATCTTAATGTTACTACAATCAAAGTCGTTTTCAGGACGTCAGTGATTTAAAAATGGCCTAAATATAAAAAAAAAAGTATTCAACATTGATTTTATTCATCATGATGTTAATTACATTCCGTTTATTGATGAAAACATTTAAATAGATTGATGGGATGCCTTTGTTACTTATTAGTTTAAGCACAGCGAGTAATTTTAAATATGGCTTACACTTACAGTTAACAGATTGTTTATAATTTTCGGTCTTCAAATGTTATTTTTTATAACACAAGACCTAATATAATTAAATATGCTTTTATATTTCAAATTATAAAGAAAAAAGGTGATAGTCATTAGAGTTTTGAGAAAAGTTTTGGATGAAAATTTATGTAAATAAGTAAACAGTTCATATAAACAGTAGTATATAATTTTTGTTGTCATTAATTGCTAACAACTTTATCATTTCTATTTTAAGAAATGCGCTTAAGTCTATTTTTACTGTGATTTATAGTTCGGCTGTTTAGTTCACAAATTGTTGTAAGGATTTATGTTAGTGTTCATCCGACTATTTTCATATGTCATTTTCAGTTGTGTTGAACAGTGATGAAATTCTATGAAGTTAGCGGTATCGTGGTAAATACCCACCAAATTGTTTCTACCTGTAAGTCTAATTTATTCGTCTTATATGTGTACATATTGATTACTGGTCAGATTCGGCATTTTTATCTTCTTTTTTTTTTAATTAATTGATTGTTACTTATGTGTTTAACGAACAAATTTTTCTTCTTGAAAAAACTACTTTAGACTATTAAAAGAGGATAAATTCAATATGACACCATTTAAATACTTAAAGGGGCCAAAAAATTCGTAAACTATCGCTGTTTGTTCCCCCTTTATCAAACAGATTTGTCTAGAACTGTGGCTTTCTGTGCGAGTACAAAAATATTTATTATCTATTTATTCCCTAGACTTGTTCATCTGAGATGCAGTAAATTTTCAAGATATTTGTCTCAATATTGTATCTATAGGCTTCTACCTGCTAAATCCCATTTCAAATGTAGATATTACTGTCATTTATCTTAAAAACTTTCCTCATTTGTCTAAAGTTGTTTTTCTAATTAAATTTATATATGTAATTCATTACTGACATTTTAAGTTTAGTACTTTAGCTTGTATAATTGTTTCTCTTGTGCTCGTTACATCCCTTATTTCAGATTTCCTATTTAAAAAAAAAATTATTTGTTAATATTAGAACAAATTTTAGGTAAAACTAGTGTTATAATTACATGTATTTTTTGTTATAATAGTTGCTAAAGACTAAGAAATTAGATTAATACAATTTTTTAAAAGTTTATTTAGTTTTAAAATAAATAATTGTCTTTTCAATATATTATTGTTGTTTTACTATAAAAATAAATTAATTAATGCGTATTAAATTTTTAAATTGGTACTATTTGCAAAACTAGGATTTTTTTTACAATTATTGTTTTTCTATTAAAACCAACATTTGGATTTCTCAAATATTATTGAGGCTGCTATTTAAAATATTTAAAACAAAAGTAATTTCAATGTTACTCTCCTTTTTAACATCACATTGGATGTTTGTTAAACTTAATACGTTCTAAATGTATATTCTTCAATGCTTAAAAACTTTTGGTGTGCAAGTGTTGTATATTATATATATAACAGATATGAATGTTATTTTTTTTTTCAGTGTACATTTTTAATAGACTCGATTAGACTTCCAAAGAAGCACTTGTTAACGTCGATACGCTGTATTATACTGCCGCTGCGTCGGTGTATATACAGCGCGCTGACTTACATTAGGTATTATTACAAGAACTGTTTGTATTAAAATTAAATAAAAACTTTAATATTATTATAAAAGATGAGTATAATGAATCAAATCATTCCTCGGTGCAACAAAATTAATGAGTGAATGGCCGTAAGAGGTAAAATTGTACATTATGTAAATCTCTCTTGATAATATTTCAACTACACTTGACAAATTGTTGATCAAGTGGAAGAACTGGAGTAATAAAATTCAATTCATGAGTCATTTAATTACATAATATTTTGATAATAAAAAGTAATCAAAATCATAAATTAAAAAAAAAAAATCAACATAGTCGAACAATTTTGAGATAAATGTTTTATATTGATATAATGCAATGCGGAAATATTTAAAAAAAATTTATTAGTGTGTTACTATTGTCATTTGCACATTTTGGTGTCTGTGATTCGATTATATCATGATCAACTTGAACATTCTACATGAAAAATATAATGATGGTAATAAAATTACATTTTTTTTATTATACCTAAAATTCCGTTTTTTATTGCTTATAGTACTTTTTTTTATTTTGCTCTCTTGTTTCGTTTATATAGCTTATTTTAAAGTTTACGAGCTTAATTCTTACGACAAACGATTCAGGATGTACTGTAAGCAAGTGTGCCCAGCAAATTTTTATTTGCTTGCTTTGTATCTTTATAATAATGCCATCTGGCCGTTCGTCAGTGCTCATTAATCTCGTGCTTAGCACGAAATGGGCGTATTATCAGCAGACGATAAGGTCACAAGGGACAAAACACAGACACAAGCCACCAGCGTACAGCTCAAGCAGTCTTTTCAGACACCCCAGATCGCAATGTTAATAAGATTTGGGATTTTTCTCGCATACGTGAGCTGCGCGATCGGCACCGACCAGTAAGTTTTTCACGTGTTTATCAAACAATAAAAATTCCCCTGATTCTTTTTTTAAATTAATTTATTTATAAAATATTTACAAATTATTAAATATGTTTTAATCAGGTATAAGTGAGCTATTTTATTTGTCTTATTTCATGCTTATTTTCCTTGTTGCTTGTTTAAAATGGAAAAAGTTATTAATTAAACAAAAGAAATCATTTCATTTTATGTTTATTAATTTTAGACCCACAATATTCACGAAAGAAGGACATGTGACGATACTCGGTGGCAAGGATGGCAACATATCATTCTTCACAGAAGGGACGGGAACTTTTATTATTAACGGAAATAATTTATTTAATATAATCACCCTTGTATGGACATTTAATTTTAATTATTAAAAGTTGTTACAAATATTTTGCATAAGTTTAAATTGATTGCAGACGGATGAAGTGAAGTTGCAGATTATGAATGTGAATTCCAAAGAGGAATTAGATGCGACGTACAAACTTAAAGAGTCCATTGAGAGAAATAGTATCAAGATAAATTACTTTGCACAATTTTTGACTTCAGGCCAAAATGGAACCAAAGTACCTTTCCTCACAACTAAGGTGAATTATTTATTCCTAAATAATCTTAAATAAATTTATCATCCTTATTAGTAAATACAATACTTTTTCTTTAGTTTATGGATGAACTGAAAAGAAAGACTTTTACATTGGACAAAAAGGTAATTATAATGAACATAGACAAGTACTAAATATACATCGTAGTATATAAGCGTCTCATTTTTTAGATATTTTTTCTTGATTCATCTTTCCGAAGGGTTGACCAAGCTTTGGAAACAAACGAGTGCCAAAACAACCCCTGTTCACATGGCGGAACATGCTATGACGCTTACAAAAGGGCCCAGTGCGTATGCCCAACCAACTGGAAGGTAAATATATACAATATACTATGGAAAAGCAAGTAGAATTGATTTTGTAAGAACCACCTCACGTAACGTGACATTCAGATTCACAGTTAAAAAAAAAAAATCCCCAATTAATAGTTCAGATGGGTGAAATATATTCGAGGATTTTTTGTCATGACAAATAGAGTAATTTTATAAAATATTTCAGGGACAATTTTGTGATGTTGATGTTGACGAATGTTCAGCGTTCAATGGAACAGACCTCGGCTGCCAAAATGGGGCGACTTGTGTAAATACGGTCGGTTCGTACAAATGCAACTGCATAGACGGCTGGCACGGTCTCCATTGTCTTACAAGAGAATTTGACTGCTCTCGAACAAAATCGGAGGAGCTGTGTGGTCATGGGACATGCGTTCAGGTTGGACATGACTACTCGTGCATTTGCGACCAGGTAAATGGATAAAATTGACTCTTCACTCATTGAACTAAACAAAAAAAAAAACTTCTTTAGGGTTGGACTGTGCCTTACAGCCCAATCGGCGGGAGCAATATGTTTCTGGGCTGCACAGAAGATATCAATGAGTGCAATTCAACTGTCCTGCCTTGCTCTCACGATCCCCTGGTAACTTGTATAAACACTCCTGGAAGCTTTCAATGCGGATCATGTCCATTAGGTAACACATTAGCCAGTACAAACCAACACAGTAAATTGTCCGACAAAATTGTTTCTTAGGTTATGTTGGTAACGGACACCAATGTGCTGATATAGACGAATGCCAAACTGACAATGGTGGGTGTAGCACTGATCCGTTTGTCCAGTGTATCAATATAAGAGTGAGTTAGTTAAACATTATGATTATTGTGCTTATTTAAATAAATTATACAATTCTCTATCTGATGATTTTATTTATGATATAAACAATATTTCAGGGAAGTAGCACCTGTTTGGCTTGCCCTCCTGGTTATTCAGGAGATGGTAGAAGTTGTGAATACTCAAAAGACCTCTTTAGGTTCGAAAACGGAAGCTGTCACCATCTAGCTTATCGTAGTTTTAATGCTGGTAGATAAGGAGAATTTAAATTCATTCATGTCTGTAAATAATCACTTGCAAACTAAAAAATAATACTTTGTGTTGTCACAGATCTTAATACGGTTGTTTGCCAATGCCCGAGTGGATATGTTGGGACGGGTATGGGGGTGAATGGTTGTGTCGAAGACAGTTCTGCGGTAGATGGCTGCAGTTCGATGCCTTGTAAGAATGGTGGGAGATGTAGGCCAGAACCTGTCGGGGGAAATTACACATGCTTCTGCAAACCTCAATTTTCCGGTAATACCATAATAATTAAACAATATAAGACATTTTAATTGTTTTTTTAAATATTGTTTAAAGGGAAAAACTGTGAACTAAAACACACTTCATGCACGACAAATCCTTGCCAAAATGGTGGAACCTGTGAAGCAACAAATTATTTTCAGAGTGGTTTTTGGTGTCGATGTCCTGCCGGGTATTCAGGGTTATTCTGCGAACAAATAAACAACGGTATGAAGTAATTATATGAATAGAGTCAAGAATTGTTTTTAAATACTTCTTATTTCAGATTGCTTGGGGACATTTAATACTCCTGATGGGAATTTTTCTTGGAGTTTGTCTTTCGAAGACAAACAAAACAAAGGGACTTATAAAGCCTGCAGTTGGTCAATTCAAACTGACGAATATAAAGCTGTGAAAGTAACATTTTCGGAATTCACTTTCCCAGGAGCTACACCACCTTGTACAGACCCGTTATCCGAAGCTATTCGGCTTAAGGTTATATTTATTAAATTCACTAATTTCGTGGTCCATTTGACCAATTAATACATTACAATTAATTAAGGTTTTTAGTTGAGATGAAAAAAAGTTAATGGCACGACTGGGATTCGAACCCACGATCTTCGGCTAGATACGCCGCTGCTCTACCACTTGAGCTATCGTGACCTCGATCCACTCGGACATCAACTTCCTATCTCAACCCCATCTTATGAGTTTTCCCTCCTTTTGCCATTTTCCAAATGTCGTGTAATCGGTTTGGATTCTCGACGACAATTGAAATGGCGACGGAGAGCTTTAGTGAAGTGTNAGTGGTAGAGCAGCGGCGTATCTAGCCGAAGATCGTGGGTTCGAATCCCGCTCGTGCCATTAACTTTTTTTCATCTCAACTAAAAACTTTAATTAATTGTTATATTTATTTGATTAATCAAGTTATATACATATGACAGTGGTCACGTTTGAAATATTGATTGAGAATAGAAATAAATGTAAATTGATTGATTAACAGTATGATATTACTGAACATATTGAAGTCATCTTTAGCCCTTGTATGTCAACTAATCTATGAGTGTTTTGGCTAAAATAATAAACATTCGTGAATTTACTACCCTTTTATTTAACATAAAATTTAGAACAGTAAGACCGTTAAGCGATAGGGCTCGCAAACCTGATGATGAGGTTTCAGCAACAAATGAAAGAACCAATTGTCACTATTGACCGGTATGTGGACATCAAAGACACGGATGAGACAGTCTTTACCCGTGTTCCCACAGAGGTCCAGGATGTCTGGAACGTCCACGTCAGCATCTGGTCCGCTTCCTGTAATTCATGAGCCCCATCACTTAGTTACACTTTTCAACCTAAAACATATTTATTGCATTACGATGAGTAACCAGCTAGCAAGGATTTATTCCTTCACATCAAATACCAACCCACAATGAAACAGTACACAAATTCTGATTTAATTTAATTAACATTTCCCTTTCTTGTTGGAAGGTCTTGGTGGGCTGTCCTTCAGGCATCATTCCAAAAATGACAAATCAAGCCTTCTCCATATATGGGTGTTGTTCCTAACGACACAAACCTCCTTGCAAAACCCCTCCTTTAAAAATACTATATTTTGGGAGGGAATTGTGTGTGATTACAATATTCAAAATAGAAGGAAGATTTAGAAAAAGGCTTGTTGAAACTTGAAAGTGTTAGATTACAAACATGTTCGGCTAGATGCATACCTCAAATGACACTGTTTTATGGAGAAAAACATGAAGATCCTGATGTTCTGCATTTATCAGTGTTTATATCACTTTATTGCAGGTTTTTGATGGAATGTTCAGAGATTCTAACGTAATCGGCGTATACTGTGGCAATACTGAATCCCCAAAAACAATTATTTCCACCGAGAACACAATGAGGTTTGATGTTGAAGGGCATATTCTCTCTTCTCCGACTTCCTTCGCCCTTACCTGGACAACTGTAGATCGGAGTAAAATGATGTTTTGTTTGTGTATATCTGTGTATGTGTGCGTATATATTAAAATATTAAATTTTGTTATAGAATGTGGTTATAACATGAAGGTTAATACTCACGGTACAATTTCCTCTCCGGGTTTCCCCGGAAAATATCCAAAACGTTCTAAATGCGTTTGGTCATTAACTGCTCCACGGGGGAAAAGAATAGAATTTCGTTTCCTACATTTAGATATAGGGAAAAACACGAGTTGTGATACTGTTTTTATAAAGGTTAGTTTTAAACGAAATACTTTGACTTTTCTTCAGCAGTTGCCTTCGTGTTGTAGATCAGCACTGGAACAGGGAGTTCTTCGATTGTGCTAAGAGAAATTTGTAATTCCTCAAGCCCTGGTACTATTGTAACTCCAGAACATAAGGCCCGAATAGAGTTCCATCCAGGCACGATTGACATGGGCATTGGTTTCGAGTTGGCTTACAGTGTTATAAATGGAATTGTCGGTTGTGGAGATATATTGACGGCAAGGTCTGGGTTCATATTGCCACCGAAATTGAGCGATGATTTATTTGCAAGACAAATCTGTGAATGGCAAATACAAGCGCCTTTGGGAGAAAAAATCAAGATTCTCTTTGAAAAGTTGTCACTAGCAGTTACGGAAATTTGCAGTGATAAGTTAAAGGTAATTAACAAATTGTCTGTTACATTTCACACCGTACAATATTGTGCATATCGTAAAACTGCATATGGGATTTGTACAATCAATGTATAAGCACAATTTTTAAAGGTATATGATGGCCCAGATACACAGTCCAAACTTGTCGGACAGTGGTGTAGAAACGAACAGCCTCCACCTTTTATATCTACATCCAATACACTCACAATAGTTTATCAACACAAGTTTTATAATAGCATGGGTTTATTTCGTATAGATTATTATATAGGTAAACATCAAGAATATTGTATGGCTCAAGTTGTAGATTTTCTCAATGAATTAATTCTTTCATTTTAAATAGTATGCGAAAATACTTTTACGGAAAAATCTGGAGTCATTATGTCTCCAAACTATCCGAACGGATACCCGCCGAATACAAATTGCTATTACACGATCGAAAGACCTCCTATGACTGTCATAGTGGTTTCTATTTTAGACATGGACATACAGTTTGATGAATCTTGTGGTTTAGATTCACTCACAGTAAGTGTATTACCCGGTGAATCATTATCAGCAAACATGAAAACATGTTTTTTTGTTAGATTTATGATGGAAATTCGGACAAATACAAAGTGATTGGAAAATACTGTGGAAATAACAGCGTAGATACATTGACGTCAACGCGCAATATGGTTTATCTCAAATTTTCTGCCGATAGCGATTCGCTACAAGGAAAAGGATTTTACATAAATTACACCACGATTAATGTCAGTAAGTATTTTTGGTCAATTTAACGCCATAAATCAGATCCTTCAAATTTACGTTGACAGCATTTTTGTATTATTTCGATTATAACTATTACACTTTTAAAAATTTATTTTTTGATGTTTTCTACATAGAATCTGTTCACAGATTGTGGTGGGATTTTAACTGACCAGGCTGGAACCATTGAAATAGATAAAGTACTTGCCGAAAAAGAATGCTCATGGATCATAATCGCCAAACCCAACCACATTATACATCTAGACTGGCAATATTTTGTATCCCTGGAAATACATGGATGCTCAGATAATTATATTGCTATATATGATAACGTAACTGCAATGGGTAAAAGGTAATTGTTTTTAATATCGAATAAATTACAAATCACAACAAATTTGGCTTGTTCTCCTTTATTTATAATTTATTTCTTAAGATTTTGTGAAGAAAAACCACCTCCTTTCACATCGTCGTCCAACGAAGTGATGATAACTCTTTTTATGTCACACGTTTACTCAGTTGAATTTAAAGTCTTATTTACAACAGAAAACGACTTGTGTAAACTATATTTTTTATTCAACTCAAGTATAAATTAAAATAAATTATTTTAAGAAGTATAAATTTCAGCTTGTGTTAGAAATTTCTTGGCTTCATCAGGAACGATAATTACACCAAATTATCCTGCTTACTATGGTCCTGGACTGCAATGTCGTTGGACAATCAGAGTGAATGAAAGGAAACAAATAAGGCTGAACGTGAAGGATTTTGACGTCGAATTCAGTCATGGTTGCAATCGCGATTATTTAGAAATAAGGTTTTTTTTGTCATTATAATTATTAAACAAACATATTGGAGTAATTAATTATTTTCAAAACAGGAACGGTGGAACTGAAACTTCTCCTGTAATAGGACGTTTTTGTGGCAAAACAATACCAAGGGAAATTATATCTCATTCGAATAAACTCTATTTATCTTTCATTTCTGATAAAACAGTGGGAGGAAATGGCTTAAAGATTTTGTGGGATGAAGGATCAACTGGTTATTTTTTCACTTTTTTTAAATTTGAAATTTCAATTCTTAAATATTTGATATTGTTTGTATTAATACGTAATGTTAAAATAATGCTGTTAAATTCTTTGACAGGATGTGGAGGAAAGATGAATTCTTCGTCAGGGAGTATCATTTCTCCTAATTATCCAAGTCCTTATGACAACAATTTAAATTGCTTTTGGAAAATAACTGTTCCCATTGGAAATCAAATCCAGTTGACAATAATCGATTTGGATTTGGAAATGTTGCAAAACTGCGTGGACTATATAGAAATATTCGATGGGAAAAACAACCAAGCTCCATCCTTGGGTCAGTTTTGCAGTAAAGCAGATATAAAAACCATCACTTCAAAGAGCAATACCATTTTTTTGGCATTTCACACTGATTCGTTAGACACGGGGACTGGTTTCCACCTTTCGTACATTACCAGTGAGTAAGAATTATACATAACAAATTATCATAATATGTTTATTTAAATTAAAAAAACAAAAAAACAATTTACTTGTTAAAGTAATATATTTATATTATTGGACAAATAAATTATAAGAAATGGGGAATTTTTTAAAAAGAACAATTGTGAATATATGAAGGACTTATAACACGGATTTATGTGCAATAAAAATCCTCAAATATGCCATAAAAATAATATCTTATATGGTAATATTGTTTTGTTATTTTATTCTGTAGGGAGTAACTAAAATTTATGTTTTATCAATTAATTAACGTTTATGTAAGGTATTGGTTGAGATAAAAAGGTGTCATGTGCGGGATTCGAACCCATGACCTTCAGCTAAATACACCGCTCTACCAAGGCAAAAAGGTGGGAAAATTCAAAAGGTGGGTTGAGGTGGGAAGATGGTGTCCGAGTGGATCGAAGTCACGATAGCGCAAGTGGTAGAGCAGCGCAGATTTAGCCGAAGCTTGTGGGTTCAAATCCCACTCGTGTTACTGACTTTTTTATCTCAACCAATACCTTACATAAGCATTAATTAATTGAAAAAAGTTAATTGGTCAATCGGACCACAAACTCTAATGGATTTATGTTTTATCTTGATCCACTCTATTCCACATACCGACACAACCAAAAACACATCTGTCGAATAGAGTGTATCATGATAAAAAATCAAATATGCCATATAATTTGCACTAAAAATATTAAAATACACAGGATGAATGTAGAGACATCAGTCAACTAATAATTAACTATATTTTTTTAAGTCATCACATTTTTTTGGTTTATTACATATTCATTTTGAAAGGAAATATAACACAAAAATTTCAGGCCCAAAAAATCATATAGTTTAAACTATTATACCAAATAAATGATTAGGCTTAATTAAGTTCATGATATGAATTAAAATGATCAATGAATTACAATGCAAAGTTAGTTTCTTTAAAACTACTGCGATTATGGCTCAAAAAATATTCGTACCTTCGCAATGTTAACAGATTCACTAATTTTCGTGGTCCGCTTGACCAATTAATATCTTTCAATTAATTAAGGTTTTTTAGTTGAGATAAAAAAGTCAGCGTCACGAGTGGGATTCTAACCCACGATCTTCGGCTAGATTCACCGCTGCTCTACCACTTGAGCTATCGTGACTTCGATCCACACGGCATTTTAAAAATGGCAAAAAGGAGGGAAAATTCAAAAGGTGGGTTGAGATGGGAAGTTAGTGTCCGAGTGGATCGAAGTCATGATAGCTGAAGTGGTTAGAGCAGTGGCGTATCTAGCCGAAGGTCGCGGGTTTGAATCCCACTCGTGACTGATGTTTTTATCTCAACTAAAAAACCTTAATTAATTGAAAAATGTTAACAGAGTTAATGAGAACATAAAATAATTGGATCGTAAATTCCCTTTCTAATTATTGTTTACATTTAAGATTTCATCAATTCACCCCAATTCAGTCAATCTGGTATTTTTGTCAGGGATGTTTTTTTAATTTCTTTTGTAACAATTCCCGCAACGTTGAGGATTCTGTTTTGCGGTGAAAGAAAATTCCAGCCGGCTATTTTAGAACAAGTCGAAGTTCCTATTTTTGTGTTTCAAATAAGGCAGCTTGTACCAGATTGACTGAATTGGGGTTAATTTCCTCAACCCGACTACTTCAGGAAAAATAACTCCTGTCTTGCCTAGTCTGATTTCAGACATCTAATGTACCCATATTACTCATATTGCTTAATTTATCCACAAATTTATATTTATACAGAACTTTTAATACAGAAAAAAGTTAAAAGTTATGTTTTCAGAATCAATTAGATCAATTAGATTTGAGATGTGTGCCATGTAGAAGTGACATTCTGTCAGAAATTATTTGTCTCCAAGCACTCAACTAGTTATACCTTTAGTCTAGTCATAACTCTAGTCATACAATAATTTTTCCTATTGGTTAAATTTATCAGAAAGCTTTGAAATAAAACATTCTACTCTTTTTAAGACTGCTGTTTCATTTCCCATGCATTCTGCTGTATATTCAGGAAAAATTATAAATCTAGTTATGTTATTTGACTGATTTCAGTTTGCAACCGGACGATAACTGGTTTCAAAGGTTCAATCGAATCACCAGATTTTCCATTGTCAAACGGAAATCTACATAACTGCCAGTGGATTATTCAGGCTCCCTTGGGAAATAGAATACAAATCACTGTGTCACACTTCATAATGGGTAGGAGTAATGTACCACAAAATGTATGGTTCAACCATTTTTACGACCGCGCCTGTAAATTGGGTTATCTTGAGGTGATGAAAACAGTCGTTTAATTCAAAATACTTTTAAACGCCTTGTATAATATTTTTTTCAATTCAGATAAAAGAACAAGACAAAACTGGCCTAGTTTCACAGCTTTTGGATAAACTTTGTGTCTCAAATACCAAGCCTGAAATCACCTCTAACCAAGATCGTGTTTTCATTAATTATAAAACTTCAACCTTTGGAATCAGCAGTGCTTTTCGACTTGACTGGGAGGTTTACGGTAAGTGCATTGATTATTTAATCTGCTCCAGATCTGTGATATTGCTTTTTAGGCTGTGGAGGATATTTCAAGAACAAAGTTTATGGTGAATTTTCTTCTCCCGGATACCCAAATAATTACAACCATTCAGTAGTATGCGAATGGTACATTGAAGAGCCAGCAGGACGCCTGATTGTGTTTAGTATCAATGATATCCATCTGGAAACAACTTCCAATTGCTATCATGATCATTTGGATGTGAGTATGCAATTAACTATATTTAAAGATGTTTGAATAAAAAACAACAGCCAATAGAACATTAGTTCAAGTATCTATTAAAAACTATACATAAACTTTAATGTTTTCTATATTTAAATAAATTTATCAACATTTTGATTAGATTTATAACGGAATTGATGATACAGCACCTAAACTGGCCTCATTGTGTCACCTTCTTCCGAATAGCAAATCTTACACCATTTCTACAAGTGGTAATTATGCTTTTGTAAGATTTGAAAGTGATTATTCAGTAACAGCCAAAGGCTTTCGTGCCATGTTCATAGCCCGCATTGGTGGTAAGTACCAAAAACCATCTTAAAATTTGAATAAAATTTTAAATTGTGTATTATGAATTATTAGGCTGTGGAGGAAACCATCGAGGGTTCTCGGGTCAAGTGTACTCTCTGAACTACCCTCAAAATTACAATGCAAACATTAGCTGTACTTACAGATTATTTGTCATGGAATCGATGAGCATTAACCTGACATTTACCGATTTCAGCATTATGTCCGATGAGAACTGCACTAATGCATATGTTGAGGTATGTTAATAAACAAGTATGTACATTGACTCTTCCGAACTAAATTAATTTCACATTTAGGTAAGAAATGAGGATAAAAGTTTTGGACACTTCTGTGGAAATAAACTCCCACCGACGATAATTTCGAGCAAAATGTTAATAATAACGCATAAAACCAACCATTGGACGTCAAAAGGATTTGCAGCGACTTACACACTTGTAAGATAATTTTAAGCTATGCTATTGAACGACGACGTTAAATAAATAGCAACTAATTTCTTTATAGATTTGTGGTGGCACACTTAAACCACTTGACAATTTATCCAAAGGTACCTTGTCGACTAAGAATATTCCTCATCTGGAGTCGAGAAGAAACTGCACATGGACAATTATGTCTGATGATCTCAGTAATAAAATAGTTTTAAGCGAAGTACTGACTCTCTAAAAAAATAATTTTTTTTTACGTGTTAGGTGGAAAAGTGACTCTGATGTTTACATCGCTACACCTTGAACCGTACCCAAATTCAAAATCCAAAGCATTTATCGCCATTTATAGTGGTTACGATACATCTGTTCCTCCATTCAGAAACATAACTGGAAATAAGATACCATTGTCAATAATTGTTCCAAGTTCCATAGCGACAATTATCTATCGCTACAAATATGGAACATCATTCAGTTTGGACTATTCTCACCTTAACAATGGTCCGTAATAATATTCAGTTAAACTGTTTCTTGATGGGATCTTTTTCAGAAGTAAGGACTCGTCTTTTGCTTATTTTCAGCATGTGGAGTAACATTAAATTCTGAAGAAGGGACTATAAACTCACCAAATTATCCTCACAATTATCCTGCCGATGTAGAATGCAAATGGAATATTAAGCTTAGCCCAGGTAACTGTGTGTCATTACATTGAATCTATTGATATGGTCTGAAGTAGTGAAAAAAAGTGCAAAAGGAAAACGCTAACTGGGAAAATTTCAGGAAACAAACTTTTCCTTAAATTCAATGAGTTCAATATTACAAGCAGTGAATACTGCAATGAAGACTTCTTGGAAATACGAGAAAATAATTTGAGTGGGAAAAAAATCGGTTTGTTCTGCGGCAACACTTTGCCCCGTAACATTCAGAGCAATACATCACTCTGGATTCTCTTTCGAAGCTCAGTAAACGGGACTGGCAAAGGGTTTTCAATGGATTATTTATTAGGTAACCGAATCCCTCAAAACCAATTATATCTATATTTTTTATTTTATTGTCATTTTATAATTCTAGTGAGTGGAGGCGTCTTAGAAGGCCCGGCTGGGTCCATTGCAAGCCCTAATTATCCAAGTTTACACAGCATATCTAAGAACATTTTCTTATGGACTATTTCAGTTTCATCAGGCTCGGTGATCCGCATAACAATTGTGGATTATTCGATTTCACAATTGTATTACGATGATTGTGAAGAGAGTGGTGGCTTAATGGTAAATTTTTATAATTACAAAACAATTTACATATTCTCCTTAATGATGATATTCATTGCTTATGCAAACAATGTTGTTTGATCTGTATACTGTATTTCTGTAGGGAAATAATTTTTTTTCTAATCATCCAAGGAGTCTCCAGTTATTAACGACCGTTTCACACCTCACATTGTTTATTCATTTCTTGCCATTACAATTTTTTTCACAATTTTACTTTTAAAATACCTTTATAACTTAGAAAAAAAAAATTTCTTCACAATTTTACTCTTAAAATACCTTTATCACACTAAACTTTTCTACTTGTTCTAAAAAACAAAAAATTTTTTTTTATAAATATAAGATAGCACTCCGGTAGGAAGTCTGGGGATCTTTCTGGTAAAGTTTCTGGTGAATAGGATCTAAAACTTTCTCATACCCAAACGTTCAATCATTACCTAGTCTAATGTGTGGGTTTCAGAGAAAACCCTCCCTCATTCACTCTAATAAATACATTCATACTTTATGTTCAATTAAAATTTACATTTGCAATGAGTATAAAATACTAACCTAGATTGGTGGGCTTATGGTGTACTTGATATTCCACCGCAGACCCACCCACTCATACACTACTGTCACTCTAATAAATACATTCACTCAAGCGGTAACCACTCATTCTATATGTACAGCTAAGAATGTGGAGCCGCTGGCGCATTTAATATTACGACAGTGCCTCCGCTCATTTATTCTTCAAGAAACACCTTGCTTAATACTAACCTAAATCGGTGGGTCTGTGGAGTACTCGATATTCCATCTACTACCTACCCATACACACACACACACACACACACACACACACACACACACACACACACACACACACACACATTTGTTCCAATAAATACACACTGCAGGAAGGGGAAAAACCTCGTGTGGAAACTTTAAAGGTGACCATATGCATCTATTTGCTAAAGATATTCCATTCATTTTTTGTTGCCGTCATTGTTGTGTGGTAAAACCTCTTTCAGACTCGAGGAAAGGCCACATTTTGTTCTGTATATTGTCATAACCTCAATGTAAAACTTACAGTAATTACCCTCTGTTGGTTGTTTTTGAAAGAAACTCACCTGAAATTGTTTCCTCGATCCATACACAAATTTGAACAACTGAACACTTACATTTTTAAGATTTACGATGGACCCAACAGTGAATCACCAGTTTTAAAAGCCATTTGTACCATTGAATCACCATTTACGACGAGAAGTAATATCGCCTTCATAAAGATGAGAAATATTTTACCAAGCAAGTTCTTCCTTTCGTGGGAAGAAATTGGAAAAGTTTCAGTAAACAATGGTAATAATTTTATTAGAATTTACTTATAAGATTCTATAGGTAATTAATTAAATTATTAAGAACTAATTATTGTGGTTCCTAGATAGTTGTAACTCGACGATATTCATAACTGGAAACCAAGGTGGAAATAGTACTTATAATGTGACCAGTCCTGGCTATCCAAATCTATACCCTCACAACCTTCATTGTACATGGTTTATAAAAACAGACATTGAGAACCATATAGTTATATCTTTTAAAAAGGTTGATTTATGGAATGTTTATGTATGTCATGACATAGTCAAAGTCTTTGATGGTAAGTGCTTTGGCTAAATATTGACATTGGATTTTCTGCTTGTCACAAAAATTTGACTCTTGTGTTATTAACAGTGGAGACAAATACGGAATTAGCGTCCATTTGCAGACACACTGACATTGTTAATGTCACTGGTGGTCGTACAGTTAAAATAACATTCGATACTGACAGTTACGGAAATAAGAAAGGATTTTTAGCTATGGCGAAAGTTGGTATGATGAGAAGAAGCACGTTTCTATTCTCTTCAATGCTTCTCCTTTGTTTATGTTTACAGAATGCGGAGGCAGTATTAGTGAACCGGATGGAATTATAAAACTGCCTGCAGTGCGGGGGCGCGCCCATTTTGATTGTCAGTGGAACATAACAGTCAAACAGGGGCAAACAATTAAAATAGAATTCAGAAAATTTGATTATTTTTCACCCAGTCTTTCTTGCAATAGTTCTTATGTGATGGTAATCAAATGTAACCCCATGATAGACAAGTTTTACCCTGGATATTAATATTTTAATTATATAACAGTTGAGAAATGGTGGGTATCCTGACTCTCCGTATCTTGGACAGGGTAAGTACTGCGGTAAACAGAATCCTCCTGTTCTGGAAACAACTAGCAACAGGGTTAAAATATATTTCAAGCGGGAAGCAGATGAGGTATTTGCAATCCTATATGTTGAAATGTATTTTTACTAAATGTTCACACTTGCAGGAGATTGAAATATATTATGAAGCGATTTCCCCGAATTGTAAACAGGATTTTTATCTGTCACGCCAAGGTCTGCAATCAATAAACATAAGCAATCCGAACAAGGCGTATATCTGTACCTGGGTCATTCTCACCGATTCTGATGACAGCCTTCATTTCCAATTAGTCAAGTTGACGTTTGATTCTAATAGAAAGTAAATATTACATTTTGCATTTTTTTTTTTCATTCAATTTTGCTATATGGCTTCATTTCAGTTGTGAGAATCAATATTTGGAAATTCGCGAAGGTGGTTCAGAGCGAGGGCATTTAATAAAGAAAGTTTGCAGAAAACTGTTGTCTTTTTTCAACACGGAAGGGAATGCTTTGTTCATCAAATATTTTTCAGATGTGCCAGATTCTACAGCCAACTTTAGTGCGATAGTTTCTTTGTGTAAGTCTTACTATGAGTTGTTTTAGTAAGTTTTGTCATGAAATTTAAAATGTCAACTGGTGTAAATAAATGAATTTTAGCCAAATGCGGTGGTACCTTACTCGGATATTACGCGACAATTAAGTCCCCCGGATTTCCAAAAAGTTACGAACCCAACACAAAATGCGAATGGATCTTCCGCAATGATTTAGATATGGGTTACATTGTAATGTTTGATACGTTCAAAATTGCTAATGAGCATAAAAACTGTGAGAACACAACTTCATCCGATGACACTTTTATTATTATGAATGTAGAAACAGGTAAATTTTTTTTCTGATTTAAATGATATTTACGCATTTTTATTTTTTAAATTACATTAATTATTATTGTAGTAATATTATATACAAAGTTTCTATGAAAATCGTGGGTGTAAGGTCAAATCGTCAGATCAATAATGTATATGTAGCAAAATAACAGTATGTTTTGTAGATGACTGTTTTGATTTAAACTTTTTTTGGATGGTTGATTAGTAAGTAGATGAGGAAAAAAAAGAAAAAATGTTTTAAGTATGTAAACATTTTGTCAAATTTATGGGCTAAGGGCAGAAAAATTAAAATAATTACATTATCACTTACTACTAATTGAGATTTTCAGACAAGTTTATGAGGTTGGAACATGTTATGCTATAACTTCGCTGTATTTTTTTTTTTTTTTTTCTGTAGGTAAGAACAGATACATAACAAGCATAACACTATTTATCTATAGCTGATTTTATTAATAATAGTTTATATTAAATATATTAAGAATTATATTAACACATTTCAACCGTCAGATATAACTTTGAACTGAAAATCTCAATTAGTAGTCATAATTGTTAATGTAATAAAATTAAACGTTCTGTATAATTAGAACAGGATGTTTTAATTATACATTCCGGACATTATGCTCCTTAGCCTGCTTTAAGGATGTCGGTAAATTAGTAGTTTTTCTTTTATCTCATGACTGAGCCCAACTTTAAAAAAAAAAAAAAATAATAATAATAATAATAATAAGCATATATACAGATTTGATTTGAAATGAATTGCAATTCTGATTCCTTTTATTCCTAATCTATAATTTCAGGAGAAAACTCATCTTATTGCGGAAATGTCCAGCATAAACATAGTTTCAAGACAGATTCTTCAGATATGAATATAGTTTTCATCGCAAAAGAAAATAAGCTGAACATCAAGGATTTGCGGTTTTCCTTTGTTGTATACAGAAACCAAAGGAAAGGTATCATCGATGTTAGTACAAAGACAGGAACAGTTTATCAGCTTTGATCATTTATAGCTTGCGGAGATTTTCTTCAGTTTAAAAGTGGAGACATTTCCAGCCCAGGCTACCCAAACAGCATCAATTTTCACACTTGCGAATGGTCGATTACGGCTTCACCAGGAAAAATAGTAACAGTTAAAATTATGGATTTGGACTTGCCTACCTCTAAAAACAATTACGTTTCTGTACGTATAACTAAACAGATTGATGTATTTTCTTGTTTAATTAACAGAAACAATCGCTCCCCCCAATCGATTCATGAGATTATGTTTTACAAATTTCAGTTTTACAGCAGATATAATCTACTAATTGCTAAATTAAATGGGTCACAATCAAACGACACTATTGTAGAATCACCTGGAAACTTTATGGAAATAGTTTTATCCTGTCCAAGATGTCGAGGATACCGTGGATTCAGTGCATCATACACCACAACAAAACAAGAATGTTAGTAGAAATCAGAAATAAAGATCATATTAAGTTTTTATTAAAAAGTTTTAGACCACATTTTTCGTTCAAGCTGTGGAAATATGTTATTAAGTATTAAATCAAAATAAAATCACTGTTCATCTCAGAATCTGTGAGTGCTTTATAAAGTTGGATAAAATAAAATCCAACCATCATTCAAATGTTTGCAAATTAAAAGAGGTTTTGACAATAGATAAATTTCATTAATTTGTATTTCAGTATGCAGTGGAACACTTGCTGATAACAACGGAAGTATGGTGTTTTACTATCCCGATTTACCCGTTCTTGATTGTAAATGGACATTTCCTGAGGTTAAAGGAAGAACCGTTACACTCGTAATGTCTGGGAATATTGAGATGGTTGACGGAGATTGCATCAAAAGCACTCCACAAATACAAATATCCTTACGTATGTAGGTGTTGCGTTAAACGTAGACGTAGAAGTATGACTTGATTTATTATATTTCAGCCTCTATCCATAACTATTTATATTGCGTAAGTGCTGAACAACACAGTTACAGACTAGTTTTACCCGGTGTAGAAATGGATATAAAGGTGATTGTTTAAATGATTGAGTAGGTGAGAGTGAAACTAATGGAATAAATCAACAGGTTCTCGGAGCCCAATCAAACGCAAACGCAACGCTAAATTTCACATTAAATTGGAATTCCAATCAATGTGGAAGTAACGGCAATTTGAACGATTATTCGGATGTGTTGCTCAGTCCTGGTTACCCGAACAATTACAGCCCTAATTTGGATTGTGTTTGGTTGTACCAAATAAATTACCGATCAGTTAAGAAGGCAAGCATTACACTTTAAATTTTATTCTGATTGAGTTCATTAAATATTAACATTTATTAAATCCATTATATTTAGTGGTCTGATTGACCAAATTACTTCTTTCAATTATTTAATCTTTTTATGTAAGGCTTTGGTTGAAATGAAAAAGTTAGAGCAGGATACGAACCCACGACCTTTAGCTCAATACACCGCTGCCCTAACCACTTGAGCTATCGTGACTTCTGAAGTGGAATGACGTTATGATAGCTTAAGTGGTACCCATGAGCCAAAGGTCATGGGTTCGTATCCCGCTCGTGACACTAACTTTTTCATTTCAACCAAAATCTTACGTAAAAAGACTATTTAATTAACATATATTATTGTTTAACGTATTTTTTTAATTACAGATCAAATTTAATAATTTCTCTTTAGAAAACGACTGCAATAACGATTTCCTTGAAATCATGAGTGGGGAAGATTACTTTGAAACAAATTTGGGAAAGAATAAATATTGTGGAACAATTGTCCCAGCGGATTTAATAATGGGTCGATATTACGTTTGGTTTTATTTTCACAGCGATTCCACAAACGAATTTCAAGGATTTAATATTTCCATAGATACAATTTCAAATGGTAAATGTTGGGTCAACGTTGAATAGACACTGTTGAGCATAACAATTATGCCATTTCCTAGGTTGTGGTGGTCTTCACACTAGCAATCAGGGAGTTATCATGTCTCCCAATTACCTGAAACAATATAAAAATAATACTGAATGTGAATGGGTCATCCACACCCATGAAGGTAACCACATTGAAATTAAGTTGAAAGGAAGGATGCAGATTGAAAAAAGCGACAACTGCACCAAAGACTATCTCGAGGTGAAATTATTGACAACGATTTATTTTAGTCTAAAATGCTTATTTTGATTGACTTGTTTTAGTTTTTTGATGGCGTTAATCATACGTGGGTGTCTATTGCGAAAAAATGTGGCTCGGACTTTGGTCCTACTGTCTACTCGACTTCAAACAAAATGAAAATTTTATTTAGAACTAACGATATAATTACTGGAAATGGATTTTTGGTATATATTATTACCTTAATTACCTTTGGTGAATATTTGTGGACACATCAACTGCAAACTGATATTTGTGTTCCAGCTGGATTGGCAAGTCATTTGTGGTGGGATGTTTGAGGCGGGTAAAACGCTTAGTCATATTTATTCTCCAGGATATCCTGATAAATATTTAGGACCACTTACTTGCAACTATACCATATCCGCTGAAGGGAAAATGATAAAGGGGCGTTTTGTCGACTTTCAATTAGAAGACGGTAATGTCAATAACAATGAAATTGTTAGTTTTCAAATTTCTATTATTTTTTTTTTTTTTTTTTTTTTTTTTTTTTTTTTTTTTTTTTTTTTTTGTAGAAATGCAGTTAGAGTGTCACTTTGATTACGTAGAGATTATCACCTCTTCATTTTCTTTCAAAGAAATTGTTACCAAAAAAAGCAAAAAGTACTGCGGTACGACGGCCCCTGAAGAATTTCAGTCTTTTGGTTCTTTCACATTAACATTTGTTGTCAACGATTATGATGATTATAAAGGCTTTGACTTGGAATATTTCGTTGAAGGTGGTGCAAAATTTTTCTCTCGAATACATATTCATGTTTTATACTTGCGTTATAAATTATAGATTGTGGTGGTGAGATAAAAGAACCAACAGAAATAAATTATGAAACAACAACATCAGTGCCGACAAACTGTAGCTGGTATATAACGGCACCAAAAAACAGAATTGTCATAATTAGGTAATAATAATTACAAAGAACAAAAGTTGTATTATGACTTGTTTTTATTGATATTCTAATTCATTTCAATTGATTATATAGAAAAGTAGTTATGACATGATTTTTCAGTGTGGGCCTTAACTACATAAATTGTTTCATCAGTGCATTGGTAATATATGATGGTGGTATTTCTAATAACAATGCCACAGTTCTCAAAACATTGTGCAGGGTTGGAGCATATTTGCCCTATCGTATCACTTCAACATCAAATGAAGCTTCAATAAATTTATACTCTCTCGCTCCTTCGAAGAGAACGCAATTTTCCTTTGTGGTATGGTTTGGTTATGGTGAGTTTTGGTATTCGATGTCAAAAAGTTTGGCATTTTAAAACCTTACTTACATTTTAGAATGTGGGGGAACAATCACGTTGAACAAAACTGAACGGATTTCATTTTCAATACCTAAAGACGACAGAGCAGCTTTTAGTTGTTTGTGGGTAGTGAAAGCTCGTGAGGGAGAAAAGATATTGATGAAAGTCAACAGTGTCTCTACTACAATTCCTTGTTCAATTGAATTGCTTGTAATTACAAATCTAATATTCAGTTCCACTTACATTTATTTATTTCTAATACTTTTATTGCAACAGGTGAAAGACGGTGGTCCAGATGACGAACAAATATATTTTGACTGTCTTCTGGCTGAATTGCATTTCTCATCGACTGGAAGTAAGATTGCATTCGAGGCATTTTCATTTATTTTATCAAATGCTTCATTCAGCATAGATTTGGAAATTCACAATTGTAATAAAATTTAATTTGATTTATGCAATACCTGTCAGTATTAAAACTTGTTTTTGATTCTGTGACTTTAGCACCTTGTGGTCAATCAGTATTAACCGTGACGGAGGATCCAGAGGTTCTGACTTCGCCCAACTTTCCACAGCCTTACCCGACAAATGTACATTGTTTATGGAAGTTTTACAGTTCCAAAAGTAAAATCAGTCTTCATTTCGATCATGTGGATATGTGCGAAGATGAGAAATGCATTGATTATTTGGAAGTGATTGACGTATGTCTTTAGAAAACATATTTTCTAATTTATTGTTTATGGGACAATTTACAATTTTATTTTAAACCATTGATTATCATCCCTTTTATGAAATATATTTAATAGCATTACAATTTTTTAAGGTTTATAGATTTATCCCGTATAAGACCAGGTTGTCTGGCAAAAAAAATGGCTTCGATTTTGTAGCCCGATCTGGTGTCAATATGAGGTTTGCCAGCGGAGGACGTGTGTCGCAAAACCGAGGGTTCAGACTCACTTACAGAACTCAGTGTAAGTTTCAAAATATATTATTTCTTAACTTGTTTAACTATTTCCAAATTAATAGCGTGTACTCACAACTACACAAGCAACTATGGGAATATTAAAGAGTTTAATTTGTTAAAATGTCGTCTGGTAATACAGCCGAAGGAAACCAACAGAACTATTTCAATATATTTCCAATCTGTCAATTTACAATTTAAAAATGACTGCGGCTCCGCTTCATTGAAGGTTTAGAACGAAACATAGTTGCTACACTGTGAATTCTCATTAATTTAATGTTTGTCTTTATGTTTAAGATATACGACGGACTAGAGCTAACCGATAACAATTTAATGTCAGTAATATGCAAAAGATCATTGCCAAATCCTATATTTTCAACAGGACCATCACTGACGATGGATTTCGTGTCGAAGTTAGAAGGAGAATTTGAGTTTACATATACGACTACAGACAAAGGTTGAACATGTCGATGTCATTGTTTTTTCACTTATTTAAATTGTTTGATTTTGAAGGTCGAGGCTGCGGAGGGACGCTGATGGGAACACGAGGAGTTTTCACGAGTCCATTCTATCCCAGCAACCCGGGCCAAGACGTAACTTGTGTGTGGGATATTGAAGGGCCTTACAATTCTGTAGTGGTTTTAGAATTTAAAAGTATGTTGAATAGAACAACAACCATCATGACAATAAAAATATTGAATAAAACATTTTCTGTCTAGAATTCGATTTGGGCAGCATGGAATCGTGTTCCTACAACTTTGTCGAGGTGTACGATGTTGAAAAATCAGGTCATAAAAACAAAATTATGACTTACTGTGCTGAGGTTGGTAGTTTGAAATGATACTAATTTGACAGGATGATTTTTACATGATGGTCAATGAACCTCTGATTTGGATGTTACCATTCATTTTTGTCTGCCTATCCTCGCTGGTTTGGCCTGTCAGATGTGTTTGGGCATTTTGATCTTGGATCCAAACCCAACATTGCGTTTGGCAAAGGATGAATGCATATGACAGACCAAACTAATGATGATCGGCAGACCAAATTTCAAATTTTAAAACGCATGCGTTTTTTAATATTTTTTTTATTTTTTTAGGATAAGCCATCAACAATTAAGGGAAATTATGCAAAGATGAAGGTTGTCTTCACATCAACATTGCATAATCAGGGTAGTGGATTCTTTGCCTCGTTTAAAAGTGTTATTCCCCCCAGTGTAATGAAGCTTTCTTCAGCTCTGAGGAATGCCAAACAATCAGAAGAAACTGCAGTCTCTGTTTAATTTCAAAATTTCGTACAAAGTAAACTTGAAAAAAAAGTTCTCTGTGTTAAGTATGTTTTATACTGTGTATCATGTAAATATATTAAATAAGAAATACAATAAAATATGACATAATAATGACTGAAAGGCATGTAGTTTAGTTTCTGTAATTATGTTATAACTTATGACACTAATTGTTAATTTTTTTCATGAACACTAGTCATTAATGTATAGGTCTGTTCTGAATAAATAATGTTATGGGTATATTATTATCAGAAATAGTTATTCCTATTTTATAGGCAAGCATACAATTTTTTTTTTCTTTATGATTTGTACGTTAGCCATAGAGCAGTAATGTTGGTTGTAAAACATATTTTTTCATGGGGAAAGAGAGCATGAAAAAACCAGAGTTGATGGTGGGTTCTACAAGCCAAGAACTTAACATGTTAACCACTCAGCTACCACGGAACCCAAAATTTAAATTGTACAGGTATGTGAATAGATTTAGCAGTGTAGGAATGAAAAATAGGAGAACAATATTTAAGCATTGATCTTACTAATGATATGTAAATGGTCAAAACATTAGGGTTGAGTTCAGTGGAGTAATGAGATAAGAAGCCTAGCGTTTTTAAACTGGAGGATTTAATACGGCATTTAATAGGAATGAACCATTTTGGTTGAGCATTTTTAGAATGGAAGTTTGGTCAATGATGAAAATGTTAAATAAGAATGGAGAGAGAAGCGCACCTTGAGGAACACCAACATTATATAATCCAGTAAGAGGGTCCAAACTTTAAAAAACACCTTTTAATGAAATTAACTATGCTTAAGTCAATTAAGAATATACGGCAGGATTTGACCCTGCTGGAACTGGATATTTGAGTGTGGGGGAACACAGTGGCTGAGAGGTTATAGCATCCAGGCCCAAGTGATATTATTAATAGAGAAAATGAAGATATGCAGTTTTAGTCCTGTAAAAAAATAATCAAATAGCACTTGATAATATTAAGAAACAGGTCGTTATCTAAAAATCAATGGTATCCAAGTCCAATAGGAATGAAAAATTTTAAGTTATCCGTAAAGAGAAGAGGTGATATGGGTTGATGGTCTGCGAGTCGAACTCATGCTGAACCCGCATTGGGTGTAGTGTAGATGAACC
>NW_019392656.1:1633770-1812381 GCF_000648675.2 Cimex lectularius
TTCTGGAGATCATCATAACGATTTAATTGACGTAATTATTAATTACTAAAGTAATTATTATATTAAAGTATTAACATTCCAATTTTATCAAAGTTTGTAAAAAGATTTACAAAGTTTTCACTTCTGATTTTGTAAAGTTTAACCGTTAGCAACGATCAATTTCCAGATAAAAAATTGGGAAAAATCACAAAAATTGACATGATTGTTTTATAAAAGGTATGCATTCGTAAAAATAAGCTGTTGAAATTCAAGTGCAGAATTAAGCCGTGACCTAAATCAACAAAGGACCCAGAAAATGTTTGCTCTAATGTTTCAAGAAAGCGTAGAAAGCTGCAGCAGGCATTTTGATAAGGGTTTCACCTACAATTTCAAATTGAACTTTTAATCGTTTGCAATTTGTATTTATGCAAGCAAATACACAATGCAATATACACCCTGCCTCGGTTCGGTATTGGAGTTTTTTGGTTTTAATCCGTTGTGTTTCGCTGATACAAAGGATATCATTATTTATTCTGTTATAAGCGGTTTTGTCGGGTTATCCTCGTTGTTTTTGTCTGCCAGATGTGTTTCGGTTTTTGCCGGATAGTGTAAATGCTTTGGTGTTTCGCCGCACCCTTTTTATATCCCTGATCGTCAGACCGATATGATCAAAAAAAGCCAAACTACTAAGATGTATATTAATCAAAACCGATTGATCAATCTATTGGGTCACGCTGGTTCACTCACACGCTTTTTCGATTATCACTGAAAATGGCGTGAAGTCAGTGCACCTCAGGACCCTGGGAAATAATCAACAGTTCCATCCACTCGCAGTCCAAACACCGACTTTATTAACTATTAAGTCTCTCTTGGTTATTTTGTTTGTTTTTGTTATTATTTTGTTTTCTTGTGTTGTCTCTTCTGGAGAACAATGACATATTGCACAAACCTCGTTAAGTTTTCCGTTTCCGCTGATTTAAATATTTTGTTGGTATACATTGTCTGGGTTTGTTATAGTTTTCACCCTGTTTGCTTTTAGAGTTTGTTACTTAAAAATCGGTCGTAAAAGGGCCGCTGGAAAGTTTCCTGCCGCTCTTCCAGAGATGGTATTCAGACAATAATCTTATCTGCGGACTTAATGATTTGTCTGCAAGGCTCGGACAATGCTGGCTGTGCTCGTCACGCTTGTCTTGTGTTTCGCAAGTGTTGCAAAGTTCGGAATCGACGTCGAGGCGGTCATTGGTGAAACGGAACCTTTTCCCCGGGGAAGGGTTTCGCGTGTGTTCCCATCAGAAGGGTTCCCATAGCTTTGGCTTGCTCAACTCCACAACATCCCGGTGGATCGAAATCGTTCGCGTCTTGGCAATCGTCCCCACCTGGCGCCGATTGGATATAACGAACGGCGCAACCCTCTCATTATTCACAATTAGCGCTTGTACGGATATCTTTCATTAATTTATGTGCTATCCGCGTCGGAATCTGGCTAGAGTGCGTTAAAGGTCACCTTTGAGTTGGGCAAACCGATCATTGTTTCTTTGTTGTGCATCTCGTCAGCTAAGGATTGGCCGTAAGAACGCTGAAATCTCTCTCGTAATCGAAAAAAAAACCCTTTTCACCTAATTAGCAATGCATTTTCGTTTCTTTTCTATATTATACCTGAGAATTTGATCATTTTTAATCCCATCATTCTTATATACCATAAAATTGGTCAACACCGTATCTGAACTAGATATTTCTCAATAATTTTTGAACAATGAATTGTTCAAACAGTTTTTACTTTATTGCTACAAAGGCTTTTTTATTTTTTCTGTAAAACAATTACAACGGTAAAATTACTGTAAGAACAAAATTGATGTGACAAATATGTGAGGAGAATTCACCCAGGGGTGAGCCTCCTTTAGAAGATATAAATAATGATCACATTTTCTACATTCATTGTCACTACGTAGGTAGATATCACGTGACCATCGCCGTTTCAGTCGACAGATTATCTGGGATGGTAGTGGAACTGAGCTGAAGGACAAGGCATTGGGATGTGTGGAAAGGGATTGATGGAATTTTTCGTAATAGGTTATCACTTCTGGAATATTTAAGTCTCTGTGTGATGAGGTTTGATACATAATAACATAGGTTGACAATTTTTTTTAGGACTTTTGATTGGAATCATAGGATGCGATGGGAGTTCGAATGCTTGGTTGACCATCTGAGACTATAAGTCCACATAGGTTTCAGAACCGTGATTTTAATCTTTGGTCTTGTAATCTTAAGTTTGGATCGTCTGTCGAGGAATGGTGATAACTATGTGTAACGTCTGTCTAGGTGAGTCCCAAGGGGGTAGTGAAATCCTAACTTAAACAGGTGATAGTGTCATATGCCTGGGTGAGAAGTTAATGTATTGGCTCTTCGTTGCAGTTATCTTAATTCTCCACTTTTTGGAGCAAATGTCGAGGCACTGCAAAAGGTTTTGATTTGAGGATTTTGACATGGGGAAAAGATTGCTCTATGGTAAAGGAAGGGTCCAAGAATGCTCCCTTGTGTGACGCCAGCTTGGATAGGATAGATAAACGGTATCGCTGTGCCTTGACTAACTCTGAAGTAACAGTTAGACAGGGCTTCATTGTTAAAACATAAAAGACTGCAAAGAACAAACAAAAACAACAAATAAATTAAATTTCTTTTATAAACTACAAAATTGCCTTCCAGGTACAATATCAATATATATCAAAAATATCAATTAAATCAGTTATATGGGCAGTATTAACAGTTATAAATAACTGTAATTTATTAGGAAAGGATTGGGTTGTTTAACCCAGCCCCGAGGAAATTGAGTACTCTGGACGAGTAGGTGACATCTCCAGTCTAAAAGTAAGTTATTAGAGAGAATAAACTGGGTTCGATCCTGTCCCTAGGAATATTGACCAGACTTCTTTATTTGTGGTGACGTATATATAAGTATTGTATGTTTTATATCTATTCTGCAGTTGACAATATGAAGTACGATTCAGGGGCTGGCAATTTAGAAAATCGATTTATTTTTCATATCAAAGCAAAGAGTCAGTAACAGATTGAGACGGTTAAATGGCTGCAGGCTAAAAAATATGCGTGTAAGACCAGAAAACGAAGTAAAGGTGATGACCTCGGTTGTTTGTCGGCCCTTAAACTTATCACATTATTATTAATTTTATTATTATTTCCCCAAACACATTGTACACAACTGTTTTCCACTATCGTCTCAAGCATTGCCTTTGATGGTTTATTTAAAATTTAGGTTTATCTGAGACTAAATTAAAATGAACCCTTGTTGGGTCATTTAAAAAATTTATAAACGTTCGAAGTCGATAATTAGCAGCATAAAGTAAATGCAATGGCTCAAGATCATGCTAGAAACCGTTAACGTTTAATTTACAAGTAAAATTTCAATAACAAAGTTGGTTTAGTTTCCGTAAGAGGAACTGACGATAATTAAACCACATGGTAAGTTATGTTCAACATATAAAATATGTGCAATAAAAACCAGAAGAATTGATATTTTTCTAAATCTTCTAGATTAAAGTATGATTCTCTTTGAATAATAATATGTAGTTCACTTTAGCAGCATAAAAGGAATACAACTTAAAACTAAAATAAACATTGTGACATAACTTTCGGAGTTACAACTAAATCGCGTGAATCTACTAACGATCCATCTCAGCGGTTGTTTCTTAAATTTCACAATCCTTCACGAAACGATCCCAAACGGGCAAAAACACTCCAGTTGTAGGAAAAGAAGAGGTAAACGAGCATTTTTTTAAGCACATGTTCGTCTATTATATAAGCATCGGATGGACAACGGGGAAATAATCATCCTAACGAGTAGTTTAAGGAGGAGATGCACGTTCGGGCCCGCTCTCCCACGGATTTCAGCCCGGTAACCTCTTGACCAGAGTTCGCAGATACAAAAGGCATTAACTCAGCATCCCCGGACGTTTCACTATTCATAGTTCCATCATCAGGCAAATGTCGAAACGAGAACGCCCGCTGACAAAAGTTTCACGATCCATTAAACCTGAGTCTATGATGGATCAGTGTGGCTCATTTATCATAATAACCATCTCTAATTTTAAAATCAATTCAATATTTCTTAGAAGAAGAATAAAAATATATTTTTTATTTGATGTGTTGTGTTTTGATCTTACATTTAAATATAAAATAAAAACAAATGGAAAATTATTAAATTCACTTTTTTCTTATTTTTTCAGATGGAATCTACATCTTGGACAATCGCCCTTTCTGCCGTCGTCGCCCTCCTCTATGTCCATTGGGCGGTGAGTTGTACCAGCGAATTTAGAAAAAGCTCATATGGAACAACCCAGTTCTTGCAAATCAAAGTGTTATTTTGAGAAGAAAGCTTATTGTTACACTTTCTGAACTGATCGTTCCCTCGTTGTTATTCAAAAAGCGTTCCCGGTTCATCATCAGGACCGGTCGGCTCTCTCGCGAGTACGGTTGTTAAAGTTGTTACGTCTTTGTGTACAATGCAAACAGTTCTCTGTCGCAATCCTTCCTGGGATGCTCTTTATTTGTCTAATCTCGGCAATTAAATTTACCATTGCATGCGCAAAGGTCGAACCTACTCGCAAGGGTCCTGGGAACATATGAAGAACTTAGGCAACCGACTTATATATACATATGTGTGTGCGTGCATGCCTGTTTGTCTTAGATTATAAGAATTATTGGAAATAGTTTAGGACGGGTGTTATCAAGTACAACTACGAAGTCCAAAAAAAAAAGTTTTTTGTTTACTTTTCAACGTTTCATTTATGGAAATATACGTAAAGTTAGTTCTCATGGACCTTTCTTATACTTCTTATACTAAACAGCAACTGGTGTTGCACTAAATTACTGCAAACTTACTTATATAGTTAACATTTGATAAAGATAATATAAAAATATAGCATTATAAACAATTAAATATATCATCCATAAAAATTATATATAAAGTAGACAATACTTTAAATTGTGATTTTCAGAATATAATCAATTTTTGAGTAACATTAAAAAAGACAGAAGCTGAATAGAAAGTTAAAAATAACTTAACTTTCGTCAACAATAATATTTTCGTGCTATATCTATTTACAAGTTTATATAAAACAATATTAAATATTTTATCATAGAAGGATTTTTTAACAATACAAAAATGGTTAATTTTACGATAATATTAACTATTCTCAGATCATGAGATGCGGTCTGGTGTGATGTAGGGGGTTTTTTTTAACGAGGGTTCGCTACAGCAGAGGTTATATCAACCCTCGGGGTACCGGTGTTTTTGAAAAAAAGCCCATTTGTAAGTATGTCGGGTTCGAATGCAGGGCCGCTGGATTCGAACCCAGGACCTTCACCTTACAGTGATGAGCGCCGTGTCAACGCTTAAACCGTTGCGGCCACCGACCACCGACGCCCCTTATGTAGGGTTTAGAAAAACATTTTCTTTATCGTGCCAACGTTTCGATCTTTATTGAGATCATCTTCAGGGCCTGGGATTTATAAAAATTATTTAAATTTTGTTTTAAAGGCCCTGAAGATGATCTCAATGAAGATCGAAACGTTGGCACGATAAAGAAAATGTTTTTATAAAACCTACGTCACACCAGACCGCACTCACGATCTCCGAATAATCATTGAATAACGGTTGCTAAATACCACACATTTCTACACGATAATATTAGCATTCTACAATAATAAATGATACAAACTAAGATAATACTGATAAATCGCGGTTGACACAAAGCCATCTGCTGTTGGGCCAAAGCCCGCCTTATGCAGGGAAAGGTTGCTCGTTGTGTCCCACATAATAGAGGCGTGCCAGGCCTTGGCTCCATACAGAGAGCGTGTAGGCATGCCGCCGAAGTTAAGAATGGTTTTCGGACACGGTAGTGAGTTTCAGGGTCCCCTGGGGAATTGGAAATTTTTTATTGTATATAGAAGTTATGTTATGTGTTTTGTGTTTCTGTGTCTTGTATGAGTGAATGTTTTTATAGGTGTGAATGGGGAGAGGCTGATGGTGTAGTAGCTTCTCCATCGCCTTTCAGGTTGTAAGTGACTGGGGCTGTTGACGGAAATTTTATAAAAATACCCCATCGACCCCAATTTAGATTAGTTTATTAAAGGGGACAGGTAGATGGAGGAATATCGAGTACTCTATCTGCCAAACAAAATGACTGCGATTAATGTATGTTGGTGTGAATGTATTTATTGGTGTGAATGGGGAGGACTGATGGTGAAGTCTCCATCGCCCTTCATGCGTGACTTGGGTCTACGGCGGAAAACTTTTAAAGTACCCCATCAACCCCAAATTAGATTAATTTATTATAGGGAACAGGAGGGATATCGAATACTCACCAAACAGTATGAGTGCGTAAAATGTATATAGATATGAATGTATTTATTGGTGTGATTGTGTAGTGTGTGTTGCAGTATTTTGTAAGAGCTTCGGGGTTGAATGACCAAGCTGTCGGATGCCCCTGTCAAAGAAACTGATAAATAATTAAATGTATTTAATTCATAACTATAAAATGAATTATCTATTAAATGTTGATTAAATATAAGATTCTCAATTTTCATTTTTAATAAATAATCAATTTAGGAGTAACAAAAAACAAGACCGAAGTGTGGTTTAATAGAAACTTATAACTAACAAATCTTTCTTTAACATTAATATTCTGATGCTATGTCTATTTAAAATGTTATACAAAACATTGTTGTTATATCATAGAAGTACGTTTTGGGCTACAGATAATTTATTGTAAATTACAAAATCTGGAGATGTCAGTGGAGCGAAAGTCTCGTATATTCATACATGTGCGGATATGAGCCTGTATAAATCCAATCCAAAAAAAATCTGTAAGTTATTTGTGTTAGTAATCACAGATAACAACCATCTCTAGTTTTCTAACTCAATTTCACAATTCTTGTCTTTTGTTCCTTTTTGGACATTTTCTTCCTTTTATTTCAAATTTATTTCTACATCCATGGTTGGGTGTGATAATTTTGAATTCATAAACCGTCAAGATCAGCATTCAGATTGGTTTAATAATTTATTGCAAATATTGTACATCTCGGCCCTCGCGACAGGTGGTTTCTTTGGGGCTGCTAGGAGCTAGAATCATACTCCAATTATTATTAGAATTATTTCAACAATCATCGCATACAGCATCTTGTCAGTAATCCACTCAGTGTGTGTGTGTGTGTGTGTGTGTGTGTGTGTGTGTGTGTGTGTGTGTGTGTGTGTGTGTGTGTGTGTGTGTGTGTGTGTGTGTGTGTGTGTGAAAAATAGACTATTGATCAATATACAGACATAAGTATAGATAGGTTTTATTTAGGAACACAACTCCAGTTTTCGTCATTTAGTTGACAAAATACATTTTTTCTCGATATAGTATTTAAAATTTGCCAACAAAACTGGAGAAAACCTGTTCGTTAGTGTTGTTGTAAATAAGCGGATTAGCCATAATCGAGTCTTGAATATTTTTTTATTTTAAGTCCAAGAACGCCCAAAAAAGCTTAGAAGATCTAAGACAAAAATTGCAGGTCATAGAAAATTATCCTTATTAACTCTTTCTATAATATACGCTGTAATTCCTTAACAGACGAAATTCTTTACAGCAAAGTAAAAAAATCAATTTTTGAGAAAATATTTTTCAGACAGTGAACCTAACCGTTTGGTATTTCCCACTTAAGCATTCAATATTCACGACTGGCTAAACCAAAATAATTATATTAGTAAATTTTGTTTAAAGAGATAGTTTAACCGAAATAGTATTTTTTTAAATTAAGACAATATGAGTATTCAAAATTTTAAAACATAATATTGGATGGAGGCTCCCATGAGAACAGAAGTATAACACGGTTTTGTAATAAATAAAATCTCATGTTTTTTAATTGACGTCAACCATTAAAGGCACGATATTAAGCCCTCCGTTGCACCACGTACGATTGGCATTTCAAATAATTATCACAGAGGATTTGTAACAATGACTTGGCGGTGTTGTGCCGTGTTGAGTATTCTTAACCTGAGAACCACGGGTTTCTTCGGGTTTCCGGGTAGTTCTCACGACTTGGCACAATGTTCGACTTTTCATAACTCGACCGAGTTGTAAACTGCTAATAACCGAATGGTTCCCATCGCGACTTGCTCAAGAGGCTGGATTTGGGAAATTGGCTTTTCTTGATAACCGTCGTACGTAACTTGTCCATTGTTCTTTGGGCGTGATTTAATTATCTCCACGCCGTGTTAATATAATATCTTTTAAAGCGGAATAATAATAATAAAAGACTATGGTTGGTCAACTTGAATGCAGGCGCTATTGATAACCGTGTAAGGTTCTCATTGCTCATTGATTTTGAAAGCACCTGTGAAAGAGATAGAAAATATTTATGCATTTAACAAGTACATAAATCTACCTGTGTGTTAAATGATCCTTATCGGGTGCAAATTTAATTTTTTACAAATTTTAAATTTAACAGTTTTTGAAAAATTAAGTGGTTAATTTTTTTACCAAAAATTAAATTAAAATTTCTACAAGGATGCCTTTTTAAAGGAAATTTGATGCTCTTTTCAATGTTTTTTCCGCAAAAATGAATAGTTCGAGACCTACGAGTAGATTTATGACGAAAACCGTAGATAGTTCAAAAAAACATAAAATGTTGAATATCTGCGAAAGGGTTGAGAATCGACCTTGGTTCATCGATCTTGCCTGTCTGGAGGTGTGTGGCAAAGTGTGTGACGCGAGCAGCCTGTCACCCTGTATAACTAATCTAATTGAGGGTCGTTGGGGTACTCCATATTCCGCCATCAGCCATCTTATACATGCACGCTAATAAATGCATTCACTCTCAACACACGCTGGGGCACAAAAATATCATTACTATGTGCAATAAAACAACCCTATTTCTTCCAAGAATCGGAAGAGGAGACCCAGACATTCGCTGCCGTACGCAAGCACAATTCTCATATCGGGTGACATTCCTACACGCTCTCTATATGGAACCAAGGAATTGCCCCCTTCAATTAGCGGCACATATGGATTCTCTTTGCATGCCAGACGTATACACGGGCGTTAGCCCCACAGTAAGTGTCTGTGTGTCAACCTCGCATGACTTATTCATAAAAGAAACGAAAACTTCCAGAAAATCTATTTGCAGAGTTAAAGTGCTCCATTACCAAATTATATTATATTGTAGTAATTATTATGTTAATATTAAAAATTAACCATTACCATACGGAACCTGATGTCTATGATGAATTGGTTCCTATGAGCATGTGCTTTTGTATTATAAACAAATATTACACCTGCTGAGGAAGATTTTCTTTTCAGCATGTTTCACATTACATACTTATAAAACATGCATAACTTACAAAAGTTTAAAATGCCCATTGTAAAATTTAGAATTATGAAAAAAGTATAATACGTCATAACACTGATAAAAATTCACTAATTTCGTGGTCCGCTTGACCAATTAATACATTACAATTAATTAAGGTTTTTAGTTGAGATGAAAAAAGTTAATGGCACGAGCGGGATTCGAACCCACGATCTTCGGCTAGATACGCCGCTGCTCTACCACTTGAGCTATCGTGACCTCGATCCACTCGGACATCAACTTCCTATCTCAACCCCACCTTATGAGTTTTCCCTCCTTTTTGCATTTTTCGTAAAGGAGGGAAAACTCATAAGGCGGGGTTGAGATAGGAAGTTGATGTCCGAGTGGATCGAGGTCACGATAGCTCAAGTGGTAGAGCAGCGGCGTATCTAGCCGAAGATCGTGGGTTCGAATCCCGCTCGTGCCATTGACTTTTTTTCATTTCAACTAAAAACCTTAATTAATTGTACTGATAAAAATGTTTAGAATTCATGACAAAGTCCCCAAAGGTCTTCCTACTCCGATTATTGTCCTCTGAGAGCGGGAGTACCAAAGGGCAGCGTACTTGGACCGATCCTTTACCTCTTCTACACCGCAGATGACCCGACTTAACCATCCACCATTCTTGCATCCTTTGTCAACGACACAGCTGTGCTATCCTCTGATCCTACAATACCTTCAGAAGAGCTCACTTGTCTACAAATAGCCAAATGGAGCAAACATTGACATATAAATGAATTAATTAAATTAATGAAACCAAAAGCAGCCTTCATTCACTCTTCGAAGTAAAACCCTTCATATAATATTCCACAATAATACACCCATTCCAAAAACAGACTGCGTCCGTTACCTTGGGTTCCTAGACTCAAGGCAAACTTGGAACAACATACCCAAACTAAAAACTAAAAACCGAAACTAAGCAATGTTTCGGACCAACAAACTATTTACGAGGAAATACTGAAACCAAGGTGGACTGTCGGCCTTCCAATCTTCCAACCCAAAGACCTTAGAACCATAGTCAATGCCCTTACTATATCACAATGACCTCAAAATCCCTCTCGTGTGAAAAGTAATCCGTAAACTTTTTCCCCTATCCACAATAAAGTCTCCTCTCACCCCACTCGAGTTGACCAATCAATATCCAATAGAAACCACCCCTATATTCCATTCAGACGACTGACGAGAACAACAATGGTAACTCCCCACAGACACATTACGTAAGCCATTTGTAAATATTGTAAATCCAGCTCATTACATAATATAAATAAAGAACAGATTGTAATGAATATATATTTTTTTTAAATACGAATTTTTAAAACATATTAACTAGTATTGTGTATTGCCATTCGTGGATGTTTCAGTTACTCAAGTTCATCATAAATTCTCACATCACAAGTGGGTAGGGTTAATTAATTGATAATTATAAACCTAGCTGAAATCATACATATCATGATTAACGGATAAGTACAATGAAAATCCAAACAAAATAGATATTTTTATGAATTAACCGTCAAATAATAAGGAAGAGTAAGGATACGTTGAAACATATATCCTTTATGAAAAATGATATTTATTTATATATTTGTATGACACTAAATTGATATTTTTCAAATGATTTGAAATTAGCCATGTGTGGATTATTGTAGATTTCTTTTTGATTAGTTTGATGATTAGTTTTACTGATACGTACAAATGCCATCCGAAACGAAGTAAGAAGTAGTTTCATTAAGAAATGTGTAACGCTGACTTACCTTGAATAATTCAAACATTCGAAAACTGATATATCACGAGTTTTTTAATTAAACTGGTCCTCGTTACACAACGGTCAAGTATTTTGAGTAAATCACGATTTGGGAAACGTCTTCAATCCATCTTCTATTGACTCTCCCTCAAAGTTCAAACTTTTGCAATCCGTTATCTTGTCGCTTATTACCAATAAGGTTGAAATCTTCGGAAAATGTTACAACTTCAGAACGAGCCGAAACGTCATCATTTTCATGTAAATGAACAGCCTTATCGCCAAATCTGTAGAGCCCCTTGATATCACTCAATCAATAAAAAATAATACAGAATAATTAAATTTCATTAACATAAATAATTTGAATGTATATTATAAAACTTTTTCTATTATGGCGAAAGTACTCTTGCGAACAGTAATCTAATCATTTTTTAAACTTTGCTTAGGCAAGTCAAGGAGCGCTTGAATACCCAACTTACAACGAGGTGCCACAGGGTCTCATGTTTTCCTGCAGCTCCCGCCCCCCGGGCTACTATGCTGATCCTCAAGCTCAATGTCAAGTAAGTTTTAAAATATTTCTTTTCCAAATCCAACTGCGGGCTGGTCTCAATTGTAGCTGGTTCTAAAAACGATTTTTTATCGTAATTATTAATTGATGAATTCTCTATTTTGCATCATTGGAAAAACATCGTATGATACTAAAATTCAAAAACACAAAACATCTATTAACTTCTTATGTACCAAATAGATTATTGTCTATCTTTAGATAAAATCCTAGAGCGGCTCCTTCTAAAACAGACCAATTCTAGATTCCCAGCAATTCATACTCGATCACCAGTTAGCTTTTACTTTCTCATTTTTACCATAGGACAGTGTCAATGCGTAGTAGATGTAATCTCTTTTCCCCTTGAAATGGGAAAATACAGCTCTCATTCGACGTGGCTCAGGCCTTAGGAGTAATGGTAGTGGCATCTTGGCTTGCTGTTGCTGCTTAAGGACTTACTTCAATCTGATCACTGATCCTACTTGTACCATCTTATCGAAGCCGGAGTCTCACAAGTGCGTCCTAATCCCCGTGCTTAACCAGATAGTCTCATACTTATCCAGTCCATTCCTCCCGTACCCGTTACAGTAATGGTACAGAGCTAAGAGAATTAAATTCAACAAATCAATACATATTACTTTCACCCTCCACAGGTACTACCACTTCAGTAATTTTCCCTACCAAACTACGTGCGAATCATAGAGATGTACCTAGACTATCGTGGAATTCACATAATGGACTTAAAAGACTAAAATTGATGAGACGTTGCAACACAATTTCGACAATACTTTTTTGGTTTTGTTTGTGTTTCCACGATTTGGATAAAACGGGCTATTTGACTACATTTCACATCATCAAATAGTTCAGAGATCAACAATACTTACCAAAAGATTATATCATTCACTAACAAACCGTTGATTTATAATATCATATAACCTACCTGGACAAATAACCTAGAACTTTGATTTTTTGCCGAGCGTTGCAACATACGAAGAATTCAAAAAACCCAATCCAAAATAGAGAAAAATCCTGAATGCTCCGTTCTCCGTATCCAATGAAACCATCTACAACGCTTTTAATACACCCTACGCACGTAACACCATACTAGCTGTCCCGGTCAACCTGAATCCGCTCATTGAACAACTCTCATGCCACCGAATTCTCTCAAATCCACCACATAAAATAGAGAGACAATGGCCCAAAGATTTCCTGTCGAATGATGTTGCTTAGAGGGAAAAGTAGTACAATGTAATTAGTAGTGCTCCCAATGAGTAGTTTTCCACTCTAATTGTTTCATATTTTCATTCTTCCCAGCTTTATTCGATAAATTAAAAAAAAAAAAAAAGAGTTTAAAAACATATCTCTCCTACGTGTGGTTTGAAGAGAAATATTTTGGTTTGTACATATTCAGAAGACAAAAATATTTTACAAGCTGTTAGGTTTTTAAGTGCCTGCATTGAAGCGCAACGCTAACACGCACGGCACACCTCTCCAGCGTAATTGTCTAAGTAAACAATCATTGTTTTGTGCATTCGTACGAATAATTTACTAAATATGTACTTGCATCTCAAACAAAAATTTTACAAAAGACATTTGTACACATTAAGTTGTTGAGGTAGAGAAGAAATAAGAAAAAATCTAGACTGTTTTATTTTAAAGTTCGTTTAACTTAACAAATTTATCTCTTACAAGTTTTGTCTTTGTATTGAAAATTTCTCTGCCTTTGGACTGAATTCAATGTTAAAAGTTTATTTTTAAAGAACATTTTAAAAGTTTCCCGTTTTTGCTAGCTAAAATAGTTTTAATATAATTAATTTAAACAACAGTTCATCAAGCAATGTTAATGTTTTAATTATAAAGAAATGTTTATCGTTTACAACCAAAATTAATTTTTGCTACTATCTATTTTTCTGTCGTCTGTTTCTCCCTGTCTCTCCTTTGACTTTATTCACTTTTCTCACACTCTCTCTTTCATTTTTTTTCTCTCTCTCTTTCTCTCATTCTCTCTCTCTTTTTCTCACTACAAATACCCAACGACTGAGGTTGCTCGAAAAGATACATATATCAATTTTCTATATATCTATTTCTCACTCAATTTATCTATGTATATAATTCTTTAATTCTTTTTCACAAAAACAGAGCGAAAAAGAACTATACATTTATGCAAAAATAACAAGGATAATAGGAATAAAAGCGTCATAAAAGCGTATTTTATCAAATATAATGAAATGAATTTTTAAATGTTTTAATGTTTAATGAAGTATGAAACATAAACCACGAACACACAAACGCCCTAGCACATTTCTCAAGTGCTTTAATTATATATATTTGCCAAACTGTTAAAATTATTATTGAATTATTAAAACTTCAATCACAGTAGATTTTTAACAAAGCCCCTTTAAAATATTAAATTCTAATAGCCAAATTCTCTTAAATTAAATGTATCGAATAAAATTTTTAATTGTTTTGATGAGACAATTTAAATAAACCTTTCGCCTGAAAACAATGCTTTATTGTGAAGCGCCTGAATTACGATGTTACTCTAACCCGCACAACAGGTCTAATTTGCGGGGTTGCCGATGTTACTTTAATTCAGAGAAGAGCGTCGTTAATCTATTTCTTCTTTTTTATTTCTTTATATTATTTTTTATTTTATGTTATTTCTTATTCTCTCTCTCTTTTTCTAACTATCAAATACCCAACGACTGAGGTTACATATTTCAATTTTTGATATATCAATCTTCTATATATACATTTGCCACTCCATTTATCTATGTATATAATTCTTTAACTCTTTTTCACAAAAACAGAGCGAAAAAGAACTATACATTCATGCAAAAATAGCTAGGATAGTAGGAACAAAAGCGTCATGAAAGCATATTTTATCAAATATAATGAAATTAACTTTTTTAATGTTTTAATGTTTAATGAAGTATAAAACATAAACCACGCATTTAAACCACAAACAAACGCACTAGCACATTTCTCAAGTGGTTTAATTATATCTATTTGACAAACTATTATTCAATTATTAAAACTTCAATCACAGTAGATTTTTAACAGAGCCCCTTTAAAATATTAAATTCTAATAGCCAAATTCTCTTAAATTAAACGTTCATAAATTTTTTTTGTATTGGCTTTATAGCCATAAACCATGTGTAGCCATGCCGCAGCCAACAGCCGGAATGGGGGGAACCCGTCTACCCTCAACAATTCGCCTTAAAACAATGCAGTATTGTGAAGCGCCTGAATTGGGAGGCTACTCTAACCCGCACAGCAGATCTAATTTGCGGGCTTGCCTATGTTATTTTAATTCAGAGAAGAGCCATTTTGTTGTTAATCTATTTCTTCTTTTTTATTATTTAGATTATTTTTTAGTTTATGTTATTTCTTATTTTACTAATTGAATAATAAAACAAAGTCGTTAATATGTGTGCATGATTATTATAGTATGTATTAAACAGGCGTTGAACTCTTGGTTAATAATAACTTCATCAAATAAACATAATGAAAAATTCTTCTATTTTCTAGGTGTGGCACTGGTGCCTTCCGTCCGGGGCGATGTACAGCTTCCTCTGTCCCAACGGAACCGTCTTCAACCAAGCTGTCAGGGTGTGCGACTGGTGGTTCAACGTCGATTGTCCATCATCCCCGGATCGCTATAACGTAAACGATGACCTCTACCGCGACGCCAAAGGCAATTACATCTAGTGTCAACTAGTGCCAAGAGATCGAGTTCTAATACCAAAAGGAACAAAAGTTCCTTGTCCAACGTTACCAACGGCAGAATCATAAATTTATTTACTTTGATATTTGTAACATACAAGTTTCCCATGAAAACCGAAAGGTTTATCCTTATTTTAAACCATATTTTGTACCTAAATATGTTGACATTTTTTATACATACTTTTTTTTGTAATTTGTAATTTATGTTAAAATATATAGGAATTTAGGGTGTAGCTTTGTAAAAAAAGATTGCTTCCCTTATTTGCGAAAGAAAAGTCATATTCGAATGTTTAGGGCGAGGGGTAAATACATTATGGCTTAATATTTTAGGCTTGCGACTTATGTCTTATTAGTAAAGTAAAGTGATTATGATAATAGAAATAATTAATAATTTGAATTTGCAATGGAATTTAAGCTCAAGCTCATCAAGTATTTTAGTCCATTCACACTTGATCCAAAATTAGTATTACTTGTCCTTGTAATAAAGCGAGCAAGTACATTTATTAAACACAATGATATACAAATTACTTCTTGTTATTTTTGACATTAATGTTGTTTCTATTTTTAAAAATTATTGGTCAAATTACAAATTAAATACGTAAAGGTTTATAATATTATTATCTTAATTCTTGTAATATGTATAAACAATTTTGTATCATTGTGATTTTACACAAGTCGTATGTCCTTCGTTTGAGATATTATCAAGGCTAAAATAGCGGGATTTTCGATTAATTTATTTTTAAATGACACATACATGGGAAAACAAGACCGATTCATTTTTTCCTTTAATTGGAAGTGAAAGGGGAAATGACTGCGTCCAACCTCCAATATTTTCCATCGTATAATTACAATTTAAAAAACGTTTCCCGGATGCGAATTTAAATACCAACTTTCAAATTTGATATTTAAAAAGAAAAATATTAAAATAATGAATACGGTGATTTGTATGTCTCTCTCAATAACCCGAACTAATTGCTGCAGGATTATTATTCGGATTACGGAATATTCGATTTAAAGAGGGTGTTAAACAATATACATATGTACAAAAAAAAATTCAACAACACTTTATTGTTTTGCATATTATTGAATATACAAAACGTTAAACCTATTAGAATACGTGTATCGTGTTAATTTTTCTTTAAAAAATCAAGGTTTTTTGTAAGAATGGTTGTATATGCATGAGATGGAATGTCAACTTTGTATACTTATAACAGCATGGAATTATTACTGCCCAGAAGAATACCAGCATGGATAGGCCTATATGCCTAGGAGGAATAGCCTTTAATTCTTTAACAATTCGGAAAAACCCATCAATAAACTGTGAAGGATGAAACAGGTTGAAAAAAAATATGACTTAAATATGAATAACAATCCCGGGAGTCAAACTCGATCAAAAACTTGGCGTACGTCAACAAAAGCACGGTAACAGCACTTTCCCATCTCAAGGGAGGAGATGTCTACGCCGCGATGATGTTGAGTGGCAGGCTCGAAACCAAATCGATAGTCAGGAATTATATTTTATGAATTTAGAGTAGAAGAATTCTTTTTAAAGGAAGTCTTTCTCAAGTTGGTAGTACATTTATTGGTCTATATAAATTACAATGTGTTGGTTATTTTGGTTTTAGGAATGTGTCCAAACTATAGGGAAGTACGTACGAAGAAGAGGATAGATTAAATAAGTTATGGATATGGTGGCTCTTTTGGGGGGATGTTACAGGATTTATTTATTAGTTTATTATCTATACATTTAACTCAGATCAATACAAATTGTCCTAATTAAACAAGTGTAACTCTTTGTTCGATAATTTGTTGAAAGAGAGTGAGGAGGGAGAGATGTATAGAGATTTTGTTTGCTTCTGATTCATTATATACAGGGTGTCCTTTTTAGATGGCCCTGCTGCATTACTCTTGGACAAAAGGCAATATGAAAAAAATGTGTTTAATACTTTTTCGTCTAGTTTCATTTTTTTACCTTTTTTGGGCACCTAAAGCCCAGTTCAACTTCAAAATTTCAAATACGACCCTATACACCTTGGCAAATCATTTGAAAAGAATATTTACTCTGATAACACTGATGCAATCGGATTTTAAATTGGTCAAAAAATGAAAGTTTAAAAGTTTGAAAAATCCCATTTCGTTGTTAATTCCAATAATGTGCTTCTTCACTAAAGTAAACGCCTTTATTGTCATTCGGTCATTGTTTGTCAAACTCGCATTATGAGAGTAAATCTTAATTCCTGGAAATAAATTAATTAATCAAATAATAAAGAAATAATTCGAAGAGAACATTTTTCTGTTCAACAGCGAGTTTATATGATTTATTGATGGTGGTATTGCGCGTCTGCAGTCGGGTTGTACTCCCGGAAATTGCCTGATCGCCTCAGAGTAAACCACAAAACGTTTATTCGTGTTGCTCGCAATATGAGGAGATACGGACCAGTTGCTAATATTGAGGAAGAGCTGAAAGGGTTGTAGGTTTAAAAAAAAATAGAGATGTACTCTGGACTTACAATTTTAAGCCGTATCGCCCTCATCTTGCCCATCGACTTCGAGACTCTGATTATGACGGGCGTCTAACGTTCCTTGCACAAATGTCGATTTGGGAGGCTAAAGAAAACGTTTTTCCATCATCCTATGGACTGATGGCACACTAAACCGTTGTAATTTTCGAACTTGGGCAGAGGAAAATCCGAAAATTTTGTACTCTTTTCATCATAAGGTGGTTCACAGTATCAATGTTTGGTGTGGACTTCGCGGAAATAAATTAATTAGGCTTTATTTCTACGAAAATAATTTAAATGATGCTCGGTACCTCAATTTTTTGAGGGAGGTTTTACCAACATTATTAGACGATGTTCCTCTGCAACAACGTCATAGAATGATTCTCCAACTTTATGGATGCCCGGCACTCCATTCTTTGCAGATGAGACTTTATTTGAATCCTCACTTCCGGAAAGATGGATAGGACCTCATGGACCGATCTGTTGGCCTCCTCGGTCCCGATTTAACTCCACTTGATTATTTTCTGTGGGGCCATTTAAAACAACAGGTCTACGCCAATCATAACCAACCAACCTCAGTTGAAGAAGTGCGACAAAGGATAGAAAATACTTGTCAATCCATCTCCCCCAACTCTATCGCTCTGAGCACCGACGAAGAGTGGTTAAAAAGAGCAAATTTTTGCATCTTTACGCAGTAAGTTCGAACATGAAAAGTGATTAATAAATAACAAACCAAATTACTTTTTGCCCTTTGAAATTTTTTGATCAATTTAATCAGAGATTTGATCAATTTGATCAATCCGACTGCACCATTGTTTTCAGCGTGAAAAGGTGCTTTAAAATGATGCGATACGATGTATAGCGTCATATTTGAAATTTTTAAGTTGAATTAGACCTGTGGACCCTGTATAATTTTTTTCGAAAAAATGTAAAAAAAAATTGAATCTAGACTAAAAAATTATAATTTTTTTATAGCGTCATTGGTTCAAGAGAAATTCAGCCGTGCCATCAAAAAGAACACCCTATATGTACATATACAGGGTGTTCAGCTACTTGTATTACAAACTTTGCCAGTAGATTCTACAATCAAACTGGAACCAAAAAGTCCTAAATAATTATGAACCGAATCTCAGCAGTTTATTCCACATTTTCTGATTTTTTTAGATTTCACGACCTTGCTTCAAAAAAACAATGATAACTCCAAAACTAAAAGATTTTGGACAAATCCGTTGGTACCATTGAGAACTACGTTGAATTTTCAATAAGATGTGATCAATACTAAAGCTGATAAGTTGGTGAAATAAGCGTTTTAGTAGCTAGAACTTTGAAAAATTATTTTTTACTTTTTCCTTTGTAGTGGAGTGTTTGCTTTTTTAATTACTTTTTTCAAAGATAAAGAAATTGATGAAGGAAAGGAAAAAAACCGTGGTTGACGGATTGGTAAGGTGGAAGATTTAAAAAACTTAAGGAAATATTGAATGAATTTATTGAACGTTTTTTAATTTGGGTTCGCAACTGAAATAGTGCACGAGTTTATTTATTTACCAAGACGATTGCAACTTTACTTTAAGGATTATTGTATTCTTATTCCCCGGAATAAAAGAGTTTTAAGATACAAAACGTTTTTAGTTATCTATGGTAAAACTAAGGCTACTTTTTTTTAATTTTTCCACCTTAGCAATCCTTCAACCACGGTTTTTTTCCTTTCCTTCGTCAATTTCTTCATCTTTGAAAAAGAGTAATTAAAAAAGCAATTGCACCACTAGAAAGGGTATTGAGTGGAGTACGTTTGCTGAAATTTGTTGGTCTCTAGGTTTGGAAATAGTAGCTTAAAATCACCATACTACGTTTTTCAAATAGAAAAAAAATATTTTTCAAAGTTCTGACTACTAAAACGCTTATTTCACCACGGTTTTTTCCTTTCCTTCATCTATTTCTTTATCTTTGAAAAAAGTAATTAAAAAAGCAAATACTCCAGTACAAAGGAAATAGTAAAAAGTATTTTTCAAAGTTCTGGCTAATAAAACGCTTATTTCATCAACTTATCACTTTAGTACTGATCACATCTTATTGGAAATTTAACGTAGTTTTCAGTGGTATAAACGGATTTATCCAAAACCTTTTAATTTAGGAGTTATCATTGTTTATTTGAAGCAAGGTCGTAAAATCTTCAAAAATCAGGAAAAGTGGAAACTCCGAAACTGCTGAGATTCGTACCATAGTTAATTAGGACTTTTTGGTTCCATTTTAAATGAAGAATCTAAGTTTGTAGCACGAGTAGCCGAACACCCTGTTTATGTGTCGTATTTTACATAGTGACGCATTATGGAATAAGACTTTACATTTGTTAGCCTAGAGCTTTCTCAGGAAGAACCCTCCTCGAACTACTTCCAGCATTGCCACGCGCTGATATGCGCGACGGTGTCTGTTCGAATTTCAAAAATTTCAAGGCAAGCCGAAAGGAAGCGGCTTTCGTTGCCGGTTGCAAAACGTTACCATTTCTCCTTCCCGCTGAACGAGGAAGAAATTAACGCCAGGAAGCCGAAAGACGTCCCAATGCCGCGTGTCCAAGGACGACTGCCACGCCCGAATTAGCCACACCTTTCATAACAGTACCGTTATGTCAAAGATAGTGTCGAGACGTCAAACATCTTCGCGACAAACTGTTTATTTCATCATATTTAAGTTAACTGACAGATAGTTGAGAAACATCAATAAAGGCGGTTTGGGTGTAACATTTAAGCAGTGGCCTAGATTAGGTCATCAGGTCTTTGTGTGACACGTTATGCTGATTAATGTTTTCTTTTTCGACTAAAACAACTTAAATATTTGAAATTTAACTTCAAGCAGCGTTGTAATAAAAAAATATTGACTTATTTTCCGATTATAGGTAACAGATTAATCTAATTAACCAACAAAATTTTAAGTTTGGGCCATAATAATGTTGAAAGGTAGTTTTCACGGTTTCTTGTTTGTGTTGTTCATTGAGTATACAGATTTAAAATTATTCAAATTAATATTAATTATCTTCAGCTTAACCCGTGTTTTTCTTAGCTCCCTCGAGAAACTTAGAAGTTTTTTATTCTTCTTAATTGCATTTCGGACAAGTGGTAAAGCCTATTGAAAAATTATTTAAATAAGTACATTATATAACTTATAACTGTATGTGAAAGTGATTATACTATTACTAGGATTAATAAATTACAGGCTTCAACGAACATTTTCTCAAGATAAGCACCATGGTAATTAACATTTTTTATAACCAATAGATAGGAAAACTTTAGGCAATTTTATTATAAATCGTTAAAATTGTTTAATGAAGGCTTAAATAACGTCGTTGTTTAAAAAAAAATACACAGAATGACTGGATTGTTAAACATTGATAAATGTGTTTTTCTATACACAATAGATTGACTTTCTACGTTGGAATTGTGCAATGAAACGCTGCCTCAATTATGTCAGCTCAGATCAATTTCAGTAGGAAACCGCTTTTTGTGGCGAGTACGGTCGCTAGGAAGTTATATACTTGTACAATTTTAAAACCGGAATGGTATATTATCACCTAAATAGCTTCAAAAATTAAAAAAACCGCAAGCGTTACGATACAAATAACGTCCAACGATATTTAAACTTTCGTCGAAAATATAAGGGGAAATTTTGAAATTTAAAACCGTTTTTATATCCAAAATTATACAAAGTACGACCCGGAGGAATTTGAGATTTTGCATGTTTCAACAAAAAAAAGAATAGAGATTGAAGTGTATATAATAACCCAAGCTCAGTGAGGAACCTTAGAGTATTAGGAATGCATACTGAGAGGTGGCCACCTCTGATATTTTTAATTATCTCTCAGACAATCCTCCATTGATTACCACACAACAATATTTGGTTGTTTTAAAGAATAAGAGTTAAATAAAACAGATATGAAATATCTCACGTGTGTTTACAATTGGATTTCGTAAATAAATCTTTGAATAGTCAATCTCCTCTTTGTTTTATGTAAAGTTTCATTCTAACAATTAATTAAGGTTTTTAGTTGAGATAAAAAAGTCAATGGCACAAGCAGGATTCGAACCCACGATCTTCGGCTAGATACGCCGCTGCTCTACCACTTGAGCTATCGTGACCTCGATCCACTCGGACATCAACTTCGTACCTCAACCCCACCTTATGAGTTTTCCCTCCTTTTTTGCCATTTTTCAAATGTCGTGTAATCGGAGGTGGGGTTGAGATAGGAAGTTGATGTCCGAGTGGATCGAGGTCACGATAGCTCAAGTGGTAGAGCAGCGGCGTATCTAGCCGAAGATCGTGGGTTCGAATCCCGTTCGTGCCATTGCCTTTTTTTCATCTCAACTAAAAACCTTAATTAATTGTAATGTATTAATTGATCAAGCGGACCACGAAATTAGTGAACTTCATTCTAACGTTCCGATAATTTCATTTTTTTAAGTTGTACCATTTGTAAGTTTTAAATTTGGTTGAGTGATGGCTTTAAGTGATACAGATTTGGCTGGAATCAAAGTTGGAAGGTAGAATTGAAGCGCATTTGATGGCGCTACTGTCCAAAGGGTATTCCATTGCTACCAACATACTGGAGGTTACTCAATAAGGCATGAATCAGGTCGCTATAGTGTCACATCTCAGAAAGATGATTGTTTTATTGTTTCGAATGTACTCCTTAATGGGCTTCTACCGCTGTTGAGAACAAACAACGACTTCAGTATGTTTAAAATGTCAGTTTACGCACTATAAGGCGTACTTTCAGGACCTGGATTACGGGCAAGAAGGCCTGCCACTGGTCCAGAACTTCTGACAAGGCACAGTACAGCTCGTGTAAGTTTTAAATGAGTAAGATTGTGGTCCGATTTTAATGTTTGATAGAGTTATAAAATTTCTTTAAAACACCTAGGTTAAGTTTTGCAAGATATCACACCAATTGGTATGAGCAAGATTGAACTAACATCTTGTTTTCGGATGTGACAAGGTTTTTTTGAGGTCTTGTGACGGCTCAGAGAGGATTTGGACAAGAACAGAAGACCGATATATCCCCGCAAAGTTTTCTCTCTGAGAGAAGCTATGGAGGTGGTGGTATGGTTTGGACGGGTATTTCTGTGGAAGATAGCACAAAGGTATCATCGCGAGTTCCCTAACAGTTGCGAGATACATCGAACATTGTGTCATCAGACGAAGTTGATCCTTATACGCCACTAATTAGCGACGCATGACAATGCAAGGACCCACATAGCGTTGATCACTACTTGGAACGGGTGCAATTCAACGATTGGAATGGCCAGCATATAGTCTTGACTTAAACCATATCGAAGTCGCCCAGTGATTCCAGAAAATTTGCAGGAATTAAGAAGGCGCTGTTGGAGGAGTATGGAAATATTCCACAGCATACATTCAAAAACTCATTAAAACGATGCCATCAAAGCAAGAGGAAAGTATGAATGTTTTCTGAATATTTTGTTCATTGTTTCCAAAACAACATTTTTGGTAAAAATGTTTTATTAATTTTTTTTTAATTTGTATACATCTTACATTTTTCTTATAAAATATCCAGTAAACAACAACGAAAGTTATAACGATTGCAAGCATTTAGTTTTAAAAAAACGAGGATGGCCAAATTCTTGCCTCTCGGTGTATGTAAAAAATTAAAATGTCGGTTGAGAATCATTTGTACTTTTTTCAATTAATTAATCTTTATGTAAGGTATTGGTTGAAATAAAAAAGTCAGTGTCACGAGCGGGATTCGAACCCACGACCTTCGGCTAAATACGCCGCTGCTCTACCACTTGAGCTATCGTGACTTCAATCCACTCAGCACCAACTTCCCATCTCAACCCCACCTCTCGAATTTTCCCTCCTTTTTATCTCGACCAATACCTTACATAAAGATTAATTAATTTAAAAAAGTTATTCGGTCAATCGGACCACGAACTCTAATGAATTATTTGTACTTATAACTGTGATGTTTAATTTTTTTTAAATCAACATGTATAAGATGGACATACAAACAATAATAGTTTTCTCTAATTTAACTATATTTCCAACTCGTTTTTAATCATCATTTAATTATTTCTAGTATTATATTAGTTTTTTTAGATTTTTGCTATGATAAAACTACGTAAAAAAAGATAGTTTTGGGGTCAATACATAACTGAAAAAATAACCTTTAACTATCTGTATTGGGGACCGCGGTAGCCGAGTGGTTAGCATGAGAGACTCTCACGCCGCGGTCGTGGGTTCGATTCCCACCGTCGCCTCTGGCCCTTTTTTCACAATAACCCCCCCAAATTTGAACACACAAATATGAATTGAAAAAAAAACTCTGTATTGCAAAATGAACCAAATTAAGCTTCATATCCAAATTTATATCCTTTTACCTTTTAACCTTTGAAAGTATTAATTGTTCGTCAATTAATTGAAGTGGAAAAACAGCTTTAATATTTGCAAATAGGCTGGAACCTCGGCTGTAACTTACAAAAATTTCTCTCTTTTTTTCAGTGCACTTAAATGGAAATACACAATTACAGTTTTTCACCATCCATCTGTGTCGTTTACATCCTTGTCAATTGAAGTAAAAACACTGTTAAACCACAATTCCATTTGGATTTTTTTTACCACGATAGAGTTTGGGACCTACAGAATTCATTTTTGCCAACATGTCTACTTTCTCATTGCCCCTATGCCCCGAATGCTCAGGGAAGCAAAAAATTTGAGTAGAGAAACTTTCATTTGTTTATATTAATTATATTTGTAATATTTCGCTGTTAGTTGAACATTAAAAGAGCACGAGTAAAAACTAAACTCGGCAATGGCAAAGAATATTACTATATCAGGAAAACACATGGAACTCCTGGAAAATGAGAATCTCATTGCACTTCAGTTTAATAGAGTGTGTAGTTTTAAAGGAAGTTATATAGTTATATGTGAAGTAATCAGTGTGAAAAAGTGTTATCCTAGCGTTAGAAGGCTTAAAGGATCTACTAACCCCTACTAACTCTATTTTGAATCGATGTGTCGAAATGTTTTCCTTTTGTATATTAGGAAATACTAAAAGAATTGAGATAATTCATGACATAAAAATATCTATGCGTAAATATTTAGGACTTTCTAATCATGCTGGGACTTATCTGAGTAAAACTGCTTTTGCAACCGATAGGAAAATCGCAGCATTCGGCCATCGCTTATAGTGCTTTTCGATCTAAACGAGTGACAAATAGTGTCTAATCGGTTTCAGCTTTTCCTTTCACTCTCCGCCTGGAAAACAAATGGTTCACATTAGGTAAAACGGTAGTCTCAGCGGGAAAGAGGACCGTTGCGTAAGTCGACCTCAGCAGTCAAGTTGGGCACCCGAGGCAATGGTCAATTTAATCGAAATTTCAAAATTGGAACGGAATGTTTTATACGATTATCTTAGGCCACACAAAGGTTTCAAATTCTTTGAAGGATTCCTGGCTAATTTAACCTTACAAACTATTTTTTTCTGTCTGTTTTATATCATGGCCATTCACGGTGTTGAAACGTAAGTGTGCTATTTCGTAAATACGTTTTTTAGATTGCCCTTTGATTTACATACAACGTACTCACAAAAGAACAAGAAAGGAAGAAAGGAGATTGAGAAAGAGAAAAAGGAATGATCAAAAGCAGGATGAAATGCAATTGCATCGAACGATTGCAAACAATGAGCTTTTAATCAGATAATCGACACTGGCTTTTTTATCTACGCAATAAAAAAATCATTTCCTCCTTTTTAATAATTATTAAAAATAATTCGCTTTAAAAAAACACATAAAAGTTGATCGTACTTAAAGTTTTTATTTTATTTAATTATTGTAGTAGTTACACGTCTGTACTAAATTATATTTTTCCACCTTTTTTCCTTCTTAAAGGAGTGTTTTAAAAGGCTATGAATTTTCCAAGAGAACGCGCGGTTCAAGGCACTCCTCCTATTTGGTCTGTCGGCCGAGATGGAGGCATTCTGAAATTTATTTTCTTTTAATGTAATGAGGCGAGACAATTGGAACGTTTTTTAATTAAAAAAACGTATGGGAGGGTAGACAGTAGTGCTTGGACTTTCTGATGATGAGCAGACAGCCCTGAACGTAGATGAAAAGAAAATACAAAATAAAACTTGTCTTTGGGCGCTCCTCTTTGCCCTCTCGGCCGAAATGGAGGTATACTGAAATTTATTTTCTTTTAATGTAATGGGGCGAGAGGAAAGCTTTTTAAGAAAAAACACATATGAAACAACGCATGGGAGGGTAGACAGTAGTGCTTGGACTTTCTGATGATGAGCAGACAGCCTGAAACATAGAAAAAAAGGAACTAAAACCTTGTGTGGAAAACTCCACGTTCTCTTGGAAAATTTCTAACCTTTTAAAAAACTCATTTAAGAAGGAAAAAAATATAAAATTAAATAGAAACAACGTTTACCTAACACCTTTTAGTCTGCGAATATTTTTCGTTTTTACATTTTGTATTACTTATTAGGTAGGACTATTCAGTATATTTTCCTATTTGAAGAAATCGTCGTTTTATCCAATCCGTCAGAATAAATAATGTAACATCAGGTAGAAAGCTTGAAATAAGGTTCAATACACACAAATGCACACATTCACCTTCTCACTAACGCAGATACGCGCACATGCACGCACTAGCTGATAAAATCTAGACCAATGAATCTCTTTCTTCTCTTTCTTTCTCACACTCTCTCATTATTGCTCACTTTTTCTCAATGTTTCTCTCTCACTCTCATTATTGCTCACTTATTCTCACTCTTTCTCTCTCTCTCTCTCTCTCTCTCTCTCTCTCTCTCTCTTTCTCTCTCTCTCTCTCTCTCTCTCTCTCTCTCTCTCTCTCTCTCTCACACACACACACACACACACACACACACACAATGGTTGCACAAGGTAACAAACATATTAAAATTTTTGATATATTATCGAATAATCGATTGCCGTTATATTTGATAATATGTTTGGCACTTTCTTTTTCTGTATGCTGTATTAAATTCGGTTTTGCTTTTAACACTCGTCGTTTGATCCAACCTGTCTCTGCCGAAATAAATAATTTTTTCAGATAGAAAAATCGAACAAAGGCGATCCAACCGTCTGTTTATATACGACCTGACTACACCGCTTGTAACTTTTCTTTTCATTTATTTATTTCAAAATACATTTTGCTCCATAACACAATAATATTCTCTTTATTTGATACACTAAAATGTAATATAATATAGACGGCAGAATAGAAACTTCAATTCAATTACATGGCGTACTACAAAATACTACATAAATTGTTATAACATTCTTTTTTTACAATGTGTTCTTTGTTCAGAATACCTTTTTGTCTGTGCTATCCTTACATAGAATCAATAAGTTAATATAAAAGTGTTTGAAAGTTGTATAATAATTTTTTTTTTTTTAAACCCAACCCGGATATAGAGCAATATTTCCGCGAATGTTACCCTTTATAAAAGTAAAAGTCAGATTAATCTAATTTATTATGTCATAAAAATCGATTGAAACTTGAAAATTATTTCTTTCGGATCTCGGAATCACGTTCTAGAACACGATCGTTGTGCAACTTACTCCAGATCTGTTTTTGGTATTTTGCTTTCTATACAGCCAATTGATACGACGCCCTTCAACTCAGAGAATGCAACGACACACGATCATTTGATTTCGAGTAAAATAGGCTAATAAGATCTGTTTTGCAACGAACGCCAGATCCTTACCTCTTATCTGTTTCTCCTTTCGAAAAGTTTCACTTTCATCTGAAACAGCATAAATATTCCCCTGTGAATACATTCACCTCTTACTTTTTTCTCATTTTTTCTCTCTGTCGTTTTATTTTTGCATTTTACCTTTCTTTTAAGAACAAAATAATTCTCTGAAGAGCTTTGCAGTTTAGCTTTCTTGAACAAGGCATATAACATATACAGTTCATTATTAAAGACCTGCTGTTTGTTTTAAACGTTAAACAATAATCTAATTTTTTTTTAATTATATCTTCAATCTTCAAATACTTCCATGTAACCTTTACTAGGAGATCGAAGGCTATACAAAACCCAATTTATGACAAGCACAAGGTTATTCGATAGAGCATAATTGGCAAAAGTAGATCTCGATCAAACAGATATTCCGAAATTACAAATTTCAAGGATTTATTCGTTGTTGGAATCAAGTTTCTTGGGTCACGATTTGAACGTGACAAATAACGTTTGGCTGTTTATTTTTTCCAAGACATAACCCGTTGCCGCACTTCATTTCCAAAAACATCCGGAAAAGTCGTGATTCGAGGTCTTCTGAGACATTAAAGATTTTGTAAAGAAGAAAATCGTGCGGGTGATGATGCTTGCATCGTGTTAAGGCAGCGTTACGGTTTAAAGCACAAATACCGGCACGAGCCTTTGTGACCTGATGGTCACGACCTTAAGTGGTCGCTGAATTTCATCTGTGTAAACTAAGAATCTAAGCAACGCGGTTCGACCACTGTCAGTATTTCAAATGGCTTCTTATAAAACCTAACCAAAATGTCTGCTCTAGATTGGTCATTGACCTAAGTCTTGCAGCTTGTTGATTTCTGAGCAAGCTTCAAATTTTAAAATATGGCCGATTTTTCTTTTGCTATGGCGAGGCTGCTGACTCTGAATTGTACTCTCAACAAACCACTTAGTCAGCTTTGCTGATCCTGAAGTGTATCATTTTGCACTGGTGTCCATCGGGTAAGGATATTTCCACATATGGGAACATAATTTCCTCACTTAGAATCGAGTTTTTTATTCCATAGCCTTGACAGATGCCCATCAATTATATTAGCTAGGCAGAACGTACTCTTACCTAATGTCAAACTACCATAAGAAACAATGGATCAAATCTTTAGATTACTTGGTTGAAAACACCACAGGATAGTCTTCAGGCAAAATACTAACAAGAAAATTGCCGAGAACGAAAAATGGCAAAAAGGAGGGAAGATTCGAAAGGTGGGTTGAGATGGAGTTTGGTGTCCGAGAGCTTTTTAATGGATAAACTTAGGCTTTTTGCAATGTTGTGGTCTGTTGTAAATATGTCTATTTAGCCTTTGTGTCTATTAATGTCGTTATGTATAAAATTAGTAAACTTCTGAGTCTAAATATTTGGTTTTAATTACTTTCACGGCAGAAAGTAGGGGCTTTTTTTGACCGGATTGTCACATGTGACAAAAAAATAGAACCTATACAGTTACACTAGGATGTCGTACCGTTGACAATGAACAATCATGCCTAATCAGGAATTTGATAATCTCCAGCAGCTGGAAAATGAGCTGAATTAATTTTTTTAGATCGTGGACCACAACGTTTAAAAAGTGTGTGTTTTTTAGTCACCTGTTGTTTTATAATTGCATGAAGTCGTGAGGAGCTGTCAAGAATGTGGTAGTTTCGAAAAAAAACACCTTTTTACTTTTGAACTGACGTTTCGACCTTTATTCGGGTCACCTTCAGAGCCTGGGTAAATTACTAAATATATCTTGTTTGGAAAAAATACAATTTATATTAATCCATTTACGTTTTAGTGGTCAATTGACCAAGTTACTTCTTTCAATTAATTATTCTTTCTATCTAAGGTCTTGGTTGAGATAAAAAAATCAGCCACAAGCGGGATTCGAATAAGTCGCTGAGTTGAGATGGAGAGTTGGTCCGATTGGGCCCAAGTCACGATAGCTCAAGTGGTAGAGTAGCGGCGTATTTAGCCGAAGGTCGTGGGTTCGAATCCCGCTTGTGGCACTAACTTTTTCATTTCAACCAATACCTTACACAAAGATTAATTAATTGAAAGACGTTATTTGTTCAATCGGACTACGAAATATAATAGAAGTAACAAGAAACTTAACTTACAGGAGATCTATACCAACTTCTACTACTTCTTAGATCTCTTACACAGATATGCCATAAGACAGAAGTCGACTATGACCTTGCTGTTTGTCGGGGATAAAAAAATAAAAATCAATAAGGTAGACGTCTTTGACGTCTTTTGACTAAAGTCTATCCTGTGTTGTTCCACCAAGTAATCTAAACATTGTATTCTTTCAAAAGTTGCTCCTTTTTATGGTGGGTTGACATTTTGTCGAAGGTTTTGGTGTTGCCGAAGTAATCTTGGGCTAGTTTTTGTCTTTCCATACCTTTTTGTTCTGAGCAGACATCAAACTGTTCTAGGTTCCTATTTTTTCAATGCACGTAGTTCATTATTCTCTAAAATCTTACTACAGGTGTGAAGTTACTGCTTCGACCAGGGCTTTTTCTTTGCTATTCCGGGAATCTCTATCGCACAGAGATCAAAAGACCAATCAAAAAGGGAAAACTACGTTAATACGTCTTTTTGACCCAAGGAAACCTCACAGAATTAGTTTAAGCGTCTTGACCCGCCCTGCTTATACTCCTGATGCAATGCCACCCTTTTCCCACCAATAAAGCATACTATATCAAAACAATTTCAAAATAAAACTGTTTTTTATCTTTTAATTTGGTTAAACTACATTATTTTTTTAAGTAAAGGTGTACTGGATAATTTTCTTTCTAGGAAACAAGAAACAAATTTAAAAGGTTAAAAATCCATTCAGCAACTCAAAATTCCAAACAAAATCCGTTGTTTTTTATAGATACAAACCGGTATTTCGTCCTTGCAAGTTACCATCTAAGGGAATGTTATCCCGCCTATCTTGTATAAGCTTCCATGCTTGTTTCCATTTAGATGTTTCAAAGAAAAAAAACCTTTTAGCAAATTACAGTTGGGTTACAATTATTACTACCCTGCTTAACCCATTAATTACTCCCTGGATATATATTTATGTAAATTAAATATATATACACAACCGATACACCGTGTGATGATTTTAGATGTTCCTCATTGAAGATGGCGCAATGCCGAAACGCGTTTGAATAACTCAAAAAAAACGCGACTAGAGACAGACCCAGTAAGTACCCAGTGTCAGTTCTACATGAGTTTAGCGACTCCCAGACCCATCATCTACTATGTGTTAGAAGAGTTGGAAAATTAGAAAAGTTTTTTTTTTACTTTAGCTATGTATTTCCAAGCATCTTTTTCAATACAATGATAGAAAGGAATGTCGTTAGCTTTGCCTTACTGTTTTGGGGCCCGATGAAGGAAAAAAGGTTTCATTGTCTCACCGATGATAGCATCAGCCTAGGGTGATGGTGGCGACACTATTTCTGCAAGAGAAGGAGAGCTAACCTGTTCTCCCCAAGAAAGAGCCTTTCTCACTTTAGAACAACTCTGATGATTATTTCACTGGCGATTCTTTTAGATCGAGATTGCAACCGGTGCAACAATACGTTTTTAGATCGAGATTGCAACCGGTGCAACAATACGTTTTTAGAAACTGTGAGCAATAATCTTGAAACGTTTTCGTTCGTCTGTTGTCTTTCAAAGATAGCCCTATTCTACATCATCAAATCCAAAAACCTTGTAATATATATTTTATACTATTTTCCTAAGCGCAATGGACTTGATTACACACTTGTGACTTGATACATTTTTAAATGTCATACTAAGGTAAACTGATTACTAAACTTAACACTTATCACTCCTATATTAAAACTTTCAGAAACTAAATTCCTTTATAACTTTTCATGTTCAACAAAATATCTTATATTTTATATTTCTATTTAATTTCGATTTAGTCTTTCATGAGGGCAAAGACCTTTTTGATCTTCGTCTTTTTTGGCCTCTTGCTATTGACCAGCTTTTGATCTTTCTTTTTCCTACGCCTTTATTCCAGTGTGCACGTTGTTGCCTTAAGGGCGAAAAAATCCAGCTGGATTTTTTAAAATCCGTGCCTAATTTCCAATTTCATCACATGTTCTGCATCGCATGTCCCATTATCCTGCACCCAGTGAATGTGCTGTATATTTTTAACGTGAACGTATTTTTTCAGTGTGACGAAGAATTTTTGGTTTTCCTTAAAAATTTACTCATATCGTGACAAAAACCTAACATTTTTCATAGCGAATATAAAATAATATTAAATTTCAACCGGAAGTACTGGGAGTTGCAGTTTCAATACGCTATGAAGAACAAATAATTATTTACTATTTTGTTTAATTATTACGTCGTCCTGATATATAATGTTATCGGGTTGTCCGGAAAATAATGCAGGATTTTAAGTTTTCATTAAAAAAAATCTATATAAAATATTCTGTTTACGTTTACAGGATTACTCATTTGTNAAAATCCTGCATTATTTTCCGGACAACCCAATAAATGGGCCATGCGATTTAACCTAGGCGTTAAACATAGCCAGGCTTAATTATTTAATAATAATTATATTAAGAAAAACGGCCAGGGGTCTTAGTGACCGACTCCCCTCTTCGGAGAAGGCAAGGATGGCTGGCGGGGAGGCAAGGTGTCTCAGTGAGAGTTTGCGTCCAGTCTTAGAAGAGCGGTTGTGGAGATAATGTCAGTCCAACGATCACAGTGACAAGTGTGTGTTAGGTGACATTTCGAAATTCTACATCGAAAAGAAGAAGGCGTCCACCCCTCCGGATCTGTATGGTGGCTCAACGGAGGGCAAATTACCACCCACTTCAAGGCGTGACATTCTCCCATCTAAGTAAGGCTCGTCCAAGTTTTATATTTTACACGTATTCATACAGTCCGAAGAGGAAGCAAGCAGTAAATTCGAAACAGCGGCGTCAGTTTGCGGACGATTTCTCCGCCGACCGGCGATCCAATTCAAACGAAAGTCGACTCTCTCAGTTCACGGATCCCAGAACTCAATGCCACTTCTTTTATTGTTCCATACACAAATGTGACCCTGGTCAAAACATTATTTCATGTATAAATGGAAAACCTAAACACAAAAAATGACAATCATCAATATACTGAACGATAACAATCCCAATTCAATAAATTCAAAATTGTACTGTATTGTCATGCTAAACTGGAGAGAGCAAGTTGAAAGCGAAGCTTGGATGTTTGAGGTCTTCCGAGCGGAAACCTGCGTGATGAAAAGCCGAAGAAAAAGTCTTTCTATTGTTTTTTAATTTATTAAAATCAACTGATCGTGACTGGTATGTTTACAATTATAAAAATTCCAGAATTTCGTGTAAGTCTACGATGCCGAATTTTTTTCTTCATCTTCTTCGGCTACTTTTCTGCAAGAGGGTGTTGAACGCTAGCGCGACAAACGAGTGGGAGAAGGCATTCAGACAAATATGTTACATAAAACCGTGTTCCACTCCCTTCTCGATTTCCTTTCACTGCTCTTTATGCTTTCTTGACAATGCATGTGATACGTCTGCCAAAAGAAGATTTTCATAGATGATCTTCTAGGGGCTTCCAAACAATCCTCAACGTACCGAAGAAAATCGAGAGATGAAAACTAACGATTTTACGCCCAATAATAATAATGGGGCAAAACTGCGTACAAAATAGCGTCAAAAAGACATAAAAACTATGGTACTTTATTCATATTAAAAATAGTCTAAATCATAAAAGAAAGCAACACTGTTAAAAACAAATATTACAAAAAAGCACCAATTTTATTTAAACTAATTATACCTCAAGGCTTTTAAGCTGAAATGTGAGATGTTACATGTAAATTCAACTGTGCATTTTAGAGGTAACTTTGGTGGATTATCCCTATGCAATTCTCGTTCCGGTGCTTGATCCGGTATGCTAAACTTACTTGGACCTGCAGATACGAAATGACTCAAGAATTTAATTTTTAAGTTTTATTCTTCCACTGTTATTAAGCTATCAAAATTTTGGGCATATTCACCATTTATAATACCTATAATATTTTTATTGTATTTTTTGTATTTTGTATATACACTTGGAATTTTTGTATTTTTATTTTTATTTTATTATTTTTGCATATTTTTACTTTTCTTCTCTCTCTCTCTCTCTCTCTCTCTCTCTCTCTCTCTCTCTCCTCTAAACTGCATATATATTTGCAAACCAATGACTTCTGAATTACTTCTGGCAGACGGATCGGGCAATCCAAGTCCATACTGTTTTTGTTCTTTGATTTAACGGAAAAAGTTTTAATTTTGTTTTACTAAAGCAATTATTATTATTTATTATTTTTATTCCTCAAGGAAAGAAAGTTTTACATTTTTTGACAAAGGACGTTCTCACAAACCGCAAACCTGCAGTTTCACTGGATCATTTAGAAAAACAAACTGTCGCTTTCGTTCTATTCACTCTTCTATGACCGAACGTTGAAAAAATATCGTTTAATAAAAGAAACCGTGAAACGATCAGTCTTATTAAACAGCCGTAAAATTCAAAAACTTACATTTCCGAAGTGATTGGACTGCATTAACTGCACTGTTTAATTTTGAATATGAAAGTGCATTGGCAATCAACGTGCGCAGATGCTTTGCATTTTATCGGTTTCTTCTTGTTTACGGGCAAACCGAAAACTTTAGAAAGTTGACACAACCAAATGTAATCAGCAAGATATATATTTTTTTTAATTGTGTCCAGGGACTGCTAAGATTCTTATCTACTGCTCTCGCTAAGAATGATCTTATCTAGGATTAAGTAAGTTGAACTAGCACAACTAGACCTGCACAGTATTCAAGTCTAGAAAGCTATATAAAGTAATATAATGTGAATTTGGGAAAATAACGATCAAGGGTAGAGGGCTTCAATCAACCAATAAAACAAAAAAAATATTGTTTTTCTTTGGTGGATTGCCCTCTACCCTTGATCATTAATTTTAGAAAGGTTTCACTACGAAGGAAAAGCTAAGAGCTAAGGTTAAAAGGACTTATTGTTAGACATTAGTATGCCTATAGGCTATATTTTAGCATTTGAATTAGTTTCACACCGGTAAAAAAAAAAAAAAAATCCGACTGTAATCAGTTCCCTGCTGTGATTTCCTTAACATTTGCCGATGTTAATTAACAATTTATTAACACTGAAAACGGTAAACGTGATACGTTTATGACTGTAATAAACCTTACCACCGTACGTTTTACTGTTTTGTCGGCCGCCCCGAGGAATATCGAGTACACTGGGGGAATGAACGTGACCAGTCATCTGTGTTTAGAAAAATATGTATGTATTGTATGTTTGCTGTCTATTCTGTAGTTGTCAACCCTGAGAACGAGATCCTATTATTTTAGGATATCGACGTAGTATACGTATAAAAGTAGAATCAGTAACCAGATCGAAACACAAAAAATGGCTGCAGGTTAAAACAAAATACAAATAGTATATACAGGTTTTGAAGGATTACCAAAGACCTTAAACAAAAAAATAATCCTACAACACTAACCTATCGATGAAGATTATCAGACCAAAACAGCGAGTGCAGGCAGACCCACATAATCGGAATGGATCAAGCTACAAACAAATTTGCCTCACGACGTACAGAAACTATTTGAGATTTTGATGTTTTGCTTAAATGTTTCTCAGAAACAATGGATAGTGAATGGAGAATAGAACAGAAATTTGTAATATAAACCTAAATGTAACAGTTAATTATCTTTAATTATTTCAAATTTAGTTGAGTTTAATTAAAGAGCGATTTCTACTAATTTGGTGCGGAATAGTTTACTGTAAAATCGCTTTCCGAGAACAAATAGAGGTACTGTTTTCTAATTGGATCAACTAACTACAGTTAATAAGGAAATCAGTCTCCGCTAATGAAAATCGTGTCATGGCAAGTTCATTTTAAATACATATATTTTTGTTTGACTGCAAAAACATTTTACTCCCATATGGAAAAATAAAAATTTGATGTCTGAGAGCCACAAAATTAATTCTTATTAATTAAATATTTATTCATGTGATAGCTGGAAATTATAAACAAAATTTAACATTTTGGTTGTGCACAAATTTGCTCTAAAGTTCAAAATAGAAACATTGATTAGAAAAGTGATCGGGCTTTTATAACTCAACAGCACAATAGAATATAATGTATAGATTAATTAATCTTTATGTAAGGTATTGGTTGACATAAAAAAGGCAGTGTCACGAGCGGGATTCGAACCCACGACCTTCGGCTAAATACCCCGCTGCTCTACCACTTGAGCTGTGGTGGTAGATGGGAAGTTGGTGTCCGAGAGGATCGAAGTCACGATAGCTCACGTGGTAGAGCAGCGGCGTATTTATCCGAAGGTCGTGGGTTCGAATCCCGCTCGTGACGCTGCTTTTTTTTATCTCAACCAATACCTAACATAAAGATTAATTAATTGAAATAAGTTATTTGGTCAATCGGACCACGAAATCTAATGGATTTATATGTATAGACTTTTTCTAAAGTGCCCCGATGATCATAAATTCATAATGAATGAGAAATAATCAATACAATGTTGGAAGTTAGAAATGCCCTGCATACAACCCTAATGTACCTTGCTTAAATCAACTTGAAATAAAATATACATAGACAGCACTGTACATTACTTGCCTTTGACACAGAGGAAATTTAAAAGATTGAAAGAATTGGCATCTTGCCTCGCCCTGTTTATACCTTGACTTTGATTTCCTTGACGATTAAATCAATTGGAAATAAAATAACGCAATACGTGAACACTTTCCATTGTTTGTCTCTTGAAACAGCGAAAATTCGCGAAATGGCGACTTGCCTCGGCCTGTTTATTCCTTGAGGGCCTCACGGTCTTTTGCTGACTACATCACATTTTTCGAAAATAGTTTGTGTCTGAAACTCGAAGTTATCTCTACCAAATTTATGTGAATACCGGTTACATTTGTGAAATGTACTATTAATTTTATATTCGAAGGTTTTGCGACAAATTAGTATTCTTTAAACCTTGATAATTTGAGTTAAAATCTATTATGTGTTAAAATTAACATGTTTTATTATTTCGAACATCTACAAACCACATCTACTTTTTTTATATGGGGGACAAAACAGGCAATTTTTTAATTTCCTGCTTAACATTTTGCACGTCCGGGTCCTTGAATTGAAAAATTAAATATCTTTAAGTCGAAATATTTACTACACTGTTGTTTCCTCTACAGGCTGTTCAATTATATACATGAATTTAAAAAATATACGTGACGAAAAATAACAAGCTTCTGTTTTAATTTACTATTATATTTTGATTATTATTTCCTATAATATATTGTATTTATTATTATTAATTATTTATTTATTGAGATCGATTTCATGGGGTTCCGCCTCCCTCCTAAGACGTTACGCTCGTTTCGCATCCGGACTCGTACATACCAAGTATTTATAGCCAATTCGTAAGACATTCAGCTTGTATTTTTTTATAGTTACTTTTATACAAATTGATTGATAAATGGGCTCATATATCTCACATTTTCTGTTTATATTATATTTGAAAAACCTTTTGTAAAAGATCATGGCCATCGTTTTCCTGTTAAAAAATGCTAAATTGATTCAGTGATCTTTACAGTATTCCCGGACGTTATACTTTCTCAACACAACCTGAATCGAAAATTTGGTTGAAAAAAAGGTATGAATCAAAAGTGCATTGTGTGCAAATATAGCTTGAATTGCTGTAAAATCGCCATTGGCAAATTGAAAATGGGACCTTTCGAAATTCAAATTGCGATTTAACCCAGGAGAATAAGACTTATTTTCCGATTGTTTTATACAAACATCACTTAATCGGTTAATACGTAAAAAAAGTTGAACTTCATTTGTCCGACCTGTTTTTCTCTTTATTGTCTTTCTCTGGCAATCAGCGAGAAAATTTAAAATTCTAACAGGACTTCACGTTTCCTCGGTGGCTCATGGCCATTTAATGGTGAAGTCATTTACGTAGAGACAATACTCCATTGTGAACAGGTCCATTGTCAAAAATATAGCGCTTTTATCTATAATACATCTCTGTCAATCTGGCGAGTGAAAAGTAAATAGAGACATCAACCCAAAAATATCTTTTAAGGTCTAGCCTTCAATGTCTTATTCTTAACTATTGAAAAAATAATTTTTTTACAAATAAAGTATACCAGTGACCGAGCGGAAGTTGATTCCTTAAAAAAAGTTGAACTTCGTTTGTCCGTCCTGTATTTCTCTTTATTGTCTGACTTTGAAACGTCAAAAAGGACAAAGCAAATAATCGGTGATAAAGATGCTCGGCCTTCAATATTTAATTTGCGGGGATTTTGATCGGGGATGAGGACACGAGGAAAAATAATAAAGAAAAAAAACTGCTTCCCCTATCGAGCTTTTTCCTGAAAAAAGCGTCTTAAGTTAAAAGTGCTTGTCTTAAGTTAAACCGAAAGCTCGATAGTGGAAGTTGTTTTTCTTTCTACATTTTCCTTCGTGGCTTTATCCCCGATCAAAGTCCCATCACAGCAGGTAATAATCGAAGTTGCTTGTCGAAGTATTATGCTTAGGAGTTCTCTCGTAGAATAATCCTGGCGAAATTTGGTAGAAGATACCACCAAGAAACCCTGCGAACTTATTCACCTGCTGATTAGTCGTATAAAACTTCCCAGCAGATCCCTTTCCCAACTTTTTTTTTCAAGGGCAGACAAAGATTTAAAATATTACCTGCATTATCTATAATTCGTTATTAAATAAAACCAAAAAGAAATAAAATGAATATTCGTTCCGTTAAAAACATCTTCGCTTCTGAACAAGGGTTAACTTCCAATTATCTCCAGTAATAAACTACAATTTCAATTATATTATAATTGAAAATGTTTTCAATATAACCGTTTACGGTAACAAATTTAAATAGTCAATAAGTCCTGCCAAGGCCTGGTTAAAATGTACATTTTAAATCGAATTACAGTAATTACATAGTAAGTCATTACAACAATGCCAACTGCACTATGAAGCAAAATTAAAATTGATTGTTGAATGACTTTCTCAAAGAAAAATCATATGTTAATGTTTATATAATATGTTGTTATAAGACCTAATTGTTTATAGATTTTTTCTGAATTATTAGCCTCGTAAATTCGTAAATGTTATAAGAATACGTCTTTTTTTTTAATTTTAGGGCCGGCAAACTACACTAATTGTGGGAGGTAAAAAAAGGTGGCCACCATCGATTTGTTTCAGTAAATACTTGCAATCGTTATAATTTTTATTTATTATTGTTTACTGACGTTTTTAAAGAGAATTGAAATGTTTTACATATTTCAATAAGATATAGCTAAATAAAAAATTAAATTGAGTAAAACATTTTTATTTTGCTATGGAAACAATGAAGAAAATATTCAATACAGAATATTTTCTACTCTTGCTTTGAAAACCGCTTGCATTCGACGTGGCATTGTTTAATGAGGTACTGCTGTGGAATATTTTCGTACTCCTCCAACAGCGCCTTCTTAATTCCTGCAAATTCTCTGGAATCACTGGGTGAATTTTACCCTTTTTGACTGCTCGTTCCAAAGGTGTTCGATACTCGTTGACTCGTTTAAGTCAAGACTACATGCTGGCCATTCCAAACATCGAATTGCACCAGTTCCAAGTAGTGATCAACGATACTAGCTGTGGGGGCCTTGCATTGTCATGCATAAAAAAAATCTGTCGCCAATTAGTGGCATATAAGGAACAACTTGTTCTGATGACACATTTTCAATGTATCGCGCAACTGTTAGGGAACTCTCGATGATGCTCAAGTTTGCGCTATCTTCCATAGAAATGCCTGCCCAAACCATACCACCACCTCCATAGCTACTCTCAGAAAGAAAATTTTGCGGGGATATATCGGTCTTCTGTTCTTGTCCAAATCCTTTCTGAACCGTCACAAAACTTCAAAAAAACCTTGACACATCCGAAAACAAGATGTTAGTTCAATCTTGCTCATACCAATTGGTGTGATATCTTGCAAAACCTAACCTAGGTGTTTTAAAGAAATTTTATAACTCTATCAAACATTAAAATCGGATTATTATTTTCATTTAAAAAAGCGAGGTTAATTTCTGACAAATAAATTTACTATTTTGTGTACTTTCTCATAGAAATGTTTTACATATTTCAACTATACTACGTCGTTAAAAAGCTACGTTCCTCTTCTTACAAATGGTCTATGTGACGTTAAAATCGTTTTAGCTGTTTTTGAATTATTGCATTTCAAACAGATAGTTCGACGACTTCTCAAAAATCGGAAAAATTTTAAGGATTAAAAATCTATAAATTTAAATTCAAACCAACATTTATATTTAGGGGTCTCTAGAGATGCTACAACAAAATTTTACATTACTTTCATTGAATAAAACTATGATCTTGGTTACTTGAAAAATATTTTATTTTTGGAAATTGTTTGGTTATTTATATACTTCGATATATTTTACTATAGATTGCAATCTACATAAAAAATGCTGTAAAATTATATATTCACATAGTTATTTGATCCAGTAGAAAGGCGAAATAAAAATACTTAAAAAACGGAAAACTTTAAAAAAAAAATTGGCGAAACCTGAGCCCTTTCACAAAAAATGGCGTGTATGTGTCCGATATGTTGGAGTATAGAATCACCAAAAAAAGTTGGTCCAAATCCGTAGCCCATCAACTCCCCCCCTTGTAATCAAAGAACTATAAGAAAAAATTTTAAATGGTAATTTCTCAATGTTTTTCCCATAATTTTTAAATTCTTAGATGTGCCTAAAATCACTTTTTTCAACGTATCAGTAATGCAATTTAGCATCTATTTAATTAGTCTAAATTACACTTACTAGTTTTTAATATGTTTACAAACTATCGTACTATTTTGAACCAATTGATTGAGTATTTGGGGAGATATTTTCAATATTCAAAGTGTTTAGTGGAATTTCAGCTGAACAATCTTCATTGTATTTAGATAATTTGAAAAAATTTTAATCTAAAGTTGCAATAAAACCAAAGGGGAGAAAATTTGGACGTCCCATTACTTACATACGTTAGGAGGTAGGTACATTAATACCTAAAAGAATTTGTACAGTTCAGTATCATTGCCTTGTATATTCTTGTAACTATATGTATATAATACACACAAAAATATCATGTAAAAGTTTTCTTTAAAATAGAATTCAAAGTATTCAAGATATATACACTTCTTTAATTTCTTTTAAATATCAGGTGTAACTGGACTATCATAAGGAATTGAATTAATTTAAGTATCTTTCTTTAAACTACCTCATATGCTTTTTTAAATAGCCAAATTACCGCAATTTTTCCCATTGATATAAGCGAAAGATTAATACCCTTCTAGAATAGGTTTTTCCAACCATTTCTTTCTTATCTCAGAGTATATATCACACTCAGCAATAAAATGAAAAAATTCCTTCTGGGATAGTATACTTACATCTTGTACAAAATATGTCTTCAGTACCAAATGTCGTTGCTTTTAATTTTAGAAGTTCTCCCCGTACTTTAACAGCCCCGTACTTTCTACATTTATCAACGCCTGCAAAAAAAAATTTATTTTTATAAAGAGAATATTTTTCTGTGCTATCTATCCAAGCAACAAAACTATCATTATAGTGTCTTTTTGACATGATATTCTTTTAACTGACATGAAAAAAATGTATATAACTTTTTTGCACAATTTTAGCCAGTATTCCTGGTGTGCAGGATGTCATTTAAGCATTTAGTATTTGCAGTTAAATTCGGAGTTTCTTTCGGAGATCCTGAAACAATTCCTACTTTCGTTTTACATTTCTCTACCTTAAAAGCGAAGAACTAACTCATCCTGTTCATTTAGCTAACGAGGAAAAGCCCCGGTTTCCTTGATCCGCAGGATTTTCCGCAATTGTCAAACCACCTCAGGCTGAGGATAAGCTCTCGCGTTACGCTCTCCACCCGTTCGAAGTAAAACTAAAACACTTCCGAATTCATACGATCTCAATCTCTCTTTTATATTACTACCTGACAAGTATACATGACACAGAAAAAGTTATATAAATTAACATATAAATAGTTCTTTATAAGGCAGTTTTCACCCGGTTTATCGTGTAACTTTGGACATTGAACGGAAAATTCGAGTCTATTTACTGAATTAGACCCACTCAAAAGCCTATTGCAAAATAGATTCGAGAGAAAATGACTTATCTTACAATCCTAGCTGTTTACGTCGTTCAATCAAAATAGCTTTCTAAAATGCTGAAAAGAGTTAATAATTTAAAGAATGACAACATGCAAACGCAATTTAAATTATACTCTACAGTAAAATAACATAACTATAAATTTTTTCAAAAAACAGTCTTAGATCATGAAAATTCTGTTGTTGGAAGATTTCATATTGTATTTCACATTATCAAACAAGACACTATTGTTTTATTTAAATCAATAAAGTTTACGAAACCATTTTGAGATGACAAAGCTATAAAGCGCAATTTGAAAACCATCAAAATTCTTCTGAGAGAAGGTGATGAACAATTTTGAGGACGAAAGATAGTGGAAGTTAGAGGAAGACCACAAGCCTGAAGAAAATGTGTTATATGTAATTAATAAAATGATACAAATAATTTGTAACTACGGATATTAAGATAACGTTATGAGTTGATGATGGGTGTTGGTCTGAGATTCGAAACTGTTGAATCTGAGTTCCTCACTGAAGAAGGCGCAATGCCGATTGCCACTTATCAATGCTTAACGTAACCAACAAACACCGAACAAAAATATCGATATAAAATAAAGATTAAAAAAACTCCTATATTTAAGAAAAACCGAAAAACGATTATTTTAAGAAAAAATATCCATGTATAAAAAGTAATGTATAAACCAAAAAATGGTAATTTATTTAATTTTTAATTAAAAAAACATTTCCAAAAAAATATCTATGTTACTTAACTTGAAAATATCGTTTTTTAATCAATCTATTTATCTATTGATTTAGGGTTAAAACATGTAAGCAATAGAACACCAACTCCAATAAGTGTCTTGCCAATTTGTGTTATATCTTATAATCGAGCATGTACAAAAGTTGAGTTAAATACAAAAGAAATGTTTAAAAAAAATCAATGTTTCATTGATGGTACATGAACGTTTGACATAATCCCAAATTCGAGGTCATGAATATGTCCATATTTTCAATTTCATTTTAAAATTTGTTTATGTATTGCACGTTGTTATATGTATGTGTCGAGTTTTACGTTAGCATTGTAACACAGACAGGTAAACAATTTGTTGGAAACGATTCAAATTACTGCTTTTTGTAGTTGGCACTTCCGTTTAAGTTGGCCGGTGATTAATCGCCCTATGAACAATTAACTCCAGTAAACATTGCACAAGCTTTAGTCTGTAACAAACAATCCATCAATTGGCCTGCACGTTACAATCGATCATTCGTACGCAGCGGGGTTCTTCGACGCGTGACTTACTGTACATCACCGGGTCCTTAACGCCTGAGCTTGAGAAGTCGTCCAAAATTTATTGCTCTGTTACGAAAGATAAATTACTTAACTATTACGCCAGTGATTTTTTTCTCTCTTTAATGTAAAAGTATTTGGGAATGTGAAAGTCAAAATGCGCTCGTGGTAATACTTCTAAATTCTATGAAGGATAAGAGGATAAATTTCTAAGTTCTGTACAACAGAGACTTTTATTTGTTAATATTGTGGAGTTTCGAGTGTTTTCGATATTTATAATAATACAATAAAGAATGTTATCGCAATTTATTTTTAAAATGATCTAATTAGCAAACTATCTGTCAAATAAGTATCAGTAGACTTAGAACGAATTCTGCTCCTGTTAAACGGAAAATCTTAAGATATGATCTTGAAGAATAGTCATACTGTTTTTTACTGTAGTGCTGTTAATTTTTACAAGTCAATTTGTCACTAATAAGTTATTATTGCATATTTATACAATATTTAAACTAACTACATGAGCTATTTTAAGTTCTGAAATATTACTTGAGGTACAAACACCACCTTTAATATTTCGTAATTAGGAAATTTATTTTTAATTCATCAGATTTCGTGATCCGATTGACCTAATAACATCTTTCAATTAATTAATGATGTAAGGTATTGGTTGAGACAAAAAAGTCAGTGTCACGAGCGGGATTCGAACCCAAGTCCTTTGGCTAAATACGCCGCTGCTCTACCACTTGAGCTATCGTGACTTCGATTCACTCGGACACTAACTTCATTTTTAATTTTTTGTAACATTGTTTAAAACAGTTTTCATATCTACATTTTTAAACGCTGATACTTTCTCCGATATTTTGTTTAAATTTAAATGCTTTCATTCTCTTTTTTTTAAATATTGAGGATTGGTTTGAATGTTTATTTCATATTATCGTGTTCTTGTTCGACAATTTTTCATCATTAAACTTGATGATCGAGATTTTGTTCAAATTTTTTTCAACTTAGATGTAGATTCTGTTGTAAGAGTTCCCTTTCTCTCTCTCTTTATCTATCTCTTTCACTCTCTTTTTCTCAATCTTTCTCTCCCACTCCCACTCTCTTTCTCTTTACATAACTATCTATCTGTCTCTCCCCCTCTCTCGCTCTTTATTCCTCTCTCTATCTTTCTCTTTCTCCCTCACTCTCACCTTCCCTCTCTCTCCCTCCCTCTGTGTCTCTCTCTTTTTATCTATCTCTATCTTTCCTATCAACTAGGGAGGTCCTAAGAAAGACCTCTCCTTCTATCTCTATTTTTCCTCTCACCCACTCTCTTTTTCTTTAGCTATCTATCTCTGCATATCTCACCCTCTTTTCTCTCTCTCTCTCTCTTTCTCTCCAGTGAGAGACCAGACCAAAATCATCAAAAACGGCCAAACTATGTATGATTTTATTTTATGTTTGTACATGTCGATCCCAATGTATCACTGCTAAGTATGATATTTTTTCAATAGATTTTTCTTAATGTTAAAGTGATTATTACTTAAGTTGGCACGATATTAGAAAATATCTGACAATTGTGAAATTGTGTTAGTACTGTTCTCATAGTAGGTCTGACGGTCATTCAGCTGTATATGGCCTTATGTTTATAATTAGACCCGAGTCTGTATAATTTTCAAGACATTATGTACACTATACTGGCCGTCTTTCTACGAGAGAAACCTTCTTTTGGGCCCTCTACAGTTCACGCTTGTTAAAGAATCTCCGAATTTCTGTAAAGGCGGATTATGAACTGTCGAGGATGTACGCCGGTGAAAGATTCAGTAGGGGCCACGCCGGCCTTGAAGAAAGTGGACCAAAGGGATGTGAGCTATCTAGGACAAATGAGAGTGAGAGAGTGAGAAGCAAGTGTCGTTTCTCCGGCTCACGGCAGCTATTCACCGGTACGCCTTGCGTCATTGAAAATCATCAATTCGGATAATAATGAACCCAAGTCCCGGGATGAAAAGTACTTGCAGGATATATCTGATAACTTTACCATTATAAAAACTATCGGGTCGGTATGAAACAGGTACAAACTTTGGCTATTCTTTAACGATCCTGAACACGAGAACATTTTTAACTTTTACTATCTATTTTTTTAAATACTAATGCTAAAAACATGAATAAAAATACTCTAGCCTCTATCGTTTATAGAAAGTTTTATACACATTTTCACAGCAGGAGAAAGTGTGTATGTTCTAAGAAAACAATAATTCATTCTAATTCATACTCTAAATTAACTGTTAATAATGATAAATAGAAATAAAACCTATAAGGAAAAACTAGAACAATAAGTTCATTTCATAACTGATGTTTTTAACTAAAGCGTACATTAATACGAAAAGTGTTCCCAAATAAATAATATGCGAAATGCACATTATTAACGAATAAAAAAATAATAAGTAGCCGTTTATTCCGAAGAAATCGTTTAACAAACTGTAAAACAAAAGTGAGAATAGGTTTAGTGTGAAATCTGGAAATTTTCACTTTTTCTATCCTTTCTGTCCAAAGTGTTCTATTCCTATACTAGCGTTAACTCGGTTTATTTAAAAAAAATGCAGTTACATAAAGTGCCATAATTACATACAAGTCAAAAAAGTACGGGACATTCGACTGAATTTGAATATTATCAATTTTTATTGTTTAACATTTTTTCGAATAAATTTGTAAGTAATTTTGAAACTTAAACATAAGAATAAGAATGCATTTTTTTCCCTTACGGAAATCAGAAAATTCCAAGGGCAACGGTGGGAATCTAACCAACGATGAAATCTTTGACAAGTCTGTCGATGATCACTCAATCGCAGTCCCCCTATTAACAATTAATAATCAATTAAATACAAAACGCCACAACCATTCCATAATCCGTGCTCTCGAAATGACAACTGATTAGACGTGAAAGCGACAAGGTCTGATATAATTGGGCACCTCGGATAATATTCAGGAGTGGAACAGTAAAGCACGGAGAGAGTTATTATCGTCGACCCAGATGGTTAACAGGCTTAGACTAATGCTTAAGACCGGCCAAGAAAGAATCCGTCTTCCTCGGTCCATCGTTCAGCCCAGCTCTGGACTCCGGGACTTGAGAAGTGATTTTTCCTCAAACTGCAAGTACTAACTCCCAAGGTGGCGTCGAACTTTCAAGAAAATATTCCTTGAGTAAACAAAACCTTCAAAATATTACATTTATTTTTTTCCTTTCCTATTTTTGGAACATAAATAGCAAATAATGTTTGTACAGAAATCTGTCTTATAAATAACCCTAGTTGCTTAACTAAGATAAATCTACAATCTAGTAAGGAGTTATCTCAGGATCAGTAGATTATAAACGATTATAATTGTCGTAAAAACATTAAGGTAAAAACCCACATTTATAAACGATTTAAAATCAATTGATTTCACTTCAATTATGTTATCTCAGTAATAGGAAAAATAATAAACACCTTTAATTGACAAATTCTAGCATAAATGAAGGGAAGGCATTTGTAGATTAGGTTTGAACAAAAATGAACCGAAAACAAGTTATACATAATATCTTAATAGTGTAATAACCAGCTTTCTTCATTAGGGGGGGGGGATTAACACCATTCCACGGTTTAAAAATTAGGCAACCTTAGTGGGCTGCTGTGCTAAAAAAAGCAATTGGCTTGATTTCCTAAATGATTTTGAAATATAATTTTAAAGACGATCTTTAGCAATGCGCCATCGTCGAGGAAACTTTCTAATTAGAAATTAAATTTAAATAACCTCATCTTTTTTGAGACATATACAGGAAATATTTATCAAGAAGGTCTTTTACTGAGGCTCATAAGACGTTATGAATCTGTTGACGTATTATTAGCATTTCTTTCATTCATACCAAGCCTTTTATGTGAACAAGCTGATAAATTTTCAAAAGTTTTCGATTTGCAGTTTATTATCAACTTTTTCAATAAGTTACTATTGAAATAAATAAGTATATAAATTTGAATAAGATATTATTAGGCATCACAAAAAAAAACATTGGTTTCATAGTTGGTCACAGTTCCCCACACCTTTATATTATCTTATTTATTTGATTGTTCTAATGGGTCAAAGGACCCAAAGGTGAACGGTCAAGAATACAAAAAACAAACATAACAATGGAGACTATAAAAATTTAATATTAAATAAAAGGAATTAGCTATGAATTGATAAAATAACTCATTAAAACTGGAACAGATAACAATATAATTTTGTGGGATTGGAAAAAATTAAAGACATAAAAAAAACAAAAAGAAAGAAAGGGCTCAGTGAATGAACCTTGAACTTTGATTTTCTTAATGTATATTACATTTAAAAAATATTATTGTCGAGTTATGCACCTAAAATATTCATTGTACATCATGGCGACATTTTAAGCCCCTTGTTTAACGAGTTTTACTGATTTTCTTAAAGTATATTACATTTAAAAAATATTATTGTCGAGTTATGCACCTAAAATATTCATTGTACATCATGGCGACATTTTAGGCCCCTTGTTTAACGAGTTTTACGTCACTGGTACAAAAATTAACCCTCGACTGTTGCTAAAACAGCGTGAGAGGAAGTCTCCAGTCAAATAAAAGATCGTGCAGACAAGACAGGAGAATTGAGAAGAAAATATCCTTTTAAAATCGTCCGTCAGCTTTCACTTACCGTAGATCTCAAACTACACCAATAACAATAGATACACCGGGCATGTATCCGAGTGCTTAAAGTGATCTGTTACACAAGGAATTCTCCACCGTGATCTAGATGTCTGCATCACAAACCACGTAACCCCATCTTTTTGCCAGCAAAAAATACTAAAAAGCAAACATTACGTCGATGTAAGTTTTATTTCTGTCAGTTCATAAGCCATTAGTACTTCAGTAGATATACGAATAAATCAAAAATATTTAACACATTTAAGAACATTTTGCAATTAAAAAGCAGTCTTTTTTATAAATAAGTGGTTGTTACAAAATTAACATCAAAGAAATCCTTAACTATAGGATTTCGTTCTTTGCTTTATGGAAAGTTTGCCTAGAGTCTGTTCGTTCTTCTATACACTTCAAACAGATTTGCACTACTTTAAAAATTATAATTCGACCCAAGTATTAACAAACCATAATGTACATATATCTTCTAGAAACTATTCGGAACAAATGATCAAGAGTATAGTGTTTCTACTTTAATAAAGAGAGCTTCTTTTTTTTGACGTTTTATCAAATGTTTATGGTGTCTGTTCTCCATGAGGAGGCTGCAAAGCATACTACATAAATATTATGAAAACACCAGACGGGCATTTGCTTTTGTGCCAAAGCCCGCACAGGTGCACCTTATGCAGGGAAAGGTTGCTCGATGTGCCCCACGTAATGGAGGCGGGTCATGCCTTGACTCCATACAGAGAGTGTGTAGGCATGCCGCCGGATTTAAGAATGGTTCTCGAACAAGGTAGCGAATTTCAGGGTCCCGATGTTCCGCTTTTTAGGGGAATTGGGAATTTTTTATTGTATATATCCGTATTTCTGTGTTTTGTATGAGTGACTGTATTTATTAGAGTGAATGAAGAGGGGTTGATGGTGGAATAGCATCCCCGTCAACCTCTCGAGCTTTGTACGTGATTTGGGTCGATGACGGAATATTTGTCGATGGCGCTCGGGCTGAAATGACCAAGCTATCGGATGCCCCTTAAAAAAAAAAAAATAAATAAAGAGCTAAGTGAAGCTAGAGGGTGATTCAGTTATAGTTGGACATTTAAAATTGAGCATAATTACTTCGCACGGATGTAAGATGTCAGCGAATTGCCACGCCCTGCTTATAACCCTGACCCATCTACCTGTCTTTGCAATGCGTTAGCAGGATGAGAGTAGAGTATACCTTGGAACCGAAGGAGTGGTTTCACCAATTTCAAGCACTAGTAAATCACATTTGGACATTATGTGAAATAGTGTGCCCTAGTTTATAAACCGATAGTAATTTTCTCCTTTCTAAAAATTTACTCATTGCCTTCTAAATAAAACAAGCGGCGTCTGCACTTATTTTCTTGTTATCTTTAACCATTTATTATATTATATAGAACCGGTTATATTTCTCCCATAGAATGTACTGGTCCTGTTTGGCCTAATTTTACATAGTTTCAATTTTTAATTTCATTGGTTATACTTTATTGCCCCTTAATATTGGTATAATCTTTTTCGTTCTTCTGCATGTTTTGTACTGTAAAAGATTATATGGTGTAAATCGTCGTAAACCCCATACGTGTCACAATTAGGCGAAGTTTTTTCCGAATTTTTTAGAGATATGCATAGCACATGATTGCAGGGGAGCGGAGTTATTGTCATGCAAATTTTTTGAGATGGTGTTTAGCCTCAGGAAACCAGGATGGTCGAGCTACCAGCGGGAAGAGGATTATATGTGTTTCTTATTTTTGCAACATTCTACCAATCGATTTGTGCTTTTGCTTTTGTGAACTTCCTATAGCTTCATTGACGCAATATTATTTTGGTCCCTTCCTGTAGAAGAAAAACTCCTTTTTGTGACACTTATTGGACACATGGAGACTTGTTCCTTTTTGGATTTTCTCTTTCGTACTTTACTAAATTAAGCCTTCTACCAGTGGCGATTCTTCTTTCTTCTTCTTAAAATACCTATTTGTCAGAACTTTGCATGATAGCTGAGTAGTTTTCCTGTAGGGAGTTTCTGGCCATTATTTTAAACAAAAATCGAGAAGTCAATATGATTTTTCTAAGTTCTAGTGACGATTCAATGGTTTCGTATAGCACTCTAAAGTTAGAAAGAACCGAATGTTTCTTTTCAAATCCCTTATCTGACTTTTAATACAAAAATAATAATGTTGATGGCTAATCATTAATTACATCGGAGATGATTTATGTTTATTTTACCGGCCTCATACATTTGCCTGCATTAAACTTTTGACGAAAAATGTACTAAATAAAAAATGACAATAATAGTTTGGGTTCGGCTGAGATGGAACAGGCGCAATTGATTTCTTAGCTCTTTGGGTGAAGCTAATGTGGAGATTGGGCACATATGTGTCAGGGTCTAAAAGACCAATAAACAACAATGGGCATTTAATTTACAACCAGTCCGTAAAGGTCAAAAAATGAAAATAATTGGCATAGTTGAACCAGTTCGTTATCAAAAGAAAGTGTGTTATTGAATTGGTATTTTTGATTTCAATTTACTGGAAAACTTGAAAAACAATCTTTCTGCATATAAATCTGATGAAAGATTGGAGGGAAAGTTAAATTTTAAAAAAGGTTTGTGGATTTATTTTACATAGGTACTTGCTCGAAAGGAAACCAAAGGATTTTTATACAAAAGAAGCAACTAAAGACTTCGGAAATCTGTTTTTCTCAAATTTCTTAATCAAGAATCATACACATGTCTGTAATTTGACGAATAATCGGAGAGAAAAACTCGAAAAAAAGTCGATCAGTCGTCAGAATTTACCTATCTTCCGAACCCGTCATTATGGGGATAAAAAATAATCCAGGACTTCACACGACAAAACAACGTGTATTAACTGCTTAAATCCACAATGGAATTATCTAAGCCGAAGTCGGAACTCCCCTTCCAAAGCTCACTTCATAAAAATCTAACGCTCACTCTTCTCTAATTTTTGCAAGTAACAACTCGTATTCAAAATCCAACTTCTAACTCACTCACCGCTGGGCACTGACCAGTGACTAACTTTAAACCGTGACCAGCTGTCAAATGTCTTATTGACTAACTTATTGACTAATTGACCTGTGTCAACTGACTAATGTCCGATCACTGATCAGTGACTCTAAGCTGTAACCGACACATGACCAGCTGTCAAATGTCAACTAACTGACCGTCAACTCCTCAACTGACTACTGAACGACCGCTGATCCATTACTTTTTTCGTAGCACCGGCTTTTTGCTTCCCAGTGGACTCTAGTGGGCTTTCTTCCCCGTAGCAATTTCACCATTTTGCTATTTTTGATATTTTTCTTTGAAGGGGATTCTCGAGCGACTAAAACAAAACACGGAATTTGTTGCTTTGTCTGTTACATACATTTATGATAATTTTTCAATACACTTAATGTAATATTTACATAATTACCATTAATTAGTAATATACACTATTAGTAATGTACATTACTAATTGTTAATTAGCCATACAAATAATAGTCTTCTCCTGACTAATAATATCAATAAGGACAATTAGGGGCGTCGGTGGCCCCAACGGTTAAGGCGTTCGTCATTGTAAGGTAAAGGTCCGGGGTTCGAATCCGACATACCCGACATACACATGGGCTTTTTTTTCAAAAACACCGATAGCCCGAAGGTTGATAACTCTGCTGTTGCGAACTTTCTTAAATAAAAAAAACAAGGGCAACTGCCCCGTCTGAAAATTAAATTCTTTGGTATAAACGCGTTTTCACTGCTGTTGCTGATCGACTACAAACTGTAATACGACCTCTGGTTTTCATCAAAATTTAAGAGGTCATTGATGATTTCGCTAAAACCTTCACTGTCTCCTTATCATTAACGACCGCAGCCAGAGCTGCAATCATAGGTCCCATCAGACGAGAAGAAACCTACTTTATAAACTATCTCTTTTTTGAAAATGAAGAAGCATCTCTCACCACTTTTTTTGCTTATCATTATAGCTTACAGCCAAATATGACACTTCACTCTAATATGAATGAATTTCTGCAGTTTTTCGATTGTTTGAACTTTCAGAATTTTATGTATGGTTTTTTACGTTTGATTGAAAAAATATCAATTTTAAATTTATTCAGTTTGTTTACTTTTGCTTGTAATCTAAGTTATAGTATGAGTATGTATAATGTTAATGTTTCTGTGTTATTTAATATGTGCATATGAGGCAGGCAGTAATACAGTCCGGATCACAGGTTTCAGGTGTTGAAGCCAGGAGGGAAAAGTTACTTTTGGTTTAGATATATAAGTGCTTTGTTGAAAGTAAAAAGAGATTCTTTAAAAAAAAGAAGTTTGATCATGATAAAGGAACACCATCGAGAATGAAGAAAAATAATTCCCACAATACATTATATAACATCTTGATATCCTTTTTTCAGTTAATATCTTTTTCTCAGATCCTTGACCCGAGCTAAGCCGTAATTACGCTCGTACAAACCGCCTTCACGACAAATGTGATAACGAGGTGTTTTGCAATTCTCGAAAAATCTTTTCACGAGGGCCGACAGGGGCCGGGAATTGCTAGCGGCAAAGAATCAACGTCCGACACGGTTGTTCAATTCAGGAGGAAGATCTATCAAGGTTCGGCGAGTTCCGAAAGTTCTATTTTCAACGGCATTCCTTCGGCTATCTCGCTCACTTCCACAACCGAGGGGGATAGTTTACGTAACTTTATCAAGCATACCCCTTAAAACCTGTTACGTAAACTACCCGCTCCGAATGTAACACGCCTAAATATGGGCCACAATGCCATTATGTCATAAACACGGCCAGGGGCAGCCGAGGTTCCAAAGTTATATCGACACATATCGGTTGTATTTCTACGACTTTTTAACCGTACGAGGTAGGAAGCCAAATAACAACCGTGTATTAACACTATGAGGCAACGCCATTTTTCGTACTTACGCATTTAGGATATAAGCCGGTCATTTTCTAAGATTAATGTTCTTCTGCGGTATGAATAAATTTATCTTAATTGCTGTAGATCATTGTGTAACTGCCATTTCACCTACTGAAGTGCCTAAGTCTAAAGCCTAGAAACTTTTTCCTTTCAATTTGACTATCTTACTTCGTTACAAAATACAGCAAATGTACGATACACGATTTAACCAAAATAAACAAATGTTTAGAACACCCTAAAATTATTTTATACTTATTCGGAGATCGTGAGACGCGATCTGGTGTGACGTAGGTTTTAGAAAAACATTTTCTTTATCGTGCCAACGTTTCGATCTTTATTGAGATCATCTTCAGGGCCTGGTATTTATAAACATTGTTCAAATTTTACAAATACATGTAGGATGTGAAAAAAAAATGGATTTATACAATGCTAGAAAATTTTAGATTAAAAAAATAAATTTATACATGCTAGAAACTTTTAGATAAAAAAATGAATTTATACAATGCCAGAAAATTTCAGCATTGTAGCATTGTATAAATTAATTTCTTAATCTAAAATTTTCTAGCATTGTATAAATTCATTTTTTTATCTAAAATTTTCTAGCATTGTATAAATTCATTTTTTAAATCTAAATTTTTCTAGCATTGTATAAATTCATTTTTTTATCTAAAATTTTTTAGCATTGTATAAATTCATTTTTTAATTTAAAATTGTCTAGCATTGTATAAATTCATTTTTTTAATCTAAAATTTGCAAGCATTGTATAGATTCATTTTTTAATCTAAAATTTGCTTGCATTGTATAAATTCATTTTTTTAATCTAAAATTTTCTAGCACTGTATAAATTCATTTCTTTTCACATCCTACATGTATTTGTAAAATTTAAACTATGTTTAGGCCAGGCCCTGAAGATGTTCTCAAGAAAGATCGAAACGTTGGCTCGATAAAGAAATATTTGTCTAAAATCTACGTCACACCAGACCGCATCTTACGATCTCCAAATAATCATTGAGTAACGTCCATGCATAATTTTATACTTTTTTAAAATTTGACATTTTAGATAGTTATCACAATATAATTGCAATTATTTCTATTACGTATAATTTGTTACAAAATCAAAAGAAATTATGTTTAAAGACTTGCTCACTCTTGCAATGCATACCTGTTTGTTTCGTAAATACGTGCTTTTAAGAAAGTCCTCCAGCCTTGAATAATTTTTATAGGTTTGACTTATTGAACAACTGTTCGCCATTCCCCAATCCCGTTAATGTTCTTGGTCAGAATTTCCACTTAAATTCACCCTAGTTCTCACTGTGACATTTATATACGGGGGAGGATTCGAACCGAATGTTTCGACCGTTGGGCAATTGAATGAATCGCTCGTATTGCGAGACGCGGGCCGCAATAAAACCGAGGTTTGATTGACTTATAACGACCACACGGTGCGGTTAGCTGCGCATTGTTTCGCGAAACGATTGTTCCATTGTTCCAAATACTAATAATATTCGGACCTCTCTCGTTGATCCATTATTCTCTCGAACAAAGAAATGTACGTGGGATTTGATTTAATCTTGAGATCCATTTAAAAAAGAGGCGAGCAATGTCAGTCTGATATCGCCGCGTCGTTTGTCGGGAAGGTGTCGGTATGAAACAACTTAAGCTGGTTTTACATTATCCGATTATCCGCGGATGCGAAACGGTTCCTACAAGATATATATTTTAAATAAGAATAAGAATCATTTATTTACAAATAAACACAAATATGTACAAAAGTGTGATATAGAAGTTTCAGGCTACTATCGACTAATAAGTTATATATGAAAAATAAAAATGGCCGATAAAATTGAAAATGGCAAAAAGAGGGAAAATTCGAATGGTTGTAGGTTGAGATGGGAAGTTTGTGTCCGAGAGGATTGAAGTCACGATAGCTCATGTGGTAGAGCAGCGGCGTATTTAGCCAAAGATCGTGGGTTCGAATCCCGCTCGTGACATTGACTTTTTGTTTTAACCAAGACCTTACATAAAAAGGATAATTAGTTGAAAGAAGTAGCTTGGTCAATTGACCACTAAAACATAAACGGATTAATATTTTTAATATGTGGGTGACTATTATTTACACAGGAGGAAACAAAATATTTAGTAATATTATAAACTTGTATTCATACATTGGCAAAGTTTAAAACGGAATGAAAACAATCAATTGGATAGGAAAGGTACCAATCAACCTTACACACGAAGAATGCAGTTGTAAAACAAAAACAAATAAAAAGTTTTTTTTTTTAATTTGTTGCACTAAGCTTGAGTTCTTGTTTAAAAGTGGGAATAAACTGCAGATTATACCCAATGCCTTGTCACACACTTTATTAACGAGCTTAGTAAATGTTGATTTTGTATCCAAAATTACCCCTAAATAGTTTATTTCTTTTTTCCGAGGGAGTATTCTGCCGTTTAAAACAAATCTGTTAACGTTTGGCCTACGTTTAGTAAACAATATAACATCGGTTTTAGTTTCATTCGGTTTAATCCGCCATTTGTGAAAGTATTTGAAGCATTACTTGACAACTATGTCGAGATGATTGGCAATGGTGTCTATTCTCTATGACGAGATAAATATTGCAGTATTCTGCGTACAATGGATAACTAACTACATTTGGTATTGGTTTTAGTAAAATCATTGATGAATATGTTAAATAATATAGGTCCCAGAACGGATCCCTGGCGTACCCTAGCTGACATAGATCTTTCTGATAATACAGCATTACCTGCACTACACGTAATTTTCTATTATCTAAGCTTTTTATAAAGAAAAATAGATACTTGGGAAAATTTGCTTAAATTAATTTGAAAAAAGACCCCTGTTCCTGACAGTCAAACGCCTGTTCAACATCTATTAGTGCCATCCCATTATGCTTGTTCGGGTTAAATTTATGTTCAACAATGTCAGTCACTATAGCTAATTGTGCAACGGTAGAATGATGCCTACGAAAGCTATATTGTTTATTTGAAATGATATTGTTATTTTCTATAGACGTGTTCAACCTTTTCTCTATAATGCGCTCACCTATCTTGCTTACTCACGGCAGACGAGAAATTCGGCAATAGCTTCTTTGACGTGTCAGATCTTTCCCAGGTTTGTGTAATACTATTCTATATGACAAGATATAGATTGCTGTATCATCTTCGTACAATGAATAACTACATTTAGTTTTCGTTTTAGATAAATCATTGATGAATATGTTAAATAATGTAGAAACAAACAGAACGGATCCTTAGGACTACCCAGCTGAGATCTTCTGATGGTACAGCATTACCATCCTTAGCTGTTTTCCAAATTACAGGAAAGTGCGCATAGAGAATTATATAATTAATTTAGTTAAGTGTATTAAACCCAATTTTGACATGTTTTTAAAATTTGTGCATTAATGCCATCAACACCGTGGAATTTTTTGGGATATTTTAAATGTTTCCATGTTTGTCAAACAAAACGTTTCGAATCCTCGAGAAGAATATTTTGTCTGACACGATTTGTGCAGGTGCATGTCTGAACGTGTCGCCCCTTGGATAGTTTACAATAACCTCGGGCTTCGACAGTCCCTTTTTGACTTCTGTAGTGCTGTAAGGTCAACTTTTGCAATTATTCAATTTTTTTGTTGTCATGAATTAAAAAACTTCTGTTCGTCCATTAAATTGGATAAAATGGACCAAAATGCCCTTTTTTCTTTCTTTCTTCCAGCATAGGATGAACTTCAAAACGACTACGATGAGCGATCTGCTGTCATCTTCGTCCATCCGAGCTATCGCGCACAATTCTTTGATTGAAAACTGATAACACATTCCCGAAAACTGTCACAACAAACTTTCCCGTGTAGGGATTTGGTCTTGACTGAACTGCAGTTTTGACCGATCCCCATCGCTTCGCATCCGGACGTCTCGTGCCTGATAATGTGAAACCACCTTTCACTGTATCTGAAGGTCAAAACATTAAATACTTTTTCCCCTACTTTGTACTGAACTAGTGACCTGTAGGAGCAATAGCCCCATTCTATAGTCGTAATCATGGAACGATATGAGCCATCGTGGCTGTCTGAAAGTATGTTAATCTGTGCACGTTTCACATTGTTCTTTATTAACTCCTGGGCACAGAGTGGTATTGCATGGACCTCATCTGGGAAAATAGTTAGGATTAGTCCAAGGTGCTTTGCTAGGGTATGTTCAGCCCTTTTATCCATACACTTACTGTTCCATCTTAGATCCATTTCTGTACCATAATAGGGACTCTTCCTGAAACTTGGACCATCATTACTAACCCAATTTGTGTTGTATCGAGTAAAACAACTACGCGGATCGAATGGCGAAATAACTTATCGATATATTTTCTGTTTACCTTAAGTAGGTAGTTTATTTTCGATCGGCTGCCCATCAGGCATTTCGCCATCTTCAGTAGTGATTCAGGCAAGTCTCCGATTTCATCAGTTTATTTCAATAACCTCCTCTGTAGTTGTTCTTTTTTCAGTATTTTTAACTAAACCTTGTAAAATACTGAAGTTTCATCGGGACGTCCAAGGCATTATATGACAAAATTGAGAAATATGAGAAATTATATTTATTCCGTTGCCACTGTGAAAAAAACCAGAATTTTTCATCCGGATCGACGGAATAACACACGCGGCTCCGGAAGGGCTGTACGGAATAAAGGGAAGTGACAAACGAGTGGAAGTTACACAATCAGGAAAGCTTTTCACTGGGATAACCCGGCCTATTCCGATGTTCATTGAAGGGGCGCGAGACATTTTTCTAACAGATTGAATGTGCGTTTTTCCTTTTTTACGTCACTTCGCCGAATGGTATGGGCCAATCCAGATCGGGTTACGGAGCGGCGACCATACGTTCACTCATAACCGGTATCACCTCAGTCGGAAAATGGCATTTCTCAAGAAACGCGTTTGGTAATAATTTATTCCATTGCCTACAACTACCTAACGAGTTTCTTACAAAGAATCGCATACCTCGTCACGGTCAATAAATGTTTAAAATTTAGCAATAAATTAAAGTTAAACAGGGTGTCGTTTTTTAATGGCCCTGTTGAATTTCTCTTGAACCATTAACGCTATAAAAAAATACGACTTTAATATTTTTAGTTTAGTTTCAATTTTTTTACCTTTTTTGGAGAAAAATTCTCCAGGGTATCTCAGGCCCAGTTCAATTTCATAATTTCACATACAACCCTATATATCCTGACAAACAACGTAATCGAATTTTAAATTGTTCAAAAAATGGCAAAGTTAGGTCAAAAAGCTTGAAAAAAGTCATTTGATTTGCTATTTATTAATGACATTTCATGTTCACACTGTCTGCCTTGCGTAAAGATGCAAAGATTTGCTCTTTTTAACCACTCTTCACCAGTGCTCGGAGCGATAAAGACAGGGAAGATGGATTGACAAGCATTTTCTATCCTTTGCCGCAGTTCTTCAACTGAGACTGTGGGTTTTGGCGTAGATACTTTTTTTTAAAAGGCCCCACAGAAAAGTCAAGTGGAGTTAAATCGTGACCGCGGAGGCCAACAGATCGGGCCATGAGGAGATCGACGCTTCACGACCAAAGGTGTTAGGCTCCAACATGGGTTTTCGACAGCTAGATCATTTCAGCCCCCAACGCATGCGAACCACAATCTACCTTAAAACTAACTATAATACGGTCACGCAAATAAATACATTCACATATATGTACATTCCACTCGTTCTGATTACTCAGTTAATTACTACCATTAGGGGTTGTTCTTTCTAATTATATTTAGTAGTAAGGCTTTTTCTTTATACTACTTCCGATCGAATTTTTTTATTTGTATTATTCTATAGTTTAATCGTTTGATAATAAGTACATTGAAAGTTTCAGCCTTTGGCCCAACTACATTTTACCTAATATTTGTTAAAAATTATAATATTTTTTTTAATGAAATGCAATTTAAAACAAATTAAATGCTTTACAGTTAAATATTCTGTCTGAAAAAGGTGGAAAAAACAGTAAGCGATTACGATAATATCAAATCGTAACTGTACGTCACATAAGCATAAGTATTTGTGATTTTCTAATAACATATGTGATTCTTTTAAAAATATATCCAAAATTGATTACTGTTCTTTTTATTTGTGAAACTGCCGGACAATAACAAACATTAAATATAAATTTGATACAAATTCAGACTGAATTTGTTTGAGTTTCTCACTGAAGCTCGAAGCCGAAACTCGTTTGAGCGAAACGTAAACTAACTAGAATAGACGAATATTTTGAAGTGATCTGTGACGATCAGTTTAATATTGTGGTCATCCACTCGCGATCCAACGAACACCACCAACTTAAACCCCATTTTCTTTGTTCTTTCTAGTATCATGCTTGATTTTACGTTGATTTATTCATAAAAGTGATATTAAATAAGCTTACTTTGCCCATTTGTTTATTGATGTAGAGTCTCGAGGTATTTCCGTTTCCTTTGACGTAACTGTCAATAGATAAAGTTGAAACAATTATTAAGTAATAAAATATATATAATTATACGAATCCTGACAAACATAAATGACAAACGGTTAGGTCATGACAGATATCCAATTAGCTATCAAAATACTGTTGAAACATCATGAGCTCAAAGATAGTGCTGAATTGCAAAACTAAAGTAAATAGATTAGGTATGCAAAATAAAGTCACTCTCTGCTGGGTCCCAGGACTTGTGGAAGTAGAAGGCAACGAGAGAGCGGACGCAAGGAAAAGCACTGTCTTCTGCGGCATATGGATTCACACTGTCAATGAGTACCTTAGACAAAAAATGAAAATGAGGCAACAGTAGAATTCACTTACTATACACAAGCAATCTAAGAATCTTACAGCTTGTTTTGAAAAGAAAGAAATAATAGAATGCGTTAAATGAAGGAAAAAACTTCGAACCCTAATAGGATGCTTAACAGGATACTGCAGACTGAACGGGCATCTGAAGAAAATTGGTATAGTTCATGGCATGTGCTTCTAATTGGAAAGAAGCAGAGGGGACACCAATTCACCTACTAACAACTGTGGTGCCACATTTGCCCGCAGGAGGAAAAGTTTTGGAATGTACAACATATCCGCATATGAAATTCAACCACTGAATCCGGGCCTACTAAGTTCCTTGATGAACTAGGCTCACCGGTCATACGTACAGAACTGGGTACAACGCTCTCAAAGGACGCAGTATGCCATTCGATTAATACATCTATCCATCTAGGTTTCGGGTTTTATCGCTAGTTTTTATACAGACAATTAAATTTATTGCTTTAAATTATTGTGAATTACTACCTGTTTTGTAATTATTAATATCATAGAACTTCCTCCGATCCGCGAAACAATCATTTATTTGTAGAAACGCTAATATTTTTCTCCAAAGGAGTCAAGTTGTAACGCAATATTTATTCAGAGCAGTTCTGCAACCTCTGAAACTCTTTTACAACGTGATGAAAAAGTGGGTTAAGAGTGAGGGTGAAGAAGTATTTCGCAAGTTGAGACTTGTTTTTTTTTTGTCTTGTAACAGCATCCACACTGGACACCCTTTCCCAACTTGGGCCCGGCTCGCCCGAAAGACAAAGTCCTCTTAAGAGCGTGCAAAGGAGAAAGTCAGTGTCCAGCCTGGGCCCTCGGTCGGTTTACCCAATACCGCCGAATGACTTTCATGTTGGCGAGTGACAAAAGAATTCAGGAGAGGAAAGCAAAGTTCGGTCACTTTCTTGGGATGGTCTCGCACTGTCAATGAACGTCTCCCGGAAGCGGCGTGCAGGGAATAGCGGAACTGCCGTGACTTGAGAATAAACAATCGACGAATCGTCTCCTATCCCCTTTTAACATACTTACCTCACATACGACTTATCTTTTCGAAAATACAAATCATCATTCAATTCTGAATCTTTACTCGCCGTTATCTAAAAAAAGCCACATGTATCGTCAAAACTGACTCCTTCTCTCTGAAATTTCAATCAGGTCAGATACTGTTGATTTACATGACGTCACCAACGTTTAAAAATTATGTAAACGAATACTAACAGTTATAAATGTGATGGAAGAAACACTTAGTGATGCAATCAAAATACTAAAAGAGCATAATAACCAAATAATCAAGAAAGTTGACATGTCATGGTAAAACCGTGATTATACAGAAAGAAAGACACGTGACTTATAAAAGGTTACAAAAAATACAAGTCACTTTCCATAACTCTTCTCTGCTACAACGAAACAGCCCAAAGGGACAACTTTTACAATTTTACGTTTGGTTAGGTTCTTATGAGGTGAACCCTGTCGCACTGCGTGCATCATAATAAGGTCTTTCACGCACGGGTCATGATAAAACTGGCGACTTTTGGTTGGCTTATGTTTTGGTTATTATTATTTTCATGGTTATTATTTTATTAGGTTATTATGTTTTTTCAGTATATTGATTACATTATTAAGCGTTTCTTCACTCACATTTACAACTGTTAGTGCCTGTTTATATAACTTTTAAATGTTAGCGACAGGTTAATCAACAAAATCTGAACTGATTGAAACCATCAATAACCAACCTTTGTCATTTGACCAATACAATAAAAAATAAATAAATAATTCATGAATAAAAATCAAGATTTATTACAAATCTAAAAACTAGCTTCACAAACATTTGATTTTTTTCTTCTTTTTTTAATGTATATACCTTTGGAATTGCATGTTTTTTCTCTGCCTTTAAAATTCATTTGTCAATAAAACATAAATTTATTAATGGCCGAGCAATCATTGGTTTTTATAGTTTGTATATTTTGCGTCAACGAGATGAAATTGTCCCCACATAACCATTAATATAAATATATCCAAATATTTTCTACTTTCCAACTTCAGCGTGGATTTTATTTTTATAAGATGTGACATCAATTTTTATCTTATTTCGTCAAAAACGAAATTCTAAAATTGTTTTATTATCGTTCAGATGACTTATTGTTAAGCAGACGATTTTATTAGTTATGCAAACCCGCCATGCTTGAATATATAAACAAATTGCATACTTTCATATGGCACGGCTATTAGAGAAAATCGATTCAGTTGAATTCAATTTCAATGCAATCCTCTCTTCTTAAAAAAAACAATTCCTTGGCCTTAAATCTTTCTTTTTTAAAAGGAAGCCCCTCACAAGATTACACTGCTGATGAAAGTATTTTTTATCCAACGATTAAAATTTTAAGCATTTTACATATCGGTTAAATTTCCTTAAAAAATCCTATTATGATTTTTTTAATATTTGAGCTACGTTAATTGAAATAATTTATTATTATTATTACTTCTTTTTTGGAGAAAATTGCACTGTGCACTTCTATTTGCAAATGATAATAAAAGTGCATGATAATAAAAGTGCACTTTCATATTTAAGATGTAGTCATATCAAGTATACAAGAAGATCGTAATAAGTCGTCAGATTAAGAGTAGTTATCTTCTAATCATTCCTTAAACCATGAAATCCAAATTTTCTCCTAAGAAAAATATTTAATTTAAATATACACAAAAGTAGGAAGTGGTAAAGTGCAAAAGAGCTTTGCTAAGCAGTTGTATCGTGGTAAAAAGAATGAACGACCGTGGATGGACCTGTTATCTAACTCCGGGTCCCCGTACTTCCATAATTTTCTTTTAATGGTCTAAAATACGATGTGAGCTTTTTCATGTTTTATAACATCCCAAGAGGATTAGATCAGATTAGCAAAAATTAGTTTATATCAAGCTGAACAAAAATTAGCATTGCTATTATTAAATCTGCTTTTTGAATATATATGAACAAATTAAAAGGAACTAAAAGTAATTTTGAAAAATAAGGTAAATGAAACTATTGAGCTTTTTCTCCACCCACTCCGCCATATCGACCCTGTTCCGGAGATCCTGCAATCCTGCCACATTACCTGTTCGAGGTCATGGAACTTTTGGAATCCTTACTCCAACTGAACTATACAACAATCCTGAGTTTTATTCAATTCCTCAAACCGTATGAACAAGACGCTACTGAATAATCATTTGTTAAGGAGATAAAAAAGATGGCCATTTATTGATTTCTTGTAATTTACAAAATTCGCTCCAGTTTTATATTAAACACTAGTTTTGAAAGAAATGTAATTTTCAACTTAAGCCATTGTTACCTTCTAATTTTCGTTCCCTCACTCTCTCTCTCTCTCTCTCTCTCTCTCTCTCTCTCTCTCTCTCTCTCTCTCTCTCTGTCTCTCTCTCTGTGTGTGTCTCTCTCTCTTTGTCTCTCTCTCTCTCTCTCTGTCTCTCTCTCTCTCTGTGTCTCTCTCTTTGTCTCTCTCTCTAACTCTCTCTCTCTTTGTCTCTCTCTCTCTCTCTCTCTCTCTCTCTCTCTCTCTCTCTCTCTCTCTCTCTCTGTGTCTCTCTCTCTCTCTCTCTCTTTATATAGGGGAAATGAGATTAGAGAGCTATAAAAAGAAAAAAGCCAGAGTGAAGGAGAAATAGAACGAATGAAAGGTAGTATAAAAACACAGGAAAAGAAAGAAAGAAAGAGAGAGAGTGAGAGAGGGGGGAGTGAGAGAGGGGGGAGTGAGAGAGAAGTAAAGTGAGAACAAAGAGAGGAAAGCGATAGAGAAAGTGAAAAAGAAAGAAGAGAGAGAGACGAAAAAATAGTGGGAGAAACGAAAATAGAATGAATGAACGATAAAAGGAAAAAGATAGGAAAAGAAAGAGAGAGAAAGAGTGAGAGTGAGAGAGATAGAGATAGAGATAGATAGAGAGAGAGAGAGAGAGAGAGAGAGAGAGAGAGAGAGAGAGAGAGAGAGANTCTCTCTCTCTCTCTCTCTCTCTCTCTCTCTCTCTCTCTCACTCCAGCCCTCCAGCCCTCGTAATTTTGGTCTACCTTCAAATTTTTGCTGACTAGAACAAAATCATCGAAAACGGCCAAGATATATATGATTTTATTTTATGTTTTTACATGTCGATCCCAATGTTTCAATGCTAAGTATAGTATTTTTTCAATAGATTTTTCTAAATGTTAAAGTGATTATTACTTAAGCTGGCACGATATTATAAAATATATCTCTTTCTCTTTCTTTTTTCTCCATCTTTCTCTCTCTCTCTCACTCTTTATTTCTTTTTGGAACATTACCGCGAACTTGTGTTAATTCGCTTTACAATACCAAAGTTTTGTTATTGCTTCCCAGTTATAAAACTTGCACATTGTACATTGAAAACGTGTGTGATAGGTTTTGAATGAACCCCATTTTTTTTTTTTTAATTGTGAGGGTTCTTTTTGCGATTTTATGATTGTAATTTGGTCTTTACCGATTCTCTTGATCTGCTTATCCTCGCTGTGTTGGTCTGTCAGACGAGTTTCGGCAATTAGTGGTATTTTGGTGTACTTTTTCCATAATGATATATCCAAGGTTGTCGTTTTTAACCATAAATAGAAACGTATAAAATCACTTTTTAAAATTAAATAAATTAATGAAAAATATTTTATATATTCAGTTAAAATTGCGTCATATGAGTAAACACAACAATAACGTGTATACTGTTAATAACTGGCATTTCCTTTTCTGACGTATGTAAGCGTAATGGTACGTCGTATTCATGCAAAATTAAGTTCTTAGTGAAAAAGGTAGAAAGCCTGTATGTTTCAAAGGCCATTGTTATGCTTTCATTATGACTTTGACCGACTAACCTTACAGACAGCATTCGGGCATATTTGATCGTAAAAGAGTAAATAAAGTCAACTGAGATCGTAATTTCGGTTCGGCCGTTTGATTATCAATACGTATTTACAAAAGGTTGAAATTTCTTTAAACATCATTTTAGAATAAATGTACAGATGAGACTACTTTCCACGCCTTTGTAAAAAAATAATAGTCACGAACAAGGATTCGATTCAAATGAGGGAATAGCTTTTGGTGAGACCGATTTCAAAAGTAAATTTACCGTGTTCAATATGAATGTGGGAACCTATTCCACCATTTCGGGATAATTTCTAATTTTGGTACTGGTTCAGCTAATTATTAGTTGATTTGTTAGATGAATAAATCAATTATTTTTAATCATCTCCCTCTCTCTCTCCTCTCTCTCTCTTTCTCTCTCTCTCTCTCTCTCTCTCTCTCTCTCTCTCTCTCTCCTCTCCTTCTCTTTCTCCAAGTAATTTTGGTCTACTTCTCTCTACTCTCTCATCTACATTAGGTATAAGAATGGTCCTTGAGACACGTAGACATATATAAATAAGAAAGTGTAAAAATATATTTAAAAAATTAAGGCTTTTAGTTGAGATAAAAAAGTCAATGGCACGAGCGGGATTCGAACCCACGATCTTCGGCTAGATACGCCGCTACTCTACCACTTGAGCTATCGTGACCTCGATCCACTCGGACACTAACTTCCCATCTCAACCCCACCTTTTTGAATTTTCCCTCCTTTTTGCCATTTTTTATTGCCCACTGCTAGGGCACTCTCGATACGACAAGCAAGATGGCACAATTAAACAGAAGACAAACACTTTGTGCCCTGAAGATGATCTCAATAAAGATCGAAACGTTGGCACGATTTTTCTGAAACCTACATCACACCAGACCGCATCTCACGATTTCTAAGTAAATAATTGGTAAGGTGGATACCTTGTAGGGATAAATGAATAAAAGGTTACAGATTGTTGGGAAGCCCATAGGTATTTTGTAATTTAACTTTTAGTATGTTTAGTAAGTTCCTTTTACTAAAATAATATATTTGAATTATAGAAAACGGTGTAAACAAAAAGATTTTTTATAAAAATCTTTAGAAAATGTACAATTTACAAGTGTAATTAACACTGAGGAGGACTCAAGTCATGATATCGAAAACGATCTGTTAATAAAGAAAATTCCTTACTGCAGTTTATTTTTCTACATCTTACAATATAAATATCTGAACTTTGGCTGGTCCATTTTGGAATTGGTTTATATGGGATTTATCTCCTGGGTGATTAGTCTCCAAATGAAAACAACCCCTCTACCAACAGATATAATCATAATGGATCAGGGCGCATTTATTATCCTTCTAAAAATTCAATTAAATTCAGTCTGAAATAACTTTTCTATCTCTGCAGCTCCACCCCAAAATAGAAATATACATACCACAGTTATATTGAATTTCCTGTTTGATGGTATAACAGTGGCCGGAAGTAGGAAATATTGGGCTGAGGATTTAAACGTTGTTTCCAAGATAAATGCCGCTTTTTAACCGCAGAGACCTAACTATCATCTGAACTTTCCACGGTTTATTTGTATTGGTACTTCTTGGCTACGTGTAAGTATAATAGTTCAAATGGAGCTTCCAGTAGAATAAATACACTTATATTATACCAGAAATGTCCTAGACTTTACTTATTTATAATAACATAAATACAATAATACTTACATCGATAGGAAAACAAAATTTGAACTTCTTGGTCAAATGTCCTTCAGTGTGGTAACTTATTGAATCGAATTGTACGTTTTTATCGTGCTGGGGACTAAACATCAAAATGATCCAACGGCTCTACACTTGTGTCATTAGACCAATGTTGACCTATTAAAAGTTGGACCGAGATCTTTGACTCAAGTGAGATAAAGGCAAAAACCGAATGGAATCCCTGGCAGAAGTCAGTGACACTAACGACCTGACCTTGGCATGTGTTCCTGGGCATTCGGGACATGAGGATATGAGAGGGCAGATATGTTGGGGAAAAAAGGAGCCAATATGAATTCTCTAGGCCCCAAACCGAACCGTGGCTTAGCACCTTACCACAAAAAAAGGATATATGTAAAAATGGATCCCTAAGTTCAAAACTTGGTGGAACAAACCCCAGAAATGAAGAAAGCGAAGATTCATAGAAACTTAGAAGAAACCCTGTGCAGATACTACCAGGAAGAAGAGAATACCGAAGAATACGTTTTATGCTTCTGTGTAGGGGCAATGTGAATGTAGATTTTTGCAAATAGGATAGAAAAAGGTGCAAGTGAAACAGTGTTATAAAAAAATAGAGAAGCACAATAGATCTCGAGGTGCGGAACACTTTGTGGCCACCTCTTTCCGTCTATCCCTATCCCTATTTACGTATTACATATTTATCAAGCCCACGTCAATTTAAAAACTATGTGCTTGGAAAGATTACTTAAGATTTTCGGATAAATCTACAATTTATTATTTAGACTCTAAACTTAAAAATCTAAACTTAACTGTAATGATGAGGCATGCCCGTTAATCGGGTACAGCACAGAAAAGAAGCAAACTGAAAGTTACTTTCATTCTTTTCAAGATTATCTTTTCTAATATTTTGGAGAAACCAGATTCAGACCCTTATTAGTTTTATAATACCCAGTAATTACTTTTATGTTTTCAGTAATTTAAAAATATCGGACAGGGTTTCAATCTTCAGAAAAATTTAGGCATTACAACGCAACAAAATTAACTACAACCTTCTCTTCATTATTTGTTAAAACTGGAAGTTAAAAGCTACATAGCACAAACTGAACTGAACTTATAAAAAGTTATCTACGGTAAAATTTCATTTTTAAGCATAAGATTTAATTTGGACATTTAAATTGTAAAAACTTTTTATATATAATAAATATTTATAAGATTACAGAATATATCAGCAACATTCCGATTTGCCACCACTTAATTTGTTAAAAGGTCTGATGCCTTTCGTGGGAGAAAAGGCACACAAAGTATTGTCTAAATTGTTTTAATATAGTTTATTATCTTTCTTTTTTAATGTCTTTATTACTGTTTGTTTCACTTTGTTTTGCTATTATTCTGAACAACGTTGAAACAACGAGTAACTGAATAGATCAAAGGTTAAAATTTATCGGCTGTGTTAACTTGTCAGTTTCAGGTACTTGGATTAGCCTGATTGAAATTGTTCGGTTTATTATCGTAATTATATCAGCATCATTAGAGCTATTAAAAATTAAATTATTAGACACAATCCTAAACAAAAGAATATAATGATAAATTTAATGTAAGTGCTGATTTATGTAAGCTCAAATCTGCACGCACACACAAGAGTTGAGCTGGTGATCTCTCGCAGTCCACCGGTAATTCCAGCTTTTGTACTTTATAATGTACTTTGCCCTTTATACTTTGCATTTTACTGGCAGGCCTCGCGAATGACCCATGCCGGGTGTTGGCAGTCCTGGGATCAGATCTCGGCCTTATCCTTTCATCCAGGTTGGGCACCCGGTGCTAACAACAGCTAGGTCAGCTATTTCAGCCCCCAACGCGATAATTTCCGAAATCCAAACCCAACCACCCATCTCACTCACTCTTAAGTGCATTCTGTATTATTTACGTACAATTTATACTACTTATTACATAACAAACTTATTTGAGGTCGATGGGTACTCAATATTCCGCCATCGCTACACTTTCACGCTAATAAATACATTCACTCAAAGAATCAGAACACGGGACTTAATACTCGCTGCCGTGCTTAAGCAAAATTCTCATTTTAATGTATTTATTGGAGCTTTTATAGTCTTTAAGCTGAGTATTAAAATTATTTTATTTTTTCGACATTGTCATATATATAATATGTATACCTACCTGTATACCATACATAAAATATGTATACCTATGTATAGTTAAATATGTATAACTAGTACACTAAATATGTAGTTTGGTCCTTTTTGAATAGTCTGGACGATGCTCGGTGTTGGTCTTTCCCTTCAATCATATGTTCACCATCTTCATTGGTGTCTCAGGGAGTTAAGGAGGGTGAGGCAAGCCATTGATTTTTTCCTTTCATTATCTCAACAGAAGACGGAGTTGCGGAAACGCGCTTAAAAGACAAAAATCAAATATGTGAAGATTAGACGTTTTGAAAGGACCTCAATAAAAATCAAATGGTTTTGACAAAAAGGACAAGAGCATGGAAAGCATTGAACGTCGGATCTTTATGTATTGAAATTAACTGATTGTGATACAAATCATAATGTACAGTAGGGATTAGGTTTTAATAATTATTAAATAGCGTGTTAAATATGAAAAATACGAACATGACTTGGTTCAAAATTTATTACACTGGCATATGACTTTGGTTGCTGCTAACTTTCGAACCTCTTCATCTTCGCCAATAGCACCATCATCACGTGTCAAAACGATTGATATACGTTAAGTCGAAAGTTTAAGCAGGGCGGAAGTATCGGTTGACGGAAGCCACCAGAGCAGTTCAGATCAGAGCGGAAAGGTGGCCAGAGAGAGGAAGAGTTTCACGTCGGATGTAGATTCATAAGCGAACGGCAGAGTACGAAAAAACACTTTCTACGAGGAGCCACTGCTTGCTACACTTTCTCCGCCCAGTCATCGGCCCGTAATGTATGTGCGATGCAACGGAGCAGATCGCGAGATATTCCTTCGACTCGGACAACACATACTAATAAGCTCTTCAAGTCTCAGAAAGCTGGCGGACCGTCGATTTGTCAGGAAGGGAGTGCAGTTTTTCAAAGGATCTAAGGCCAAAAATGAAATACACTTCAAATTTTACATAATGTGACATAACTATACAAAAAAATAGTTGCCCATAAAGTTCAACATATAGACATCTCTCAATAAAAAGGTTGTCAAATTTTGTTCATTTCACAAAAATGAGCTAGTAATCTCCCTATTGATAGTAACGTACAAAGCAATTAAATAAATACCTAGCCACATTCGATTTTTTTTAAATCTGGCGTTTATTTTAAATATAATTGTTATAAAAAACCGACATTGTGAGATTTTTTATTGAAGACTGAAGAGGAACCTGCTTCCGATCATCCTGGTTTGTTCAGAACATTTCACCACCTTCTTTAGCCTAGTGGTGTGCTATTTGATCATCATGTCCCTGTTATACATCTAAAAAATATGCACAAGTATTTTAGGTGAACTCACCTGCCAGAGCATCACCTGGAAACGTGTATAACTCCTTTTTCTGTCGTTGGTATTTCCTTCAGCCATGTTTTCTCAGATTGGCTAGTGGGTGTATGCTATGTATAATTTACAAATCTGACATCTCCAAATCTTAAGCATCACCTTAAACCTCTAGACTCCATTTGTCTAGAAATTCCACTATTGCGTGAATATAGGAATGGGTCGAAATTAAAAGGCCTCTGCAAGGCCATATATCTGTCTACTTTTTGCAGAAATTCCCCTCTGTATTCTTCGAACTCCTGACACCCCAGGAACCAATGGGGGGCGTCCTCTCTTACCATCATACGTCTCACAATTTGATGTCTTATCTATTCTGAAGAGGTAAGGGTCTCAAATGTAGTTGGTTTACTCTCAACCTGCTGACTGCGCTATAGAAAGCTTTGCTTCTACCTCCTTTAGCATACCAGGCATTCTTCTGCAGTGTTGGAAACAAGGAACGATTCTGGTTAACCACTAAAGAGGACTGTTACTTTTTCTCCCGTTTTAGTTGAATTTCATTTTTCAGAATCTTTTGGATATTGAAGCACGTCATGTTAAGCCCAACAATTGGGTCCCCAGCTGTAGTGGCAATTTTGGCCAGTTTGTCTACTTTCTCGTTATCAGGGATTCCAGCGTGCCCTTTTACCCAACACAATGTTTAACTCCTTAAAAACCCAAAGTTGTAAAGGTTATCATCCAAGAAATATAAATTCAATTTTTTTTTAGTTCAGACTCAGAAAACGAAAACATTTGATAGAAGGAACCAGTCCTTTCTACTTCAGGCAACTTCTTCCAAGTTTCAGACATTAGAGGGTATTGTAGCAGTTTTCGTAAAATTAAAAACTAATCTTTAATATCTGAATCTTTTCTTATTACTATAATTACAATAATTAACCAATTTTACAATAGTTATTTTAGCATGGAATGAAGTCTATTTCTGATTAGAAATTACTGTTTTGATTGATTTTCCAACACGATCGTTATTTAAAAAGTACAAACTTATAAAGGCATTATTAAACGTGCTGAAGCTTATAAATACTTCAGCTTAAAGGAAAAATATATACATACAACACACATATACACTTTTATACAAAAATAATTTTTGTGAATGATGACAGTTGGGTCCAGTTTTAGCTGAAGTTGAGTTTCTGCCAGCGAGTGTGAACGGCCAAACCTCAAATCTCCAGGGGACCGCGGTAGCCGAGTGGTTAGCATGAGAGACTCTCACGCCGCGGTTGTGGGTTCGATTCCCACTGTCGCCTCTGGCCCTTTTTTCCCGATAACCCCCAATTTGAACACACACAAATTCATACCATGGCTAATATGCAAGATCATAAGGCCAAAAAAAAAACCCTCAAATCTTAATTACATTGATTTTTTACACATACAGAGTGTATCTCAAGTAGATGGCAATACTCAAGGCGGTGAAACTAGACCAAAAATGTAGTTAAATACTGCCAACCACACATATGTCCATAAGTTATATACTGTTCGTATAGTTTCATCCCCTTGAGTATTATCATATACTTGCAATACACCCTGTATATAAAAATCCATTTCTTGGATATGTGCACTTATTATAAAATCCATTGCTAACATTGTTTTTGTATGTTTCAGAACCGGATCATGCGGTGGCATGATTTATGGATAGCAGCCGGTAAGATTTTCTTTCCTTTTTTGAACTCTAAAATTTAAAAACCGCCTTTTAGGATAAAGCATGCATCTTGCAACACTCACGAAAAATTCGGGCGTACCGCGTTTCGACCATGGGTCTGATATGACAATTCGTTTCGACCAAAAAGTTTTTGTTTCGACCCAGGAAGTTTTAAAACGAGAAATCCTTCCGACACAATAAAAGTAACTACATATCAGTTTCCTACTGAATTCTCCAGTATACTAATCACATATAATATGTAACATACATATATATATAAGGTTGAGGGGTAAATAATTGGTATCGGAATAAAAGGATCCAGCTCCGTTATTGTTGGACGGGGGGTCGAGATAGCTTGTATAGATTCATGATATTTCTGGTGCTGATTACTTTACTTCTGTTTGACATATTCTGCTAAAACTTTAGTTCCGACATGCTGTTGGTCGAAACAAAATACACGCAAATAGAATTTAGAATTTCAAACTTTGCCTCCGATAAAATCTACCATTTTCCCTCTGTTGAAATATTTAGCAATTAACACCCTCAGGCATTTGTGTCTTAACAAACTCTCCGATCATAAATGAAATATTTCTGGCTTTTAGGTAATAGGCGAGTCATAGTGCAAGGGGGCGTCGGTGGCAGCAACTGTTTAGTCGTTGACACGGCGCTCATCACTGTAAGGTAAAGGTCCGGGGTTCGAATCCGACATACTTACAAATGGGCTTTTTTCAAAAACATCGGCACCCTGGGGGTTTATATGGCCTCTGCTGTTGCGAACCCTCGTAAAAATAATAATAAATAAAATAAAAAACATTTAAGGTCAAAAGTAAGAACTGCAAAAACACTCATGTAAAATTAATATTGACCGTTTTAACAGATTCTACAGTATGGTATTTCTTTGTATTTCCGATTATTAGCATCTTTTTTTTTACCTGTGTTAATTTTGTTGCTCGAGATGTTACATGCGCACACAAAAATTCTGGACTGAATACACGGGAATAGTTTGAAGTCGCCCATTTGGAAGTCCCCAATCTAACCATCCCAAGTCTACAATACTTCAGAAACGAAACTTTTGATTGGTTCAATGAATTTTTTATTTAACTAAACAATTTTATGTTACATTAAACCGAATTTTACACATTTATTGAAAATAAAACTTGTCATGGGTAGCTCCTGAGCTCTGATAATAATTTTTGCCTCATCTAATATAAAACTTTGCCTTGTCATGGAATAAAACGACATTTCTACTCACGGATCGAGTTTTATAATATGCGTTTAGCTGGTCGAGTTGGGAACATGATTTGTTGAAATTGACCGTGAACGACGAAATATTCCACTTCAATCACATTTATGCACAGCGTGAACTTCTTTGTGTCAAGCCCGCCTTCGGAAGTGGCTAATGAAGTTTCATTTTACTTTCCCCGTTATCTCCCGACAGACAGAATCCACTTTTCATCCCCCGCCCATTGTAGGGAACGGTTATCGTGGCACTTTGAAAGCGGATCAGGGCGGCCTTTTAAATTTACTTCGATAACGAATTCGGCGCCCGGATTTCGAGATGAGCTTACACATTCGGGTTTCTATAAAAGGGAAAATACATTTGCATGTCAATGCTGTGTCGATTATAATTAACGAAAGCTCTACGCCTTCCTGAGTTTTCTTTGTTTTCGGGAGTTAAATCCCCTTTCTAAATTGATCAAAATATCTGAGGCACATCCGATCGCCAGCAACATTCCTCGTGCTAGACTAGCGTTAATATTTTCCGGTTTTCGAGAATAAAACTTCACTGAAGAAATTTTGATTTGATTTCGTCTCATCGTTAATGACATAAATTGGATTATAGTTGGAAAGCCTTATTTGCTTGGAGGTCTTTTGAATCTACCACCACTACAGATCTTTATCCAAGGAGAAGCCACAATTTACCAGCTGATACAGGGACAGGTACATTCGCTTAACAAAAACTAAAGCTTCTGGAGCAGCTTCAAGCAGGAAAGGTTCTGAAGATGTCTGTTGATGCTTTAACTCCATAATACCTGATAGATCAGATTGGGAAAAATTTTAATGCCGACTATACCTGGTATACAGATGGCTCTAAGAACGAGTATGGGTCAGGAGATGGTGTTGGATCTTTGGAAATAAAGTGCTAGAATTAATATAAGCCTTAGGCAATAGGCCATCGGTAATAAAGTTCACAGGGGAATGCTTTCGAGCATACAGGGCAGAGGGGCAACGAAGAGACCGATAACTTGTCTGAGGAAAGTTCGATGAGGACACCTATTGGCCCTGAAGCCCTTTGTGGCATACCAAACTGCCAAAAACGTGGATCCACCAGAGATTTAAGAATAAGGACAATAGTATTATCCTCGAGGACCGAGGCATTCGAAAAATATCTTCGAAGAACCATCGCAGAAATTATCGCGGAACTGTTAAATATTTGAACTGCTGATTGGTCAGTAGTACGGAGGTATATAACGTATATAACTGCAGACCTGGAGCAGCAAAACCAACGTATAAGCATTTGTCAAGAAGAAGATGAAATAGTGCAACACATTTTCTGTTGTTGCGAAAGCTTATGCAGGTTGAGATTCCTACTCATAGGAGATCAAAAGCCTAGTCCTGGAGGATCCACACGGAAGTCCTTACAAAACTTTGGTTTCTTGTGAAAAGCTTTAAGCTTAATGAGGAGCGCTAGATAATAATGGAGATGCACAATAGACCGATACTGATCAAGCGCGTAGATCGTAAAGAGGCCGACTCCTTTAACCTTCAACGAGGAGTGAGCAGGGGTAAAGACAATTTTTTCCTTTGGATATAATACTCTAGCTTAGATCTTTACGTCTTCATACTTTAAGTCTTAGTGATAATGTCAGTAAAATAATCTTCGAGCAGGCCAGAAAACTCTCTAAAACCTTGGAAAAGGCCACAAGGTGTACCAGCAGTGCTGATGAACTAACGAAAGAAGGAACAGCAGGAATACCCAGCATAACTAAGAACGTCTCAACGTCAAACTTAGCAAAAGGGTGGAGAAAAGAAAAACACTTACTGGAATGAAATTTGATTTTGACGCAATCTGCAAAATCTATAATTATTTGAAACAGGAACCCAAACAATAAACCTCTGGTAAGGCGGGCATAGTTCTGCAGAATCGGTGAAAAACGTGAAAAATTGAGACAGAAAATTGCCTTAACTGTCAAGAATAGGCAGAGAAATCGGAATATAATTTGTGTGATTTAAACTTGGCTGTGGTAACGGATGAATAACTCATAAATTGTCGTGGTAACACAGTAGAAGTTACTGAAGGTTTAGACAAAAATCATAAAGGACTTCTGTTTACATAAAAGTAAATCTGGTGACTTCCTTTTGCAATTCATATCCGTTTAGGTTTAGCCTGCTGCTAATTCTTAATATAATTTCGTTAATTTTACCATTGGTTCTCTTGAGTATGATATAAGTTCTCTGGTTTTAGAGACAGGTATTAAAATGAAAGGTTAATGCTCCGATAATGCAGATATTTCGTTGTGACATGGAAATCTTGGTTTGAAATCGGCGTCCAATTATGGCATCCAGTGAATCGGCGAAGAGGACGGTAACACTGAAAGATCAACGATCGGAAACCGATTGTTAACGATTTGTTCTTGATTGGGTCACGTCGGAAAAAAGAAGGAGGTACGGGCTAGAACGAATCATGATGGTTCGGCGTCTGGCCAGGATGGATCCCAGTGCAGACAAGAGTCACGTGGTGAGCCGAGGTGAACGCCCCTTACACGTGTTTTCCTTGCGTAACACTGTGGACAGCAGGAGTCTTTATTTATCTTTGCCCATTAACCAAAGGGCTCCGTCTTAAGGAAATAAATGCGGCCCTTTTCGTTCATATGCTACCGCTTTCGGAAGTCAACTGGAAAATTACAACGTAGACATGAAATTACAGTGGTTTTATTCAAATCATTCTTATACAACAGTGAGAGAAGAAATCCTCCTCTGATGATATACATTGGATTCTGAGATAACGGTTCGATTTAAACGGAAGCGTCTTCCCAATGAATTCAAGCTGAAAGTTTTTTTTAAACAGAAAAGCATACACAACACAAATTATAATTTACTTTTTAAACGATATGTAACAATGATAAAGAAATATATAGCTATGACTTTTTTTTAGTGTCTTCTACATTTAGTCGACTCGAGAAGCGCTTGGGTTGGGACGTAAGTAAAGTTATAGCACTTAAAAGTGTTCGTTATAATTTAAAAAGAAACTTTTTTAACTGGAAGAACACACTTCTGCTGGTTTTCACGACCTACTTTTCACGAAACTTGGAAAATCAGTTTTTAAAATTCTACCGAGATACTCGCTTGCATATTCTGAAAAATGAGATAAAATAGGCAAGCTTAATTATTATTTTAAAAAAACCTCAGGGCCATGCAAATTTGAATTTTCGATTAATTATGTTAATCGACCACTTTGATAGTCAATACTGTGCTGAATAAAATTGGAAGGTGCAGTTGTGCATACTGCCAAATTGATAATGACCCTCGAGAACCACGCTAAAAGGCCCATTTAGATCAGACAGTCGCAATCAAGATTGTTTCAAGTAAAATCGACCAAACTTTCAAACGACTGGCCCGATCAACTGTGAATCGCCATTTAATGAGTTAGGAAAAGTGAAATTTGGGAAAGTTCCGCACTTGCTGAACCAAAGCAAGTTGAGGATCGCAAATTGATAGCCGATTGCTCATTCAAAATCAAAATGGTGAACTTATTGGATCGGAAGTTTTTCAAGCATTGAAATTAAGCATAAATGATTTCCATTCTTATCTCAGTTTTGTTCGACACTAACAGGCTCTGTGTTTTAACGAATCCGCCTTTGGTAAAGGGAAAGCCAGTTTTCAATAAAACGCAAGTCGTCGTATCCCAAACCATCCGATCTCACCACCATAATCTCGCCAATTTAAAACAATGGCAGGCTTGGAAATAGGAAGGAATGGATTTGTCCATACCAAAACCAAGTAATCATAACAACTTTAATTATTATGCAAAGTTGGCGGAACTCGAACCCACGACCTCCGGATTCGAGTTCTGCTCGTGTCACTAATTTTTCAACAGCCATACTTACATAATAATTAAAATAATTACTTTGATTGGACCAACCAAAAATATATAATAGATTAATCACGACATTATATCGACTAATTCGCAGAAGAGATAAGCGAGTTAAGAGAACGATTGAACGATGTCCCTCCGAGAATCTAAAACGAAAGGGAAGGATCGTGCTAACCCGATTGAGGATAGGCCATACTCGTCTGACACTCGGACACTTGCCTTTTGGTTAAAACCCGCGCAGGTGTCCCGCTTGTAGAGAAAGGTGTCACACTTAGTCGAGGGGGCCCTTGTCTCCTTATAGGGAGGGAGTAGGCATGGCACCCGAAAAACAATCCTTGGGCAGTAGGTTGTTGGGTCCCCTGTCCCCATTTTTAAGGGTAGGGTAGAGATAGATTTATGTGCCAGAGAAATAAAAAGGCTAGAAATACATTCCCGGAAGAAAGCCATTTTCTCTGCCAGCTAGGCAGTACTTAGGGCTCTAGCCTCATGCAGGCGAAGGCAAAGAGTGTTTGGAACTGCATGGAGGCCCTGACGGAAGTCAGTGACAGTAATGACCTGATCCTGGCACGGGTCCCTCGACATTCGTGGCATAGAGGCAGCGAAAAGGTTGACATGTTGGCCAAAAAGGGGCCAACATGGACTCTCTAGGCCCAGAACCCTACATCTTACAATGGATCCTTAATGAGTCTAAAACCTGGTGGAACAATACCACAGGTTGGACTCCTGACAGGGCACTGCCGCTTAAGAAAGCACATGCACCGTATAGGTGTACAGACAAAAGAAACACTGTGCAGATACTGACAAGAAGAGGAGGAGACCGCAGAACACATTTTATGTTTCTGTGAAGGTCTATGTAAGTGCAGGTTCTTGCAACTAGGACAAGAAAAATTACAAGCAAGATCCTGCACTAAGGAGCTGCTGGCAAAGCTGTGAAGGCTGGTTAATAACCTGAAGCTGGCCAATGAGGTATAACAGATCTATTCCGGTCGAGGTGCAGTAGGCCTTGTGGCCTCCTCTTTTATCCCTATCCATATCTTTAAGGGTAACAGGATCCCTCAATTTAATCTATAAATATTTTATATATAAATTATTTGTTCTATATATTTAAAAAAAGGGGGCAATCCCTACGACTATACAAAAACACGGAATAGGTTTATGATGGAATACAATTAAGTTATGATGAATTAAAGAAAGGTATGTGTTGAGTACTTAGCAATAAAATATATTAATAACGTCAATTTTGACCAAATACAAGTAAATTTAAATTTAAATGCAAGTAAAGAAACGCGAATACGAAGAATAAATCTCCCCAGAGAAGGAAAACCCATAAATCCTAAGACTGAGACCGTATGATTTATGCTAAGGAGTGAAAAATTGTTATATAGCTCTCTAAAAAAGAAAATACTATTATACCACATTACATGTTACATCTGGAATATTCTTTCGGTGAATATTCTTTCTCTTCACACTCTCAAGCATCGGCTTAAAGTGTTAAACTTATCCCACTCTCGTATGTTATATGGAAATTATAAATGAAAATACATTTTGGTTTAAAAGTTGGACAAATCTCTCTCGTAAATATAATTCTCAGTTTGACAATTCACCTCTGAATAGGAAGATTCAGCTATCTTATTGGCTCGCAAGTTCAGCTGGTCGAGAAGAATTCGCTTTTTCTACCCATTTTTCTCTCTATACTCATCTAACCATTGCTTCCGTATATGTACCTTTTTAGCTTACCGTTCAAACTGATTTGTCTCAGATGGGTTTTGAAATTACAAGGACGGCTTGTTTATTTGAATCAAACCCCATGGATATAGCGGATGGATGAACAACGTATTGTATGGGTTTCTGGGGAGTAGAAGGCATGTTTCATTACTTGGGTATGTGTTCTAAGTGCTCTAAATTGCGCCTTTTCTTTTTGGTACGTTGTGGCTTTGTGCTTCATCTATTAGAGTCCCTCAATTCTATAAAATATATCACCTCCTCATTGTTTTTGCTCGGTTTGCCTAGTCTCTTCGAACCCAGGTTATCTAGTTTCAGTTCTTTTTTTTTTCTTTTCTCTACGAGGGGTCGCAACGGCAGAAGTCATATAAACCCTCAGAGTGCCGGTCTTTTTGAAAAAAAGCCTATTTGTAAGTATGTCGGATTCGAACCCGGGACCTTTACCATACGCCTGAACCGTTGCGGCCACCGATGCCCTTTCAGTTCTTTTTCTTGTTCATTTTATATATAACTTTTTTATATAATCTACTCGACCCCGGCAGGTTTATTACACCTATATACACTGAATATTATTGTTTTTGGTTAATAACGTTTCCATAATAAATTTAAAAAATACTTTTTTTTTAATTTAACAAACTACACCTGTCGAACAGTTGGGTTGGACTAGAAGGCGCATAAATAAAACGTGTGCGACCATTTTCGTGACCGTCTTAAAATTACAGAAAGGGATAGCGAACTGGACTGGCATTATCCAGACAACGAATCCCTTTCCCTTGCCCTAGAAACAGGTGGGCGTTGGACTTTATTACACTTTAGATTGGAGCCGGTTGTAACACCGAACTCAAAGAGATTGTACAAAAGCGAAAGTCAAGGAAACTCGAAGGCTTTTCAAAACTATGAAAGTTGCTACATGACCGCCACGCCTTACCGCCACGACAACAATGGAAATAATATTAATTTCCTTTTATTTCATCTCAAAACCACGAATTACTTTCTCGTCTGACCAAGAACGGAGCGCTTGACGAGTACAATGCATACAATATTTCCTACTTAGGCCAAATTGTCAGCTGCCGTCTGACCAAAAGAAGGGAAATTAAAAAATACATCCCTGATTGTTCTAGATTGGTTTAGAATTTAGTTGTTATTTATAAGAACATAACTTGCTCATAAATATAAATCAAGCAAAAATGGTACTTATAGACAAAGTGATAAAGGTAAAACAACATTTTTTTTAAAAGAAAGTTACACCTTATGAGTATCGTTATATAAGAGAATTTTTCTCTAAATATTAAGTGAAACGTTGCATTTTAAACGGAAGTATAGAAAAATGTAACATTTAAACTGTCCAAATAAAACAGAAAGGTTGATTTTTCTCAGCTAGTGCGATATAACAGGCCTAATTGAAAAATTCTGTTTATTGCGTTATTACCATTGGAAAATTCTTGAGTTAAAAACTAATAACCACGGAATACTTTCTCCTTTTTTACTACTTTTTGTTGTCATTATGTGAACTATTCCCACGTTACTCAATCGATCGGAAGCAAATAGAATCAACTGGTGGCATTTCGTGGACATTGATGCATATGTTTCTCTTGGAAATTTGATCCAAAAAAATAGCCTGATTTAATGAAAAAAAGAAGAAACAGCAATAAGGGGGGGGGGGTTAGAACCAAAGATTCGATACTGAACAATACGATATAGGGTCAAGTATTAAAAATTATTTTATGAATAAATTACCATAGAGTAGTGACGTGCGATACCAATCGGTATGACTAAAATATCGACTATTTTCATTCGATACGAGTACTTTTTGTATCTGATATAGTCATTCGATACAAGTAATACTTTTTCGAATACTTTTTGTAGTATCGGAAAATCTACTCAGTTAGATTTTGCGTCGAGTGTTCAAGTAATATTGCATTGGTATTTACCGTTCGAAACTTACCTCTCATCAAACTGGGAATTAATAGTTAAGAACGCCTACTACTTACTAGCGGCATGTGTCAACAAATTTAATCGAGATTTTTAATTTGTGGTTAGTAACTCTGCTGATAATTCTGCTAACTCATAATTCTTTCCCGCGTCGCACTTTCAATTTCAGTAATTTCTTATAAAATGTTTTTGTCTTCAAGTCCCTAAAATGTGTTCACCTTCCTTCTCGTAGGTAGATACCTAATCATGTCTACTCCCAAAAGTAAGGCATGAAGTTATTTTACTAAGAAAACTAAATCGTCGGCATCTTGTAAACAGTGGGAATACGTCTTATCTTTTCAAACATTTGAAAATCAAACACCCGTTGATCAATTTTCTCAAAACTAGATAACGATAAAATTGAAATATCAATTATGCGGAAATGTATTGGCAGCTTTTCCTTGTTCTTACCTACATACCCACGTATGAAAAAATACTTAAAAATGAAAAAAAAAACAGCACTTTCTTGATCATTTTAATACATTTTACAATTTTAACCAAAGTCCATAATAGTAAGTTGATCATTTATGAATAAACGAAAAAGTACTCGTTAGTATCGAATAATTCTGTCTATACTTGAGTAGTATCGAATATTTCTTATATCGCACGTCACTACCATAGAGTTGATTATGGGAGTCGGTCTACGAGCTGTGAGACGGTGAAAGGGAATTTGGTCACTTATTTGGTTCATCTTTCTCGCGAGTTTGTTAAATTATTTGCCATCTTCAGTGAGGAAGTTGAGACGTGAGAAACGCGTTTGAGTAATTTAATTACTGATATCAGCATAAATTACTGTACAGAAATCATTATTTTATAAAAAAATTTATACATATTAGAGAAATGTCAGGTTCCTAAGTCGTATAAAAAAATGTTAAAAAGTTAAGACAGCCTTGTTTGTTTATGATCAGGAAATCACCTTAAAAGAGAAAACCCAAAATAAAAGGCTGTATACAACTAATGGAGCCCGCCGTTCTTCAGTAGCAGAAATAGAAACTATTAGGCCCGTCTGTAAAGAGTGAGAAAGATGTGGCGTTGCAATTAAGCGAAGGAGAGGTCGGTGATGATTAATGATTTTTGGAACGTGGGATTACACGTCCTCGGCCTACACTGCCAACAATACATCCACTTTTCTCCCCAGTGGTCGAACTCAGTTTTCTAGCCGACCTTGGAATGTGCCGTTGATAAAAATGAAGAATTCGTCGTCCTCATCCACGAAAGGTCAACGGGTCCCTCACGATGCTCTGGAACCGGCGTACCGGTGGAACCGAAATCATCCACCTTGAATTTGAATGTCAGTGGTTGTCGTCCTTTTAAGCCGAGTGTAATAATTCTACTTGGAATAACTGGAAAAACATATTCTGTTACAAATAAAAACTTTTTTGGGGAGACTTCTCTAGATGTTACGTAAAAAGTATTCAGAGCTGAAAGACTTCGGACTTTTTGGTTCTCGCTGATACGTATGACGATAGGTTATGATTAAACTGGTAAAGTATGGTCATAAATCTATATATGCATAATGTTTAGTCATCTAAAGCATACAGCTTCCATTTGGTAGTATTGGTCTGGTTTATTGGCTCTTTAATGTCTGTTTGGTGATTTTTTTTTTTTTTTTTTTGTAGAAAATTATCGATTAAACGTCTATATCGTTTCTTATACCTGATCAAACAATTTCAAAAATGCTGTGAAAAATGAAGGTTAATGAATGTAGCTGTGTGTTTCATATATTTCTCTAGCTTTATGCGAGGTAAAGGCAAAATCGTATGGAACACACATGGAGTGATATCATGGGTCCCCGAGCACTTGGGACATAGAAACAGCAGAGAGCGGATATATTGTCAAAAAAAGGAACCAATATAAATTCACTATGTACCCAACCCTATTGTGGCCTAGTATATGCCTTGCCGCAAAAAAGGAGCAAAAATGCGCCCTGGTAGAGCAATACCCAAGGGAGGAGGTATGGGAAGAGATTTATAGAAGGGCGATTCGTAAGACAAAAGGATTTGCTGGAGTTTAATCCCAACAGAACCAGGATTCTGGTTGAACTCCTCACAAGGTACTGCTGCCTAACAGCACCATGCTCCAGATAGGAGTACAGACAGAAGAAACACTATGCAGATACTGCCAGGAAAAAGAGGAGACTGCAGAACACGTTTCTGTGACGGTCTATGTAGGTGTAAATTCTTGCAACTAGGAAGAGAAAAGCCCAACCAACCTCCTACACTAAGAAGCCGCAGGTTATGGAGGTTGACTCACAACAAGCCTAGTGATTTATAAAATTAGCGGAGCATAATAGATCTACTCAGGTCGAGGTACAGAACGGCTTATGGTCACCTCTTTTATCCCTATCCCTAGTCTTAACAAAAAGGATAGCTAGCACAGCAATCAATATCCTAAAAAATTTTTTTCAACATTGATCAGATTTGTTGGCTATAGAATTGGTTTATACAAAAAAAATAGATTCAGCCATTTTTTACAGAGTACGTGTCCTAAAGTTATAAAATCACTGGGATGATGATGGAATTTTTTCATAACTTCTATTCTTCAAGGTACTTGAAAAGTATTCTTTGAATTGAAATGTAAATTATAGCATTGTTTGAGTGTTTACGATTTAATACTTTGTATGGTAATTTGTAAAGAGCAAGTTTTCTGGTCCTGAGTTCGAATTCATGCCCTTGGAATTTTTCGACTCTTTTCAAACTCCATTTATTCACTTCAACACACGCTACATTACTGCTCTTCGATTATGCCATTTTTAGGTCGATGTACAAGTTTTCTTTAAAAGGAAATGTACAATTTCAATTTCAACAATTTCATCAATCTATCACAAAATTACAATCATTTTACGAATCGGAAATCGTTGCAACAGAGGGACAGCAAAGCTAAACCCTAAAATTCCCATCTCACATATTTCACCCTCAAAATTTAATTAAATGCTGTAAATTACTAGCCATTAAAAAATATCCTAGGACATCCGTATAAAACGTAACTTTGTTACTGATTATAACAAGCCTGACAACAACTTTAATGTTAAAATCATAATAGCCATTATCTAAAGAAAAAGATGAAGTATTAACGCCATCTGACTAATTCGGATGTATGGTTGTTAAATGGTAGGCTCATCAAGTGTATCACAATGCAGTATAAAATACTTTGAGTTAGCCCTGAAGATGATCTCAATAAAAGATCGAAACGTTGGCACGATAAAGAAAATGTTTTTCTGAAACCTACATCACACCCGACCGCATCTCACGATATCTGAATAACTTTGAGTTATTACTTGAGCTCAATGGTATTTAAGAAGTACCACTGTTCAATCAGTTCAGAAGTAACCTATTTCTACTACTTACATAATACAATATAATGTATAATATAAATAAGTAAATATAAAAATTATAAATACATAAAAGTGTTATAATCTTGTCTTTGGTTTTTGTCTTATTTGCCTGCTTAATAGAACGTTAATGTATTAATTACCCAACAATATATCAATCTAATAATTGCCAATCAATAATCATAACAACCATAAAGTTAATTTATTGTACACTAACAATATAATAATATATCATCTAATGCCAACAATTAATAGCCAATATCTAATAATTAATTATATAGCAATGAAAGAATAGTTCAATAAATAATAATTAAATAAATATAGGGTGTTCGGCTACTCGTGTTACAAACGTTGTCAGTAGAATCTACATTCAAAATGGAACGAAAAAGTTCTAACTAACTCTGATCCGATCTCAACAGTTTCGGAGTTATTACTCTTTTTCTGGTTTTTAAGATTTCACGACCTTGCTTCAAATAAACAATGATAACACCACAACTAAAAGGTTGTGGACGGATCCGTTGATACCATTGAAAACTACGTTAAATTTCCAATAAGATGTGATCAATAGTAAACTTGTAAACGTTGAGGAAATAAGCGTTTTAGTAGCCAGAACTTTGAAAAAAAAATTTCATTTTTCCTTTTTAGGGGAGTATTTACTTTTTTCAAAGATGAAGAACTTGATGAAGGATAGGAAAAACCGTGATTGACGGATTGGTAAGGTGGAAGGATTTAAAAAACAACTTAAGGAAATTTTGAATGAATTTATTAAACGTTTTTTAATTAAGGTTCGCAACTGAAATAGTGCACGAGTTTACTTATTTACCAAGACGGCTGCAATTTTGATTAAAGGATTATTGTATTATTATATTCATATTCCCGGGAATAAAAGAGTTTTAAGATTCAAAACGTTATTAGTTATTGTTGTTAACGTTGTTAGTAACACTATAGCTACTTTTTTAATAATATAATAATAATAATAATGCTTTATTGAACTTAAGAAAATTTAATAAAAACTTTTTTTAATATTTCCACCTTACCAATCCTTCAGCCACGGTTTTTTTCCTTTCCTCCAGTTTTAAGATTCAAAACGTTTTTAGTTATCTATGTGATATCTTGTTAAAACTATGCTACTTTTTTTTAATCTTTCCACCTTACCAATCCGGCAACATCGGTTTTTTCCTTTCCTTCATCAATTTCTTCATCTTTGAAAAAAAGTAATTAAAAAAGCAATTACACCACAAAAAGGGTATTAAATAGAGTACGTTTTCTGAAATTTGCTGGTTTCTAGGTTTGGAAAATTGTAGTTTAGAATCACCATAGTAATTTTTCAACTTTGAAGAAAAAAATTATTTTCCAAAGTTCTGGCTACTAAAACGCTAATAATATTTTCACCGTTCACAACTTTAGTATTGATCGCATCTTTTGGAAATTTAGTTTTCAAAGGTACCAACGGATTTGTCCAAAACATTTTAGTTTTGTAGTTATCATTGTTTATTTGAACGAAGGACGTGAAATCTTAAAAAATCTAAAAGGGGAATAACTCTGAAACTTTTGAGAATCTGACCATAGTTAATTAGGACTTTTTGGTTCCATTTTGAATGTAGAATCTAGGTTTGTAACACGAGTAGCCAACAACAATTATAATATTTTCACAATAGATCAATGAATTCGTAAGTAATAAATAAACAAATATTCTTGTTCACTTGACTTTGGTGACTGCACTCAAAATTAATACAGAATTGAGTACTTTCGCTATGATTAAAAAATTATTCTTAAAGTCTTGTACCGATAAATTTCGTCGGCGAAACTTCTCCATAAATCACGTGAAAAATCGTTACCATTTTGAAAATTATTTAGATACCGTAATGGATAAATCCTGTAGGTAAGAGATTTTTTTTAAGGTTTGTATCTTTGAAAAATACGCGTGCAGATAAAATCATGGAAAAAATGTCAAGTTGGTAACTGTGACGCGTAAAGAAAGACGTGGGAATGTAAGGAACATGGGGAACAATGTAGGTGTCTAAGGTTCACTTTTCTCAGAAGGAAAATGGAAGGATCACCTTCAAACGGTCATTGGCCAAGTCTTAACTGTCCTTCTCAAAATATTTATTGCCTAATTACATTTTTTTCTTCTTAAGTCTTGTCTCGATTGTTGTAATTAGGATGTTCGCGTGCTTCGAAATTGGCGTATTGTCAATGGTCAAGAAGAGCCGCACCTTCGTAGCGTGTCGGGCACGAACGGTTCTTCACGAAACGCTAGGTCCGAAGTGAAAAAAAAAGAAGAAAAAGAAAAAGAGACGAAATGTCGCGGAGAGACGGTGTAAATGTCAACTGATCCTGTATGCAGATACATTATTCCAAGAGCAATTCGAAAGTTGCGTCAGAAATTCCGTTACCTAACGGAGCCACGCCTCTCCACTGAAGTAACATCACTTGTTATCTTCTGTTATTTAAAAACAATAATCAACGATAGTTCCTATTTTGTGGTTTAGTTGCGTATTAATTACTAGGGTAAAAATCAAGATTATTTTTAATCTTGGCCAGTTATTTAAAAACCGCTTCTAACAAGACAAAAGCAACCTTAAGCATGAAAAGGACTTTTAAAACCACCAAGGCGGTTAATTTTATCCGTCTATAATAAAATGTTAGTGAGTTATTAAAGAAAACCAGACTCAGATAAGCCGTAAAGATGGATTTTAGGACCGAGCTATATAAAAGTCAAAAAACTTATTGTGTTTGTAGAGATTAAAACAGAAATGGATGTTACAATAAGTTGGGATAGAATTAACTATTAAAATTTTCATGTTTCTTTATAATTTAAAAAAAATTTGTTCTCATTTGACCCGTACTAGTTCTAGGATTAATAAGAACTTGAATTGTTTATCAATTCTGATAATAAAGGTTTTGTTTTAATAGATCCTCTGAGGTGGATTTAGAATCCGAATTTGTCCTTTTCCAAAGATGTTCTGAACTTGCTTAATTAATCGCCTGGACGTAAGTTAATTTGTGTGGGGGTGAAACCCGCTATGAAAATGCCAGGGCCGTTGATATTTCATGATCTTACGAAAGTGAATTATATAATTCAAAAGAAGAACCGGCCGTTTTGGGCTAGGGGATTGACAACTGCAATTACTGCTTGCTTCTTTCTTTAAAAAAGATTTTTCCGTGACTCGTCCCCCCCGCCGGCCAGGGAGCAAAGAGCTGAAAGATGTGGAAACTCGACGGACACGACCGTTCGGCCAACTAGTCACGAGCACTGTGAGATGTGGAATAAATAACCAGAAACTTCATTGATCACGTAACTTTGCGTGTTCTTTGGACTAAACAGGTGTGACATATCCTTATCCGAAATTTAGTGCCAAATCGTTTCCAAATTAATTTGCAAATTATGCTACTTCTAACCCTTAGAGTTGATGATGGGGGTTCGCTCAATTACTCAAACGAGTTTCGGCTTTGCCAAGAAACCCGCGAGTTAAGACGGACCCAATAAGTGACCCCGAGCCGGTTCAGCAGGAGTTCAAATCCTTTGTCGTTATTTTTTCTTCTAAATATTTGTAGCGACGTTTCCACATTTTTTGTGAAATATATATGCTATATTTTTTCAGTATTTATAATTATCATATTTTAAATTGATATTAAAATAAACCTGACCTAGTAAACTACGAGAGAAGTGGTAACTTGGTCATAAAAAAGCTGCAGCTTCTATTTACAAAGTCCTTTGTTTTCCTAAGTTAAACAATTTTGATAATTAGTTATACTTGATAAGTTTATTTATAGATCATATACAGAATCATATTTCACTGAAGACGTGAACAAAACGTTTGGCTGTTTGGCACAGAAGTCTTATATTTAAACCCATGTCTTATCAATTTCATAAATACCAAAGACATTTAATTATTAGGAATTATCTAACAAACAGGGAATTCTTTGCAAATTGATCGCATAAGATCACCTCTAACAAGCGTAAAAGCTGGTATCCCCCAAGGGTCTGTTCGTTGACCAATTTTATTTAGCATCTTTATAAATAAAAGTTAAAAACTACAGCTGAACGGACTCTCTTTGCTGATGATAGGACCATTGTAAGAGCCTCCTGTAGGGTTGATCCTATCTGCTGAGAATTATCAGTAACTTTAGATTTTGAAAAATGGAGAATTATACATTATGGTAGCATTGTCAATACTCCATTATATTTCGTGGTCCGATTGACCAAATAACTTCTTTCAATTAATTAATCTTTATGTAAGGTATTGGTTGAAATGGAAAAGTTAGTGTCACGAGCGGTATTCGAACCCACGACCTTCGGCTAAATACGCCGCTGCTCTACCACTTGAGCTAACGTGACTTCGATCCACTCGGATGAATGATTGACAAATGGCAAAAAGGAGGGAAATTCGAAAAATAGACTGAGATGGGAAGTTGGAGCCCGAGTGGATCGAAGTCATGATAGCTCAAATGGTAGAGCAGCGACGTATTTAGCCGAAGGTCGTGGGTTCGAATACCGCTCGTGACACTAACTTTTCCATTTCAACCAATACTTTACATAAATCTTTCAATTAATTAAGGTTTCTAGTTGAGATCAAAAGTCAGTGTCACGAGCGGGATTCGAACCCACGACCTTCGGCTAAATACGCAGCTGCTCTACTACCACTTGAGCTATCGTGACCTCGATCCACCCGGTCACTAACCTCCCATCTCAACCCCATCTTTTGAATTTTCCCTCCTTTTTGCCATTTTTCAACTTTTTATCTCAACTAAAAACCTTAATTAATTGAAAGATGTTAATTGGTCAAGCAGACTACGAAACTAGTGAACTTTACATAAAGATTAATTGTCAATAATGTCGAAATAAATAACTCGCCACTACCTTGGATTAGGAATGTTAAATACCTTGAAATGTATCTGGATTCCAGACTAAATTTTAGTTGCCATATTGAAAAGAAAAAAATGCTCAAAAGCATCTTAAAGAGTGTTTACCCGGTCATTAATAAGCGTTCATCTATAGACAGCAAAACGAAAAATTTATTTATGATCTATATATAAGTCCATTAATAACTTTATATTGCTCCCATTTGAGGAAATATGTCTAAATCCAATTTTGCTAAGTTCCAGGTAATTTACAATACAATAAAGAATTGTTGGAGTGGTTCCACGGTGGACTTCGATAGATACGCATGTGAACTTAAACATTACCTAACTTAATAACCCATATCTATAGAGCAATTGCACATTTTTATAATTCATGAAAAAATAGCACATTTGTGCATAAATATAACAAAACCTTCCTTTTGACATTTGAAGAGATATTGTACAAATTATATACACATAAGTTAATATTTCTACGTGCTAAAGTTTGGAATAATTAATAAATAAAACGCTCAATAAACTTTATTTCTCTCTGGACAATGTGTGGTAGAACGTCTTGCTACTGCCAGCCTGAAACTTATAGATCGGCTACCGGATATTTTGATCCAGAGAGTGGAAATTATGTCCGACCAGATTGGAAAGATGTTGACGGACATGAGTTCAAGCCATCGACAAACGTGGCACCGACAGATTTCACGCCCGTTCTGATCCCAGGGTCTATCTGGGAGGATGTCAAAACCGATCGCGCCCTTCAGCCGATGATGTGGGGGATGATCCCACCATGGCATCAGAGTGATTATAAAACTCACGGCTTATCGACTAACAACTGTAGGATCGAGAATATACGCAAATCGAAACTTTATTCACCCAGTCTTAAGGGGAAAAGGTGCGTAATTATCTGCGATGGCTTTTACGAATGGATGTCGACCAAGGGTAGCAAGAAACAGCCTTACTTTGTGTACAGCCCGCAACCAGAAGGGATAAAAGCTGAGGAAATCGCTTCTTGGGAAAATGGAACTTGGTGTGAAGAAAAAGGTTGGATTGGACCTAAAGTCTTAAAGATGGCTGGTCTTTTCAACGAGTGGCATTCACCTTCAGATGAAGTAATGTTCAGTTACACAGTGATAACAATGGAAGCGAATAAAACATTAAACTGGTTACATCATAAGATGCCTGCAATTCTTTCAAACGAGGAGCAAGTCTTGGGATGGCTAGACGTTGAAGGTACCGAAGTTGTTGACTTGAACTTTTGACTCCTAAAGAGAAAATAAGCTACCATCCTGTATCAACACTTGTCAACAATTCGCGCAATAAAGATACAAGTTGTAATAAACCGTTCGATATAAAAAACGTGGATAACAAGAGCAGTAGTTTTATGCAAGCTTGGTTGGGCAAAGGAAAAAAGGAAAGTTCAACCTCGAGTTCAGAATCAACTCCAAACAAAAAAATAAAGCTCGGTTGAGATATAATTTGTTGCTTATTTTTGTATATATGTCTAATGAAATAAACATTGTACATTTCTGTTTAAAAAAAATATATATAAAAAAACCTTTTTATTTATAATAGGGAAGACTTGAACCGTAATACAAGCATACAAGGCTTAGGTACATATTGTTTCATAAATAATGAACATGTGATGTAATGTAATGTAATGAAAATAATGTGTAAACAGATGTTAAGTCTTTGTCTATTAATTGATTTGTTGTATATAGCATGTTCTTAAATATTCTTATTGTCTTATTTATTTAGTTACCTACCGTACCTGCATCTATTGTTGTGTTTAATGCCTGGGGTTTTTTAAATATATTTTCCCCTAGACTATTTTATATTTAGCGTTTATTTTAAGATAAAACGCTTCTTATATTTTATGCAGCCAAGATGAAAACGACACAATAATGCCCTGAAATTGAATACACCTATGTAAACAAATACCGTAAATCAACAATTTTATGGTAAACAATAATAATTATATAAAATTCATATATGCTGAAGGCAACTAGAACATATTTCATAGCAAGAACTAAATGTGGTTCTTCAGGCGGTGAAAGAGAACGTAACAGAACGTTCAAGGGCGCAGAATCAAAAATAAAAAGTTTTTTGTGTTTTTTTAAGAACCTGTTTTGTCAGAACTTTTATGTTTAACGCTTTTTTCAACAATAAGGTGTAAAGGTTTCAAATTTGTAATTTTCAGTGTGTTACAATGTTGCAGTCGTGGTATTGGTAATGATGGTTCTAGAATAATGTATTTAATATTTATTTATAAATCGTGAGATGCGGTCTGGTGTGATGTAGGTTTCAGAAAAACATTTTCTTTATCGTGCCAACGTTTCGATCTTTATTGAGATCATCTTCAGGGCTCAAAGTGTTTGTCTTCTGTGTAATTGTGCCATTCTTGCGTGTCGTGTCGAGAGTGCCCAATGTATTTAATATGTAATTGTACTTTATAAGTTGTATTATTGGTCGTTTTCTATTATAATTAATTTACTTCGTTTGAAAGAGGTCACGAAGTCCATTCCGTTGTCACGGATTTATCGAAAGCGTTTAACTCAGTGGACCACTTTTTGTAGGTTCATGTTGGTGTGCCGCTATTGGTTTCTTTCTTTTCTCGTAGGATGATCCTTTCGTGTCAGCTTTGATGGTTTTTTGTCGAATGAGGTTTAAATTGGATCTGGTGTTTCGCAAGGCTCCCATTCTGGACCTATTTTGCTCAATATCTTCTTCAACGATGTGGTCAACTCCATTAAATTTTGTGAGGTTTCTTTGTTAGCTGTAATCTCAAGAGATTTTTAAAGAAGTATCGATATCTGATGAGTTTATTACATTGTAGAAGGACATCTCTGCTTTCTACGATTGGTGCATTCTTAACACTCACGATAAACATTGCTGAATGTCACTACATTTGTTTCTCGTCTAAGAAGTTTACTTTTTCGAGTCCTTTGTCTTATTTCGTTGGTCGAACTCCTCTTAAAGAGGTAGATTCTGAGAGTTGACGTTAACAACAATTACACCTTTGAGAACCACTATTCCTACATTATTAATAAAACATAGAAATCTTGGGTTTGTAAAAAATGACGTCTGACTTACAAATATCTTCGCAATTAACACTCTATACCAGTCCTTGGTCAGGAGTGTCCTGGAGTATGCTGGTTTGGTGTGGTCCCCCTCGTACAAGAGTCATACTGCTGGCATGGAACGAATACAGATTAGAGCTTGTATCTTTTTGTCAAATCTGGACTTAGTTTCTCATCGTACAATGCAGCCCTTAAAGTTGAATGAATTTAGTTTCGTTGGATTCACGCCGATCGGTTGCCTTTTTGATTTTTGCACGGAAGCTTTGTAAAAGATATATCGATGCCCCAGAAGATCTTTCTCAGCTTTGTTTCAAACTACCTAACCGTAATCCACGATTTTATGAGCTGTTTTATGATCAAATTTGCATGACAAATTTGTCGTCGATTAAATGTGTCGTCAGAATAGCCCGTTTATTAAATAAGTTTAAAAATTGTGATCCATTTGGCGAGTTTTCAGAAGGAAAATTGATAAATGTTTGAAAAGCTAAGGGAGAATGTGTTATTTTTTAACTTATTTATTTTTGCTTTAAATTTCAAACTTTGATTTTATATTACTTATTTTGTATTTGATTGTCTTGTTTATATGTACTTATTTTATTGTTTGTATGTATTTTTTTATATTTTGTTATAATTGTAATTGAAAATTTTCATGAGCTTAAGGTATTTTTTGTGATTTATGATGAATTATGCATTTGAGTGTCATACCTTGGGGTTATGTCCCTGTTTGGACTAATTCGCTCGATAAATAAATAATTTGTGGTGATTCATTTTCTCAAAAGGTTGATATTTCAACGTCCCTGGCATTTTCATAAATAAAATTACGTCCAGACATTTAATTAAACCTGTTTTGGATCATCTTTGTAAAAGACCTTCGGACCGTAAATATTTTGAATAAATTTACCATGCCCCCGAGAGATCCGAAACGCCTTTGCCCTTCTCGATCACTGTTTCAGACCATAATTTATGAAATACACCGAAAGGGATTATTTATTTCGAATAAATTCTTGCGAAATCCACCTTTGTCCATTGTTCGTTTCAAGTATGTTTATTTATTTATTTGTTAAATGCGCGAAAATCTCTTTATTTCAGTAGCTCTGGAAGTCACATCAACCTCGGGTGAATTTTAGAGTTTTATACCATTGAGCTTTTTAAACGTGCGGTCATTTTTGCCGGTATGCAATTTAAAAACCGGTAACGTTCTATTCCGCAACAGGGTTTGCTAATACTTCCTACGTGCCACACTAAACCCAGAAAGCACAAGTTTTATTAAAAACAAAACATCAAAAAATCAAAGCTTTTATTGAATTATTTATTTATTTATCTATTTCCACAAAGAAAATGGATGTACAATTTAATAAGAATTTGATTGAAGTACCTCAACGTGCCTCCTTTATTTACATTTCTGACTGAATATTTGTAAGTCCAAATAGAAAGAATGAAATTTTTTTTTTTTTTTTAAAGAGATTTCAATGTAATATATATTTATTCAATTGTAGAGCCCTGAAGAAGGCTTAATAAAATGCCGAAAGCTTGACAAGATACAACAGTATTCATTTTGGACCCCAACCCTGATCCTCAAACGAAACATCGTCAAAACATGAATAAATTAATAATAAAACCTACACCTTCCCAGAAATTCATTTTTTCGATGTTTTATTACAATCAACAATTTCTGAGACATCTAATTTACATAGATGTACTTCCAACTATTTACGTACATTGAGGGGAGGAAATAATCATTATCGGTCGTGGGTTCGATTCCCACCTTGGTCCTTTTTTCACGCACCCTCCCCTCCCTCAAAGAAATACTCATCGCATGATAATATATTCTATCTGTTATGAGTGATTGTATTTCTATCTGACATATATCATCACTTCCTTAGCTAATATGCAAAGTTTATAAGGCCATTTAAAAAATAAAAATTGAAAAAAAAATCAATATTATTCTCCCACTTCCTTAAATAAACTTCACTACCAAGAGGTCGCGAGGCCATTTCCTCTTAAGACGCCTTATGATATTGTAGGGAGGGGTTATGTTGGACAGGGCTTGGGCGAGACTATTGGGGTGATGGGAGAGATTATTGTGGAACTTGGTAAATTTTTTGTGAATTAATTTTTGGATAAATGGGACTTTAAGGTCGTTGTGGGGGGTAGGATTGAAGATGTAGCAGTTCCTCAACAGTTCAATACCGTACATCCAAATCAGTTGTAGTAGCTTTTTGTAGATTGTTTTTCGTCGATAGCTTGGAATGTCGTCGTATAAGTTTGTAGAGTATACCTAGCTTATGTATGTTCTTGTCGTTTCAGTCGTGTATGCTGATGTTAAGCGAAAGACTAGGTTGAACCAAAGGTTACGAACACAGTCGGATTTGAGAATAGGAACATTGTTGTAGTAATTGTTGAGGAGATTTGATTCTGAGTGTAAATGTAGCATGGATGCACTTGCCTTCATTTATCTTCACTTTGCAATTGTCTACACCAATCTGATATACATGTCTCTGCAGATCATCCGAAGCAACCGCAGGATCGTGGTTAGAGGATAGTACAGCTGGGTCAGTGGCAAGAAGGGGTAGGTTTAGTAGGAACATCTGCAGGAGAAAAGGTATGGAGGTCCGAGCACACTGGTACTCCTTTGGCCAGAGAGCAAGCCGTATTCATAGTAAATAAAAGCACAGGATTAAGTAGAGTGTATTTGGGAGGATTCGCTTCAATCTGTACAGGAAACCCTTGTGCCACATCAACAAAGCCTCTCGTACCGATATTCTTTGCGCTCAAGGGAGGAGGATATACGTTCTACAACGCGAAATATTCACTGGACTGTGTGGAATGATAGGGTTAAGCCTGATGATCTGGAAGAAGGCTAGAGGAGTTTAATTTTGATTTAAAGAAATCCATTAGATTGATCAAAATGACATTTAAAATAGACTTTTTAAAATTGAATTATTTTTTCTTTTTGTTAATGGGATCATAATAACGTCATTGTTTCAACATTATAGGTCTTTATTTCATATACTACGTTTAATAAGAGTCTTTAACTCCAAATTGTGTCACATTTATGAGATAACACGGGGTGAAACCGAGTAAAAGGGGGCTTACTCAACGAGAAAAGCCCAAAGAGGGGAAATCCTCATTGTTGGACCTAACAGCCTGCGGAGGAGGCCTCAAAATTAGACAATTCGCCGTGAAAGGAACATAGGACGTACGGACACGCGGTGGCTAACAAGCTTTTGTAAATATGTCCATTGTTGCGCCAGTTGAGCAACAAGAAAAGGAGGGTCAGCGAGGAGCAAACATGTCTCGGTAACTAGAGCATATGACACAGTTGGCCTGAACACGTTAGGTCAGACTGTCTCGCAATCAACTCACACCGCGAGCTTTTACTACTTTCTTACAGGCTGAAAGCCGATTAAACAGATCGTATCGCAAAATCATATTTTCACTTTGTCAAATAATATGAAAACTAAGAATTGGGCACAGTTGGGCAGTATCAGTTATCAATTTGATCGTGTCAATTTTTTAGATGTGTGGGGTAGGAGTGATGTGATCCACAGATTTTCATCCTTATCTCATTATTTCAATTAATTATTCTTTATGTAAGGTATTGGTTGAGATAAAAAAGTCAGTGTTACGAGAGGGATTCGAAACCACGATCTTCGGCTAAATTCGCAGCTGCTCTACCACTTGAGCTATCGTGACTTCGATCCACTCGGACACCAACTTCCCATCTGAACCCACCTTTCGGATTTTCCCTCCTTTTTGCCAATTTTTCAACAATACCTTACATAAAGATTAATTAATTGAAAGACGTTATTTGGTCATTCGGAACTCGGAATCTAATGGACTTTTCTTATTAATGTGAACTAATCGACACTGGCCACTTGGGTCCGTCTATTCTCGCTTGTTTACGTTCAACACAAACGCGTTTCAGCTTCAGTAGCGCACTGTCTCACATATACCATCAATTTAATCTCGCTTTGGCCGAAAAAATAAGGTAAAAACAAGAAAACAATGAGATTTTATTTATTTTGAAATTTTACCAACGTGATATAATATACGACATTAATAAATAAAACAAGTCATTTATCGTATTGTTATTTATCCTTGTTGGGTGTACTCATTTTTTTAGAATCAGACAACTCCGTCTATTAAAAAACCTATAATTTATAAGAAATTTTTAACGAAGTTTTGTTTTCTTTGAAGTCAAAATAAGACAGCTTTCATTCTCTTCCTGTGCTTTTTGGCAAATCGCAGTACTCACAAGGGCTAATTTTGGTGAGTTTTTATGCTCAAATAAGTTTTATGGGTTTTCTTGCACTATTTCAGGTTTTAATACCTGTAGATCTGTTTGAAGTTTCAGGATCTTTGACCAATTTACGCTTTGCTAGTACCTTTAGTACTTTTCTTTGGCCCCTCAAAAAGTTTGATATTAAGAATTTACTACATTATTTCAATTTTTTTTAATAGTAATTATTAGTTTTAATATTATTATTGTTTCCTTTTGGGTGGGATCTGACGCAAGTGACCCTAACTTGGCATGTGCCCCTGGGTATTCGGAACATAGAAGCAATGAGAGAGTGGATAGGTTGGCCGAAAAAGGAGACATATGAATTCTCTAGGCCTCGAATCCAATTGTGGCCTAGCACCTTGCCGCTAAAAAGGATACAACCAAAAAGGGATCCTTAATGAGTTCAAAACCTGGTTAACAAATACCCCAAGCATGAGGCACGCGAAAAGATTCACAGAAGGCCTATCCACCAAGACTTAAAAAGGAATTACTAGAGGGGGCACTGCCGCCTGGAATGCTTATGCAACGGATAGGAATACTGGCAGAAAAACACTGTGCAGATACTGCCAGGAAGAAGAAGAGATTGTGAGGGTCTTTTTAGAAGTACATTCCTGCAACTAGGAGAGGAAAAACTGCAAGCATACACTAAGGAGCCGCTAGCAAGGCTATGGAGGTTGACTCACGACCTGAAACTAGCCAGTGATTTATAAAATAAGAGGAAGCAATAGAAATAAGCAATAGAAAAATGAAAAATAGTTCGAGGTGAAGAAAGCCTTGTGATCACCTCTTTTCTCTTTATCCAACTCCCTATCCCTATCCCTTGGGTAGGATCAAATGATACAAAACTTGAACTTCTACTTGTGTTTCTGGAAAGTCTGTCAGTATTGATTTTGTTGCTTTTTAATGCCATTTCATACATGTTCCTTCTGCCATATTTATGTCTTTCATGCTCTCTTCTGAATTTTTTGTTTTTTTTTAATAAAATGCATAATAATAATTATTATTATTATTATCGCTATTTTGGTTTTTGTGAAATAAATTCATTTGCTTGTAGTGCTTTGTAATGCTTTTGATCGCCCCAGAATATTTTTAAAATTGTATATTATGCTTCGTCTGGTAAGCCATTTTGTTATATTTGCATACAATATGTCATCTCCTCGTCATCTACCAGCTGATATGTTGTCGATTCTATGAACCTTTTAGCAATTTAATTCCCAAGAGTTTTTTATTATTTAAAAGGTTTAAACTTTCGATTAACAAGGGTGTTGGTTCGTTCTCGTGGAAATTATACACCGGCAAATCAACAGTAATTGTAGCAGTTGTTTAAGAAGTAGAAGGCCTTCCTTTGTAAAACAACTCTCGATTTTCATAGAAACAAATAATTGGCCAGTCCTAAAATTGAACCTCGTTAACTAAAATATCCGACCGAAGGTTCTTGAGCACAGGTGCATAAGGTGACAGAATAGTGAAAGGACTCGACTTCATACGACCTTCAGAGGGCGTGTTTCTTTCCACTCCTCATTACAACGAAATCAAAACGCGTTATAGGACACGTACGACCTCATTGCCTGACCAATTTCCAGAAAGGAGTTGCATAAGAGCATGATCTGCAGCTACAGTAGCATTGCTGCAGCAACCAGTTTTCTCCCCGACTCTTACTTAAATGCGCCGCCATTAGGTCGTACCGCCGAAAAACATTCTGCTTTCAGAGTTTATAAGAAAATCACTTCTCTTTGGGTTGTTCTTCCTTCACTTTTATACTTTTTTTAACCAGTGTCTTTTTAAGACAGTTTGAAATCGAAGTTTTTATTTATGCGTTATGCAACATGGCACAAACGGTTATAGGAGGTGCCACTTATTGGTCGGGACAGGCTAATAAGCCATTAAAAATTGATGGACCCTCTGGATCATGCACGGTTACAAAAGCCGTATCTTTTTATTGATGTAACTTAGCCGGAGATGCAACTCCGTTAGAAGCGAAGGTTTGTGCAATTCGTTAAGTTATGGCATTCACGGATAATCTCTGATGTAAACGTTTCTTCACCCCTGTGGGTGGAAAAGTGCTCTGTCAGACTTTGTTTGAACTTTTTTTTTATTTGTTTCAGTTCTCCTGTGCAGTGTGACGAGCGGGGTGCTGTCCCTCCGCGGCGTCGAGCTCGTACTTGCTGCCAAATCCAAAGCCGCCGAAGAAAAGCTAAATCCTACAACTGAGGAGGTAAAGAATGCAACTGTAAAATAATACAAATTTTCAATTACCTATTATAGTTTTGAAAAGGGTAAAAATCATCCCCGTAAATGCTTTATTATTGTTGTTATGTATGCAGGGTGAGGTGTTTGAATAAAACAATGTCCGTGCTAAAAATCTGAAATAAAATTAGAGGAATGACAAAATAATTTAATAAGGCTTTCACAAAGCATACAACCTATACAATAAACTAATTAAACAAACTATATCATCATACAACAAGAATTAAAACCCAGCAACCCATGTGTTTAACAGAATCCTGACAAACTTTTGTAAAAATTTACATTCTATTTTCACCAGATGTTCCAATATGAAATTGTGCTTGAGCTGGGCAGCGAGTACCTGGGTCTCTTATACCGATTCTTGGATGAAAATGTTATTTTATTCTATGCAGTCCTCTAGTTTGTGTTGAGAGTGAATGTATTTATTGGCGTGAATAGGTAGTGTGAGAGGACTGATAGCAGAATATTGAGTATCATTAAATATGGTATATAAATAGGAAAGAATGAATTTAACACAACAAAAAAACATTTGTTTCCTGCACATTAGAAAGTAAAAGTTAAAACCAATATTGTTGGAACATCCTACCTGCTGTAATATTTTTTCCATACTTTTATTTTATTTTATTTTATTTATTATATACAGTACCAGCAGTATATGCATCCCTCCTTGTGATATTTTACAGTACAGTTACATGGCTAAAGCTAATTATGCAATAATATTATATTACAATGTAGATGCTATTAAAATTAGATTTTTGTTATTTAAAAGAGAAAGTGAAACAAAAAAAGGAATGAATGCAAAAAGGAGACGAATGTAATGTCATCAATCTTTTGTGCATGAAAGTGACGGCTCCAAAACCAACAAGGGCACGGGGTGAAGTCTTCGGAATGAATCCAAATACTGAACTGACGGTAAACCTCGATAAATATGCTACAGTTTTCCAGTCTGAAATCATAGTCATTGAACAATGTGCCAGGGAAATAAAAAGGCTAGGAATACATTCTCAGAAGATAGCTATTTTCTCTGACAGTCAGGCAGTACTAAAGCCCCTAGCCTCAAGCGATGTGAAGCAAAGAGTGTTGCTGCATGGAAGCTCTGGCGAAAGTCAGCGACACTATTGACCTGACTCTGGCTGGGTCCCTGGGCATTTGGGGCATAGAGGCAACGAAAAAGTTGACATGTTGGCCAAGAGGGAGCCAACATGGAATCTCTAGATCCTGAACTATCTATCTCTATCTATCTATCTATCTATCTAGGTCCTGAACCCTACTGTGGCCTAACATCAACAAAAGAGGACACTCTCAAAATGGATCCTTAATAAATCCAAAACCTGGTGGAACAATACCACAGGCATGAGTCACGTGAAGATCATGAAGGGTCATCTGCAAAATTACAACAGAATTACTGGAAGGCGACTGCAGGGCAAGGATTCTGGTTGGACTCCTGACAGGGCACTGCCACTTAATAAAGCACATGCACCAGATACAAATACAAACAGAAGAAACACTGTGCTGATATTGCCAGGAGGAAGAGAACACATTTTATGTTATGTGCTTAATGCATCTACATTTGTAGTACTGATGAAGTTCACAATTGAAAATAATTTTTTTAAATTAACTAAGTATAATTGAAAAATGGCAAAAAGGAGGGAAAATTCAAAAGGTGGGGTTGAGATGGGAAGTTAGTGTCCGAGTGGATCGAAGTCAGCTCAAGTGGTAGAGCAGTGGCATATCTAGCCGAAGGTCGTGGGTTCGAATCCCGCTCGTGACACTGACTTTTTATCTCAACTAAAAATCCTTAATTAATTGAAAGATATTAATTGGTCAAGCGGACCACGAAAATTAGTGAATTGAAAATAATCATCGGATATGTGACCTCGTGATCTATAATACATAATATGTGCATTCATTAATAGCTATTTGAAGCCTGTAAAAGGATTTAAAATCAAATGAATTTGAAAAAATGTCCCAATATTGAAAGAAGCGTGCTACAACCAAGTTAATTAATGTTAGATGCAAGGAATAAGGTGTAACATAGGAAAGACTATTTAAAGAATAAAGCATACCATAAACATTGTGACACATTTTCCCAAGTTGAGTTTTCCAATTGAAAGTGCAAGAAAGATGCCAGCCAAAACTCTTAACTTAAGATTTGTTAATTAAGGTTTTAAGTTGAGATAATTGAATGTTATTAATTGGTCAAGCGGACCACGAAAAATAGTGAACTTAAGATTTGTGTTATTCTTAAACAACAAGTTTTCAGACAATTTTTATAAATAACAATAGCTTGTGATTTTAAAGGGTGTAATATTAATCAAATTGGATTTGGCCCAATTTGAAATTGATATAAGCTCTTAGTTATTTTTGAGATATATTGAAGTAATTTAACAGGAGGGCAATGCATATAAAATTAAAACAATCATTGGCCAAAAAATGGTAGCAATTAAGAGAAATTGAGATGTCATTAATTAACAATGAAAACAACAAGGAGCCCAGGACAGAGCCCTGAGGGACACCTATTGATAAGGGAAGAGGAGATGACATATCTGTACTACAACTTCTAGGTTTGGTTATTTAAATACGATGATACAAGTTTACATGCTGAAGAACTAAATTTAAATTGAGAGACAAATTTTAACAAAAGAATAGAGTGATTGTCCGACCCGAAAGTATTTTCATATTGGCATCATTTCATTCATATTGACATCAAAAATACTAATTCTGAATTGTTTTCAGGTGACAGTTGTAGTGGGTGATGATGGTACCAATTCCACTGTAGTCAAGACAAAATCATTATTAACTGGAATACCTCAGAAAGATTATATCCATGATCCAAACTTACCGAGGGAGTTGAAAGGCCATAATCTAACCGATTATCCTTTCTATAATAGTATGCCAGAAGATATTGAGTTTGAATGCGATGGACTACATGATGGTTTCTATGCAAGTGTCCCTCACCATTGCCAGGTATAGTTTACACTTTTATAACTATTTACGAACCAAGTTATAGTTTAGTTGTAAACTGTAGATTCAAAATAGAAAATGTTTTGGTTTTGTTTTTTAATATACAAAAACTTGCATAAATTATAGGTGTACCACCATTGCTTGTTTGGTACAAGATATGATTTCCTTTGTGCAAACTACACTGCATTCGACCAAAAAACATTTATCTGTCATTTTGTATCAGAAGTAGATTGTGCCAATTCTCCAAAATACTACATAAGGTTTGATTATTTTTGAACATTTTAAAGAAAACAAATTTAAAAAATTATAATATAAAATGTCATTTTTAAGAAATGAAGCACTGTACAAACAGTCTGAAACTACCCCAGCAACGACTAAGGCACCATCTACTACACCTACTACTACAACAACCACAACACCAGCACCACCTAGGAAAAGTGTAGGAAGAAGGCGAAGGCCTTATAGAAGGAGAAGGCCCATTTATGAATACTATTATGATGATGATGAAGTCTATGATGATGAATACTATGATGAGGAGGCTGACCCTCCTCCAAGAAAGACCAACAGAAGACAACCAAGACCATCTGGTATAAATGATTTTTTTTAATGAATGTCATTAAATTATGTCCAATTGCTAAACAAACAAAACAATAATTATTAATCCTAAATAGAACACAATTTGAAAAGAAAAAATATTCTATACATACTTAAAAAATAAAAAATCAGCGCGAAATTCCATTATGCAACTTGGGCATCTCATTTTTAATAGATTAAATCATCTATTAAAAATATTTAATGTTTTAATTTTAACTTGAAACTCACATCACTGTTAAATTAGAATATTCCCGTAAATGGTAATTCCATGAAAGTTAGCACTACAACTCTGTATGTCTTTTAAAGTTCAGAATGTTTAAAATATTCTAACATTTTTTACTAAATGTACTAATTTAAATGAGCACAGTACAATTATTTATTGCCAGCATGTAGGCATAAACTTGAATTTTGAAAATTTTGAAAAACTTTTTAAAAAATTAGTACTAAGTGAACAACAAGCATTAAATGAATTTGCCAAACAAAACTGATGATATAACTAAAACCGCTGATTATGAAACATTGTTTTAATAGGTGGTAAAATATAAATCATTGTGCAACTAACTGACTAATAAAATTATCAAAAGCTGGTTTTGATGATAAATACTACTTTCACAAGTAGGTATTTTATGCTGTAATTTTCTGAAATATCTCTAGCAACCTAGCACTTGTTTTGGTAATATCATGAGAAAAAAATAAAAATTCCAACTATTTTTCTTCTGCTTTTAATCAAAAGTCAAATAAATACTGTAGAATTTTACAGTTGTTGGTGAGAAATAAAAAAAGGCAAGACTGTTTCATTTGGAATGGAAAAAACATGAAATGTTTGTGGCATTGGCAAGCATTCAAATTTTAAGTTAAAATTGTCATTCTAGTAAAGGCAACTCAGTCCAAACAAAATTACAGGCTCAAGAAGAGATGATCATACTACAACAACAACAACTACTACTACAAGTACAACTGCAAGCCCGCCATCTGGTGAGGTACCGTTAACAAGAGCTCCGTTGTCAGTTTATGCACCAAAAGTTCTCCCAAAAATAAAAAGACCAGTGCCATTAAATGAAAAAGCAAAATACGATTATACCACAAGGCCCGGAACAATTGTTCCGACACCCACCTCTGATCCAAAATCAGAAGAGGATGAAGAATACTATGATGAAGAGTATGATGATCCTCCACCTCCTCCCCCACCCAAAAAAAAAGACTCAGGTACGAGAATGAGTAAGCAATGAAAGCATGTAGCTACGAAATCGTGCACAATTTATATTTGAGAAAGTCCCTCAATTTAAATCAATTTACTTTAGTACAATTGGGTATATATGATAGGTGGTGGATAAAATACTGCACCTTAATATTATCAACATTAACAGAATAAGTATTAAATGATTGTACAGTCTTTATAAATAATACAGTTGATGCAGGTGAAGGTAGGAAATCATGTAGAAAATAGAACAGCTAGAGCTTAACAAATAAAGAAAAGCTTTAAAAAAACTTTCTTTTTAATATTATTTGCATATGTCATAGGAAAGAGTGGAAGAAGACGAATGCAACATCAAGAAAGGAAACGTCCTAGTAGGTACGAAGACGAATATGAAGATGAAGAAGAAGAAAGGCCAAGAGTGCGTAAAGGAAATAGAAAAGAAGATGATTACAGACATAGGCCTTCAGGATCAATGGGGAAAGGAAGAAAAGGTTTTTTTTTATTTTTTTTTGTAAATTAATTTAATTTAGAAAAATTTTGTTATTTTTGTTCAAATATTATTTGTTGCAAATAAATTATTATTATCATATTGGTTTTAAACTATTGTGCTGTGATTAAAAGAATGTCATTAATTTGTTTCAGGCCATCGTGATAGCGAAGAGCCAATTCCGTCAGAAAGACCTGGTTATATAAGTGGACGAGGAAGTTCGAGGAGAAGATATCAGGATGAAAGAAGAAGACCTGATAGAGACAGGCGCCCATCAAAAGAATACGAATATTATGATGAAGATGAAGAAGAAGAATATTCCAGGTACGATGATGAAGATGACAGGAGAAGGCCTAGCAGAGGTAAAATTGAGAAGCCGAGATCAAGACCTAAAAAACTGACAACTACATCTACAACCACGACTACAACTACTACCACACCAAAACCTCCACCACCTTCAACAACAACTCTGGAACCATATGAGGAAGAAGAAGATGAAGAATATGAAGAATATGATTATGTTGAGCAACCAAAATTCAAACCAAGAAGTAAAAACGATAATAGAGCAACCACATTAGCTCCTCATCGGTTTTCCACGACTTCATATAGAAATTCAAAAATAACGTTATCCCCTACTTCAGAATCAGTGACAAAGCAAAAATCATCTGCAGTTACTTTTCGACCTAGGGTCAAATCTGATTTTAAAAGAACGACGGCGAAACCTGAAATGTTCAACTCGCATGTTGGAAGTCCATCAGGTTTTCGGAAACAGGAGGAGGATTTAAAATATAGAAGGCCAATATCTGAACTTCCTAGAAGACCGTTTCCATCACAGACCTCACCTTCAGATGAAGTTTCTTACAGAAGGCCACAAAAAGCAGACATATCGTTACCACTAGAAGAAAGCAAATCCTTGAGCCAAGAATTTTCAAGTTCTGAAGATCAACAAGCAGACACAGGATCATTCAGAAAGTCTCTGAGACCAGAATCCACCCCAACACCAAGTATTACACAACCCTCTAGAAATACTGAAGATGTAAACCACAGTTACAAAAGGCCCGTTAAGTTTGAATATTTTCAACCTACTGCTACAGGTCCTGATGTAAGAAATGAAACTTCTTTGAGAAGGCCTGCCAAGACGGAACCACTTTTGGCAACCAATGCCCAAGAATCTAACAGAAAACCGGATAACTTTAAATCATCTCTAAAACAAGAACAAAACATTCCTCTAACCGGGTCGGCATCCATTCGAAGGCCAGAAGACAATTTTAGAAGGCCTTTTAAGCCCGATGCCTTTCCGATTACCACTTCTGAAGGTCCGAGTCATATATTTAGAAGACCTTATATCACAACTGGACCCGAAGGATCAAGAAGACCGAATGATGACCCATATAAGAGACCCTTCAAAATAGAAAGTGAAGAAACAGAAAGCGATTTTAAAAATCACCAAAGTAACTCAAGGAACCCTGATGAACACAATTTTAGACAATCCTTGCAGGCTGATGTGCGACAGAAACCTAATTTCAAAGCGAGCTTTACCATCCCAACAGGACCTGAACATTTTAAGCGTCCAGCTCTCGATGGAATGCCGATTACAGCTGCAGGTTATAGACGAGGGAATAGACCTGGCAACAAAGATGTTAAGAAACCTTTGGATGAACCACTTTATCAAAGTCATAGGCCATCGCCGTCACAAGAACCAAATCAAGACCAAGGACCCAATTATAGAAATCCATTTGTAAACACACGTCCAGTTAAAGAAGAACCGGAATATTTTAAACCATCAAAAAATGTTGAATTTACAGCCCCAGGACCGTCTGGTGAAGCTTCGACTCAACATCCAATTTTGACCTATGACATCGATGAAGAATATGACGTGACATTGAATGACGCCCTCCAGCCATCTACTTTAAATCCAACACTACAATACACAAGAGTGAAGACCCGAGGTTATCAATCTGCCGTCACCCATCCGTCATACCGCAGTCTTTTACTTCCTTCCGCTTCACAAAATTATTACAGCAAAACTCCTCTACAAGCGTCCGAAGAATACGAAGCCGTAGTCGTACCAGCAGCAAGGTTTACCCAGGCGAGATACAAGCACAGAAGGCCCGCTGAATGGTATTGGTGAATTGAAAACGGAACCAATAACCTGTAATTATGTGTATAAATTTTATTTAAATTTGACTGAATCATGACTAGCCAATGTATACATTTGAATGATTTCAAAATTCCCTTGTCTGTGAGAAGGTTGTCGGCCCATTTCAGGCTGACATAGCCCAAATGTGATATATAATTATCAACATAGAATTTCAATGTAATGTATGTAAAAAATTAGCATAAAACTAATTTGCACGATAATTTATAAACAAACAAAATAATTGCTCTCTCAGTCAAACTGAATGAGAACAATTATAGTACATTGTCTATTTAATAACTATAGATGAACAAATGTAAAATATATTGACTAAGAGTTGTGAATAAAAATAACATTACAAATTTCCTTCCCATTGCTTTTTTTTTTTTTTCATTCTAGCCCAATTAAACAAATTGGAAAGTCAAATTTTCCTAATTTTAGTACAAAATTGTACAACACCATTGATACTGGAAGTCTCATGAAAAAATTCAAATATATAAACTTCTGAATTAGGCCAAAAGTCCAAACAGATGTTGGATAATTTAAAAGCATTTTCTTATTGGTATTATGAGAAGAATGCTTTATTAATGGCAAGGTATGCTAAATGTGCTAGTTGCAGTGTTGATTTAATTTATCTAATTTTTTTTAAAGAAATGCCAAATTAAGTAAATAACTTTAGTTTAATTGTTTAACCATACATATATTATTGTATTCAATATGTAACTTCCTTTTAACACTTTTAATTCACGAGAAGAATGAAGACGATCTGCAACGTTTATAAATCCATCACTAAAATCGGTTTTTCACTAAACATTTAAGGCGTTTTCACACGGATTGGTCTCAGCTGTGTTGAAAAACACAAAGTAAACCAGGACAAAAGACGATGCTAAGAGTGTCAAGACGAATAATATTTTTGGAAAATGACGCTCCCAAAAACTGGTTTCATTCTTGGATTTTATTCTTCCACTTTGGATATGCATTGAAACTTCGATTTCAGATTTCAGAAAGTAATCGCAAATAAAAAAGCACAGATTTTTCTCTTAGATCTTTCTCCAAATCGAGCAACCTATAAAGAAATACTAATGTTAAGAGCACTGTTCAAGCAATAAAGATTAATTGACTAATTGTTATATTTTGCCTGAATTTTAAACATATGTTTATTTTTTATTTATTTTTTTTTTTTTCATTTAGACAACAAGAGCTGTGAACCAATTCATATCATACACATATAAATATGTATATTCTCCATGGGAACTAGTCAGAAATTCTAGAGGCGATGGTGAGAACTGAACCGATGACTGCAGTGTCTATGAGCTGAAAGTCTGACAAACTTGCCACTCAACTGCTGCGGTCCCCCAGGACAGTAGTTAATAATAAATAATCCATATATTTTTTTTAAATTATTTTATTTATTTATTTTTATGGGTTAAAAACCCATTTCTTAAAAAAGAAAAGAAAAATTTGTTTAAGTATACAAAAGTAAGGAGAAAAAAAATCTACAATACAATGCTTATAACTAACTCAACATTAATAAAGAATAAAACTCTTTTTTTTTTATAATACACATCAATGAAAAAGACAATTAAATCTTTATAAATAAAAAACATAAAGATTTAATTAAACATCCTCTCTATATAATTATAACGACTAGGAATCATTAAAAAAATAACATAAAAGCATTATAAGCATACATTTTTAGCTTTTTTTAACTAAATAAAATTATTATGCTTTAAGTAACTGTTGTTTTAATGAGGAAACAGAAGTATTAAATAAATCAATGGTATTGCATATGTTGTTACATTCTATCATCATGCTGTGCATTGGGGAGTATAGTGAAAAATGTGTTCCTTTATATTCAATAAAAACTATTTTCTGATTTCTGATGTGGCAAAGAGGTACATAAAATTGGAGTTTACCAAGGATTTCCAGAGAATCTAAAACAATTATTAATTAATTTGAAAATAACAATCTCAAAATACTTTCTTCTGCATCTACGATCAGAAAGATTGAACTAAGATTTAATGGGAGCATGAGAGGATTTATCATTGCAACAGTTTTATTTGAAATATAATGTATGAAGAAACTGATATTAATCAGTGAGAATTAGTTTTATATCAGTGTAGTAGTGCAGATTCCAGATTATTGAGGCATATTCAAGAATAGTTCAAACAAGTGAATTATATAGATTTTTAAAATACTTCGGATGATGAAACCAAACATTTTAAAGGAACAATTTTTGATTTCTTCTAAATGTATCTTAAAGGTAGGTTTACTATCAAAGTCGCTAAGATTTCTAATACAAGTTACTCTGGTTAAGTAGCTGAGATTAATGGTATAAGAGTGGAAAATAGGAAATTTTTTGTTTAAAAAAAAAAGTGATAGTAAATCATTTAGAATTATTTAAGTATAGTTTGTTAGTTTGACACCAGTCGGAAATATAATTGAGAGCGTTTTGTAAATTAATGTGATCTAAGGCAGAATATTTTTTTTATATATTTTTAGATCATCAGCGAATAGATGAAACTCGGTATCAGATAGAGGAAGGTAAATATCATTAATGAAGAGGAGAAAGAAAAAAAGACCAAGGTGGTAGCCTTGTGGCACACCAGACAAAACAGAAAAGGGAAGAGATCTAAAAGACTTGATTTTAACTATTTGGGTGCGTTCAGATAAATAACTGTGCAGCCAAAGCTGTACATTTCCAGATATTCTATCTTAATAAGTATGTTATGACCAATTTTGTCAAAGACCTTGGAATAATCTACATATACAGAATATACCTGACAACCATCGGTTATAGCGTCCAAAATGTAATTTTGATATATTAGCAAATTAGTATGTTGATCTGCCAGTACAAAAGAAGAATAAGGAAGCAACAGATCTACCTTTAGAAAATTTTAAAAGAGGTTGATAAAAATAGTTTTCAGTGAGAGGATATATAGGGTGTCCCAGTTCCTCCTGACAAAACTCAGGGAATCGATTCTACTCTTTGTTTGGAGCAAAAAATGCTCAGGAGAAAATTTTCGGTAAGTTCTCTATTTTGAAGATATTCGTCAATTTATGTTTTTTCAACTTTTCACTACCTTACCATATAAAAACGCTTACAACTTCCAAAATGTTGAGACTACAACAAATCCAATTACCCCATTTGAAAGAACACTAAATTTGCTGTAAGATACTTCTATTTGCAATAATCTGAATGACATAAAATGTTAGCCAATATCAGTTGGAACATGTCAAAATTACAAAATTTAAAATTTTGGTCATGATTGCACGTTCTACTGGGGTTAACGGTAAAAAAATACCTACAACTTGTCAAATTTCACAAAAACTTCTTCATCTAATATGCTTTACGTTGATTTTTCAACTCTACTAGAACATTATTTAAAAACCTGGATATATCAACGTAAAGCATATTAGATGAAAAAGTTTTTGTGAAATTTGACAAGTTGTAGGTATTTTTTTGTAACCTCAGTAGAACGTGCAATCATGACCAAAATTTTAAATTTTGTAATTTTGACATGTTCCAACTGATATTGGCTAACATTTTATGTCATTCAGATTATTGCAAATAGAAGTATCTTACAGCAAATTTAGCGTTCTTTCAAATGCTATAATCGAATTGGTTGAAGTCTCAACATTTTGGAAGTTGTAAGCGTTTTTATATGGTAAGGTAGTGAAAAGTTGAAAAACCCTAAATTGACGAATATCTTCAAAGTAGAGAACTTTCCAAAAATTTTCTCCTGCGCATTTTTTGCTCCAAACGAAGAGTAGAATTGATTTCCTAATTTCGTCAGAAGGAACTGGGACACCCTGTATATTAAAATAAAATTATATATTGCAAAAACTTCTAAGACTATATGAAGCAACTGTAAAGAGTTCAATCAAAGAAGAGAAACTAATATAATAATATTATATAACTTATATTTATCTAATATAAGTAAGCAATGCAGAATATATCTAGTATGAATTCAATGATCTTGTTATATAGACAATATTAACAAAATTATTCAAAATAAGATTCAAAAAATTCAAAATAATAATAATAAACAATAATAATAATATCAAGAATTAAATGATTCTGGATTCAAAAAAAGTCTGACATGAAGGATAACCCGAAATCGAAGATAACCTTCATTTTCTCAGTTCTGTCTTAAATATCTTTGAAGAATTCTAAGGAAGATGGTAGTGAGCTATAAAGTGGACTTACCCACTGAAGAAGAACTGACGGTGCCAGAAGTTAATTTAAGCTCTGCGGTACTTCGTGCGGCTGCGTTCCACCTTGGGAAATACTGCGAAAATGTTAACAATGCAAGTTGACCTTCTAGGAGAGCTGAAAATCCAATCTTTTCACTTCATAATCCTGTCTTTTTGTTTGGTTTTTGTTTTTTACTTTCCACCTTCGACTTTGCAGGAGTTCATGCTCTGCAGGAGCGAATACCCGCAGGATCCCAGGCAGTGTATTCAGGAAGGCAAAGAGGTCACCGCCTGCTCCCTGGGCTTCTTCCAGAAAATGAAACAAGCCTGTAGGCAAGAGTTCGAGATCTATACGGAGTGTATTGACAAGTCTAGCACCAGCTTTGACTTTGCACCGTAAGAAAATTATCATATTCAATTATTAATAATTTTATAACAAGTGAATGTTCTAAATAACTAACAGTGTAAGTTTGAAGTCTTAAAATTGCAGTAGCTGTTATAGGATTCTTCCTGGCACTGAGGTTAAGGCGTCTGACTCGTATTTATCACGCTAGCAATTCTGGGTTTGAATCCCAGCATCTTGGAACATTTATTTGAGTATAAGTTGAAGAAGAAAAAAGTATTTTAAAGTGAGCTAACCATGGTGGTTAAAGCATCAGACTCTCAGCTAGTAGATCACACGATCTTGGGTTCGATTCCCGTCTCCTCAGGATTGTTTGACGCATAAGGGAAATGGTTGGTGAAAAGGATGAAATTTGACATTACATTCATCAATGAAAGGTCTGGCTGGATTGGGTCCCAGAGACCCTGAATTCACTCCTGACCCCTTTTGAAAATGACTTTCTTTAATAGAAGAACAAAGGCACACATGGAGCTCAATTTGTTGCAAGTTCCCCAAATGAAACCAAAAAGGAGAACAAGAAGCTGAAAACTGCAGAGAACCCCTTCAGTTCCTTGTGCTAAAAGTCTAGGAATATATTCCCGGAAGATAGCCGTCTTCTCTGACAGTCAGGCTCCACTAAAAGTCCTAGCCTTATGCGTGGTGAAGGCAAAGCAGGTGGGGGCTCTGGCACAAGTTGACATACTAATGACCTGACTCTGGCATGGGTCCCTGGGTACTTGGGGCATAGAGGCACAGAGAGGGGGCCAACATGGACTCTAAGTCCTTGAACCCTCCTGTGCCTAGGCATCCTGCCACAAAAGAGGATACATCTTAAATGGATTCCTTAATGAGTTCAAAACCTGGTGGAACAATACCAAAGGCATGAGGTACACGGAAGAGATTCATAGGAAACTTTCAAAGGAATTTGTGAAAGGCAACCACAACTGAACCAGATTCCGGTTGAACTCCTGACAGGACACTACCAAAAAGAAAGCACATGCTCTGGATAGGAGTACAGACAAGAAACACTGTGCAGATACTGCCAGAAAGAGGAGGAGATCATAGAACAGATGCTGAATCATGCAACTAGGTCAGAAAAAACCACAATCACGATACTACACTAAAGAAGGCTATAGAGATTGATTAACAACCTGAAGTTGGCCAGTGAGTTATAAAAAACAGGGGAACACAATAGATCTACTCAGGTCGAGTGCCGAAGGCCTTGTGGCCACCTCTTTTATCCCTATCCCTATCGTGATATCCATAGTCAATTATTTTTCTAAGTTCTGATCTCCTCTCTGCAACACTCAACAGGTACTTCTGTATGGCAGGAATCGTGTTTTTTTTGACCAGGAAGAATGAAAGTTAACCAAAATAAGTATTTTCTATTGAAAGAAAAATTAGAAGACAAAATGTCAAACTAAAACTCAATTGTAAAACACTGTATGGAGGTCTAAGGTATGATAATCCAGTAATTTGATGGGCAGTAACCATGTCTAGAAAATAAACTAAAAGTCCCTTATATGCAAAAATGTGGGAGAACCTTGGAAATGAAACGGATGAATTTTATCCACACAAGTTTTTATACACACAAAGACACAAAAACATCATATGCTTGTATTTATTTGTTTATTTTCCATAATAACTAGGACTAAAAAAGTTAGTCATGCCATCCAGATCAGTACCCCCGTGCTCTACCACTTGAGCTGTTGTGACATTTTTTTTATCTCAACCACACTTTGCATAAAAATAATAAATCCTTTTTATATAAGGTCTTGGTTGAGATGAAAAAGTTAGCGTTACAAGCAGGATTTGAACCCACAACCTTCGGCTCAATATGCCGCTGCTCTAACCACTTGAGCTATCATTCGACACCAACTTCCTATCTCAACCTACAACCTTTCGCATTTTGCCTCATTTTGTCTTCTTTTTTTTTCATCTCCACCAAGATCTTACTTAAATAAAAAGAATAATTAATTGAAATAATTATTATGGTCAATTAGACCATTAAACATAATTAAAATAATAAATCCAGTAAAACTAATTACTTTGGATAAGAGGATCAACTAAAGCATATATATTACATAATTACTGAAGGACCCGCTCTTCACTAACAGCTCCCAGTGGCTAATTTGTACATTACTGAGAATCCATATGAATACACAATACTTGAATAGTGCCGAAAATAGGTGAAATTTAAAAAAGTTGGTTGAGATGGGGAGTCTTGAGGGCCAAAGCGGTAGAGCACTGAAATACTAATTTAGATATCGTGGGTTTAGGTCCCGCTCATGACGCTAATTTTACATCTTAGCCATACTTTGTATAAAAATAATAAATCAATTAAAAGTAAAACAAATCAATTTAAAATTTCCATGAATATATATCTTTGTCTCAGCCTTGTTGAGTAAAACGAAAAAATGTGTTTTTCCCTCTAGATGCCGCAAAACCCAAGGTGTCTACGATAAATGCATGCTGGACAAATTGAACATCGAGAGGCCGCACTTCGGTTATTTCTGCGAGGCCAGAATTCACGATTCTTCACGTCCCAAACCTCAGAAAGAAGTCCAAGTTCTCGACGACCCTATACCGTCACTGCCACCAGATTACAAAAAAACAGAGAGCAAGTACCAAGGAAGACACATTTACTCCTGAATCAATCTGATTCTGATAGATATATGTTACATAGATACAGATATGCTTTCATTATTGAAATCAGTACATGTTTAATTAATAAATAATTGTTGAACTCTTTTATTCTTCTAATTTTCCTAATACTAAACTCTTTATGTTAACATATCTCCTTATTGTTTTTTCAGCATTCTTTATAAGAATAAAATTTTGAAGTCTAAAATATTTTACATTGAAGAGAAATTAATAACAGAGGATTTTTAAAAATCAGAGGATAAATCTTTATTTCTTATTTGTTTAGCTTCGGATGGTAATTATAGAATTTGTATTTTTTGATCTACTGACTATTGAGTGGATTAGGAAGCTTCAACCTCAAGGAAAAAAGTTAAAATATCATTCCCCACCTCTGATTATCCATCCCTACTCGAGAGGTTGGAGTAGTCAAGGACAAGTGCCCATTTCTTTAGTAATCACTATTCAGTTGTTATCAGCTGATGATGTTAGGTCTGTTCTTGTTTACACACACAACTTTTCATCACGATCGTATGCATTAATTCTTAATACTTCTTACAACAATGATTGCACTGAGCTTTGCCCTTCGTTCTTCGTCAATACTGATTCGTCCGTCATGCAGATCTTTGACCTGCGGTGGAGGCAACAGAAAAAGGTATGGGATTCGATGGTAAAATTAAACGCGACAAGTGATCACATCGCAGTACTTGATTCTAGCTGCAAACTTTTGGTTCTTGGTGGTGGTACTGGAGGATGCACAGTTGCTTCAAAATTTGCATGTAAGCTCGGCAAGGATAAAGTTATCATTGTTGAACCGACGTTGGTAAGATTTGTTGTTTTTATTTCAATAACACTAAGATAAGCTGAAACACTTTAATTTTTAATTAACAATTTCTTAAATTATAACTGTAAATTATAAACAACTTGACTAAAAATTGTTGTAAATCTGTTTTATAAAATAAATGTTTTTACTTATTTTTAATACATATAAATATTTTTAATTATAACATGTTTTTTTGCAAGAATTTATTTAAAAGTGTAATTGAATTATTGAGAGAGAGAATGAATAAATGTGGTTTTATTTAATGTCGCAGAATTTTACAAAGAGAGTCATTTAAGTTTAAAAAAAAGGTTTAAAAAAAATACATTATACAAAAATTTAAAAAAATAAAACAGAAGAATACAGTAGACTCTCGTTATCCACAGATTAAAACTCATTAATGAAGAATTGAAAGAACTCATCAAATCGTCCACAGAAGAAGATGAAAAAGAATACAAAGTATAACAGGAATTAACTATAGAAAAAATTAATTAAGGTTTTTAGTTGAGATAAAAAAGTCAATGGCACAAGCAGGATTCGAACCCACGATCTTCGGCTAGATACGCTGCTGCTCTACCACTTGAGCTATCGTGACCTCGATCCACTCGGACATCAACTTCCTATATCAACCCCACCTTTTGAATTTTCCCTCCTTTTTGCCATTTTTCAAATGTACCATTTCAAAAGGTGGGGTTGAGATAAAAAATTAGTGTCTGAGTGGATTGAGGTCACAATAGCTCAAGTGGTAGAGCAGCGGTGTATCTAGCCGAAGATCATGGGTTCAAATCCCGCTCGTGCCATTGACTTTTTTATCTCAACTAAAAACCTTAATCAATTGTAATATATTAATTGGTCAAGCAGACCACAAAATTAGTGATGAATTTATAGAAAAAATTTGAAAAATCTTTCAACTAGCTCAAAATTTGAAAGATAAAATCATAGACTATGATCTAATAGTGGATCGAAGCATCAATGTAACATTACCAAAAACCAGATGGACCCTCTACAACAAAATTTCCTAAGTTGCTATACCAGACCAATCAGCCTACTATATCAGTTTTCCTTAAGAAAACTAAAATAACGATGAATTTTTCTTATTTATCACTGTCTACTTCTAACTGTGGAGTTTATATTTTTTATAAATTTTATCTTTTTAGGTCCCTAATTATTTTTCTCGTTGGTTTCAATGTAGTGCATATGTTCATACCTGTCGATGTATGTACAAAAATTCCTATGTGGAATAAACTTTTTCAATTTGGAATAAACTAATTTATATTAATACTTTTTAAAATTACTAAAATACTTTTTTCTTTACTGATTACTACACATTTAACAAATTTAATTGAGGGCCGATGGGATACTCAATATTCCACCATCAGCTCTCTTGCACCACACATTCACGCTAATAAATACATTAATCCATACATGTTTAGTGGCCATAATTGACCATATTAATTATTCTTTTATCTAAGGTCTTGGTTGAGATGAAAAAGTTAGTGTCACGAGTGGGATTCAAACACATGACCTTCGGCTCAATACACCACTGCTCTAACCAATTCGACTCTCTAAATTCTCAATTCTTCAATATATTCTTTCCCATTTACGTACCATTCACTCAGGTTGGTGAGTATTTGATGTTCTCCATCGCCCTTTACACCTAATATAACTAGGTATATACCTATGTAACAATACTCCACCATTGGCTCTCTTACACTACACATTCACGCTAATAAATACATTCAGTCTCAGTACACACAAAGAAACACAAAATTAGATATCTGTGAAGTATTATATATACACTAAAACAGTTGTTCTTATCAAAACTTTTGTTGGGCAAATTGCAATTCCATGTTTTAATAAATCTTCTTATAATCATAAATTATACGGACTGCAGCAACTAAGGTCTTAACCTTCAGGCGTGCAAGTGGTGTTTTTTTTTTTTTTTTTTTTTTTTTTTTTTTTTTTTTTTTTTTTTTTTTTTTTTTTTTTTTTTTGCAGAAGTTAGTGTTCATTTAATTCTTACTCTTTTTCAACATTTCCTTCTCTATTACATTCACACTTCTGCTTTATATTTTTATCCCTTATATTTTCCTCATTTGTTTTCTTTTGTTACAAGCTTTATTATACAATACTCAACAAACTAGCCATGCTTATTGCATACCATTTGCTGTATTTTTCAATCTTAATGAAGTATTATTATTACAATAAAACAATCCTGTTTACTGTAAAAAGCAAAACAGGGGATCCAGATTTTCATATCGGGTGGCATTCTTCTAATGTACTTCCTATTTTGAACTAAGGAATGCACCCTTATATTAGGTAGGAATCATCAAGCATCCTTTTAAGCATATTTTTCCAAAGTGTCCGTGTGTCAACCTTGCACGGCTTTAACAACTTTCATTGAAATAAACCAAATAGGGGGAAAAATGGGTCTTTCTATACTCTCCGTAAGGTAAAATATATTCTGTGGTTGTTTGTATTATTATTAAAAGTGCAGTTTTCCTGGTTTAAAAAAAAAATTATTTAAAACATATCAAAGGTTTTGCTTGTTTTTTCAAGTAGATGCAATCCATTTTTTTCCTTTTTACAAAAGTGCTCTCATTGCTTGTTAATCCATATAATAAGGAAAAGATCACAAAAGTGTGATCTTAATCGGGTAAGGATGACCTTCTACGAGTCAGGCCCTCAAAGGGCCACCTATCCACAGTACGCTTGATACATGAGCTTCTCTGCTGATTGTAGAGAAAACCTTGTCTTTACCAGGTGGACATACTTTATTAAAATTTAATAAATAATAATAAGTAAGACCTAACATTATGTAATAATGTTTTATATATTATAATAAATAATTCTGAATTTATTTTACTGCAAAACTTATATCACCATATGGAATGCTTATTTGCTGATGCATTTTGTTTAATAAAAAGATATTTTTATACATGAGATTCTTTGAATATTCTCTCTGACAACCAAAACTCAGTCCAAAAGGACAGGCATATATTAAACTAGATAAAATATAAAACAAATCTGGTTTGTATAAAAATGTATGGAATTTTTTACAACATATTTAACACACACTATTTAATAAGTGTATACAGTATTTTGAAAACTATTCCATTACATAAAAGATATGGTAAATTGTATCTTGAATGTAACTAAGCATAATAATTCAAGTGCAAAAAATTCAAACTTTTAGCAATAAATAAGTTTAATTTTCAGACACGATTATCCTGTTGGTGGAGTGATTCATATTGTAGATTTCCGTGATTCACGTTTTTTTATCTTTATTTAAGTTTGTCAATAATCAATCACACTTTTGCGATCTTTTCCTTATTATATGGATTAACATGCAACCAAAGTACTTTAGTAAAAAGGAAAAAACATATTACATCTACTTGAAAAAACAAGCAAAACCTTTGATATGTTTTAAATAATTTTTTTTAACCAGGAAAACTGCTTTTTTAATAATAATACAAACAACCATAGAAATATTTTACCTTACGAAGTGTATAGAAAGGCCCATTTTCCCCCTATTTGGTTTATTTCAATGAAAGTTGTTAAATCATATTCATGACCTTCATTGAGGCTATTTGACCAAGAATTTGGGTCTGCTAATGACTTAATAATAGTTCATCAAAAACGACCTCAACCAGAAAATAATTATTACTGTATTTTTTGTAAATATTTTGTGTTGAATGCAACGTTAAAAAGTTTTTCCAATTAGCTGTCACATTAAAATAGAACAAATACGAAGTAAATTTTTATTTACACGCAACTCGCTTCTCGTTTTGTTGGATATTTCTCATCATTATAAAACTTCATAAGCTTTTCCAACTTTTTTACTTTTCAAAAAAAAAAAATCATTGTAAAAGCTTACAAAGTTTTTTATTGATAATATTGCCTTCAAAGTCACAGGTTGGTTATGTATGTAATAGTCTTAATAACATTGAGACAATTTCTTGCAATTTAATTTTTCAAATTCAATTATTTTCTGTTTCAAATAATATTTTTTAATGATTTAAGCATTAAATATTTTAACGATGTAACAGATACAAGTAATAATTTTACATCGTTTGGATGAGTTTTAATGTTTTCTTAGCAGTGATGAACTTTTATTTGAATTCATTTTACGTTTTAGTGGTCAATTGACCAAGTTACTTCTTTCAATTAATTATTCTCTTTATGTAAGGTCTCGGTTGAGATAAAAAAGTTTTGAAAATGGCTAAAGAGAGGGATAATTCGAACGGTTGTAGGTTGAGATGGCGAGTTGGTCTGAGAGGATCGAAGACACAATAGCTCAGGTGGTAGAGCAGCGGTATATTTAGTCAAAGCTCATGGGTTCGAATCCTGCTCGTGACACTGACTCTTTTATCTTAACCAAGACCTTACATAAAGAGAATAATTTTATTTGAATTTTGTATTTTATTGAGTTAATTAAACATCAGCATGCTTCTTTATCTTACATTTTAATTTTTAAGGATAACTTAAAATTTACAAACATATAAACAAATCTTTTGGCAAAGACAATATTGTAAAAATAATATATTTATAAAACAAAAGAATATGTGTGTATTTGCTATCTGCTTGTCGGAATATGTCTAATTTTAAGCTTAGTACACATATACATAAAAAATTTGTTTTGTTTTTGTTTTTTGTTTTTTTAATAGGAACACTATTATCAACCTATGCTAACTTTGATAGGGGGAGGAATAAAGAAATTGGACGATGCAAAGCGTCAGATGAAGGATGTACTGCCGAAAGGAGCGATTTGGGTCAACGATAGAGTTGTGTACATTGAGCCCGGTACGAACACAGTCAGAACAGAAAATGGGACAGAAATTTCGTATGAATATCTTGTCATTGCACTTGGGATCGATATGAATTTCAACAAGGTAAGCTCGCAGTGGCTTGAGGCTTTGCGACTCGGCTCTAAACGAGATTAGTAACAGATTCCAGGTCTCGTCGAAGGTTTGGAAGAAAACAACAGCCAAGTCTGTTCGAACTATTCGCCCAAGTATGTTAACAAAACGTTTAAATCGTTGCAAAAAATCAAAAAAGGCCAAGCGGTATTCAGCTTTCCGAATACGCCTGTTAAGTGCGCAGGTGCACCTTTGAAAGCATGCTTAATCTCTGAAGATTATTTCAGAAAGGTGAATTTTTTTTAATTGCTTCTTTAAGTGGACTGAATTGAATTTTGATTTTGATTTAGGAAAACAAAAGGGATAATATTAAAGTGATTTATAGAACTTCTCTACCTACAATTTTCTCTGCTAAACATTATGCCAGCAAACTCTTAGAACTCTGTGAGCAACGTGATATTGATGTCGGCCTTAAAAAGGAACTCGTTAAAGTGAAAACTTTATCAAAAGAGGCGATATTTAGAAACATTGAGAGACCTGCTGAAACTGAAACAATTAAAGTGAGATCAGTAAAAATTTGGTATTATAAGCTGTTTGTGTTTATTTTGGATTTTTATTTCAGTATGCCATGTTACACGTGACCCCTCCGATGTCAGCCCCCAATGTCTTAAAAACAGGCCTAAAACTCGTTGACAGCAACGGCTTCTTAAATGTAAACAAGGCCACTTTACAACACATAGAGTATAAAAATATATACGGTATAGGGGACTGCACAAATCTTCCTACTTCCAAAACCGCAGCAGCTGTTGGTAATTATAAATGAAGTTTACGATTTGGACGATTGAAAATATTATTTTATCAGCTGCCCAGTCTGGTGTTCTCTTCGAAAACCTGTTGGCAGACATGAAAGGGGACAAAACTCCAAAAGCTACCTACGACGGATACACATCTTGCCCTCTGGTCACGGGATACCAGAATTGTATAATGGCAGAGTTCGATTACAATCTCCAACCCCTTGAAACCTTTCCGATCGATCAGAGAAATGAACATCGTTCTATGTACTTCATGAAGAAAGATATAATGCCACTGCTGTACTGGCATGCGATGCTTAAGTAATTGTTTTTCAATGTCATTTTGTTAATTGAAATTTAAATGTATAGAGATTCCATTTGTGCCTTATTTATTTCAGAGGGTACTGGAGTGGTCCAAAAATGGTACGAAAAATTCTTCACTTTGGAACTGGAAAATAAGTGTTAAATACAAACTACAATGACTTCAGAATAATTCAAACATTGAATTATTATTGAAGATTAATCATTTGCATTCATACCAAAGAAGAAAAGCAAGAAAAATATATTTTTGCGTCACAATCAATTTTAAGAAAAATGCACTGAAATGATCTTTACATCAGCAATAACTGGATTCTTCTCTACCCCTATCATAACAATATTAGGATATCCTAATACATGGTAATAATATTAAAACAAGATACAATTGAGGAAATTGTTCAAATAAATATGCTTTTGCGTAATTTAATTGACATTTTATTTTAAATATACCTTTCACCATAAACCATTAGGTAAAACAGGAACTTTTAAAAACTTTTTTTTTATAAACCCTTTCCACCACCCCGCCGTACCTGATGAAGACCCCATACCGGCAGACAAACGCTTTAGCTTAATCGAACTTGTATATCTAAGGGATTTCAAATAAATGGGATAAAATTACCTCCCAACGATATTTCCTTCAGGCGAGACCGCTGGTTGGTTTTCGAAGGGACCATATTTTCATTTTAAAACCTAAAACAAAAGGTCTTCCCTTGCTGGTTTCCCCTTGCACATTTACTTTTTCTTGATTTTATTTTATATATATTTATATTATCTAAAATTTTGTTACTAACAGCCCAGAACCCTAAATCTAAACCTATGTTTAATTATGCAATAAATAAACAAATAATGGTAATAAAACTCTAATAACAACAATATTTAGTAATTAAAATAAATAGGGACTTGTTCATTTAAGCGTAGTTGAGACAAAGAATTTTAGTGCTGCAAATGATTTGATATCACAGACTAGTTTATGGAGATTAGGCGGCCATTCTGCTGAGGGGATGGTCTTTCGCAAACGTTCTCTTTCTGCATTGAATTTGGTACAGCTGAAGAGTTTATGTTTGGCGTCTTCTTCGGTGCTGAAAATGGAGCATAAAGGGCTTTCTCTTTTCTTATATTTATGAAGATAGCTTGCGAAGTTTCCACGTCCAGATAGCATTTGGGTGGTCCAGTAGTCGGGGTGTAGCCATTTTGCTTTTTGTCTCCTTTCAACGCTGGGGAAAAATTTGGATATCAGCCGACCTTTATTGCTGTTTGTCCATCTTTCTTGCCATGATGCCCTTGTCATTTTTCCCAAGTATTGCCTCCTTTCCAGTTGTGCTTCGGAACCAGTCTATTTCTCCTTGGCTTGCTCTTATATCAATTGCCTCATTTTTCTTTTTTTGGTGGATGACCACCCTTTCTTTCAAATTTGAACTTTTGAAAACTATGTGTTTTTATTGGGTGAAAAACGATACCATACATTGTATAAAAGCCAAAAATAATTAAACAAGACTAATTATTTGCCTTTAACCCCAGAACAGGCACGTATTTAAAAAGTACAGAAGTGGGCACATGGAGTACTTAGTTCTGCATTTTTCTTTACTCATTCTGTAAAATCATGACAACAGGGCTTCAAAAATAAGTTATAATAGCAACATTTTATTGTTAATAATTAAGGACCGGATTTACATGTGAAATTCAATATAAAATATGTACATATATAGGTAATGTTCACATTTAACGGGCCATTATGAATTTGAAAATATAAACAAAGTATAAAAACAATAATACATCAGGCCAATAAGGTGCCCTGATAGATGGGCTAAACTTAAAAAAATGCAAAAGATTCAAGAAAACAAAAGTAGACGTCGACAGTCAGGCTGAAACCAATGGTTGAGAAAGGGCTATATTTCAATTTTAAATTTAGTAAAATTAATTGTTTAAAAAAATCATTTCAAGCCCCCTAGGGTGAATCTTTTTTTTGTCTTCTCCTTTTGTTTATATGGCTTTATTAAAAATTTGTAATTAATTATTAACTGATAGATTGATTTTTATTTGATAAGAAAGAATATACTTTTATGTTTTATTGTTTATCTGAAAAATTCCACTGAGATCACAAAATTATTTTGTATCATTTGATATATTGATTAAATTCATAAAATTTTGTTTTAAAAAGAATTATTTTATATATTTTTTCATTTCCAGTCGTGATATATGAATTTATTTAACAAATAGACAATTTTGGAGCCATTGTAGGATTGTATGGAGCCAAGGCACAAGCTTATATTATGTCGGACACATCGAACAACTTTTCTCTGCATAAAGGGCACCTGCACGGGCTTTCGCCCAGGAGCGGGACCCCTGTGTCAACCTCGTACGACCTATTCTTAATCAGGTAAGGACAATCCTCGTTTCCGACTCAGATTCACAGACAGCCATTTACAGTTCACACTCTTTGTTCTGATTGCTTATTATATAATTATAATAACATGTTTGTTTATTTTTATACTCCATAAATAGGTTTTTAATAATTATTTTTTATTTAATCTTTTACAATTGTGCAATTTACTTTCTCAATTAATTTTCCTTCTTGAATGTATAATTTAAGTTATTGTTCTTTCACATGGACAATTGTTGTATATTGCATTTTTGGCATTCACCCATTTGAACAAATAAATAAAAAAATCAGCACTGTAGTGATATAGGAAAAAATACAAATTAAATTCGATATGTTAAACCAGCATAACTCTGGAGGAACCTTGTAAAGTTTTATAATTTTTTCTTGAGTTTTATGGGGGCAAGGCAGTGAGATTATTTATCTATAATGTAACTTTTCTGATGAAAAATACACAATCAGTGCCGGCATTTTCTACATGCATGTCTTCATCATCGTCATCTTTTATTACATTTCAGTGGCAGATTGTTCACTGTCATGTACATCTTGTATTATTTCTTCTGCTTTTACTATCATCTGTAAAATCTACTAAATCTTCACCAAATTCACCCGAGAGTTGTTTAGAGAACTTTCAAGATTTTGTTAGATTTGTCTTATGAAATTACCTAAACAGTTAAAAACTAAAATCATAGCTATTACAAAAGAAAGATTAAAATATGATCACCTAACCCAAAATAATACAAATTATTAAACTTACATTAGGATGCAAAAACAGTACGCAGTTTCGAAAACTTTTTTTCTTTAACTCCCTAGCTAATGAGATAAATAAAATAAAAATGGCACTTGCTGCCTCCAGTTCTTGAAAAGGCAGAGAACAAAAAATAAAAATACAACAAAAACGAAAATGTAGTACACATTACCACTATACACCCACTGTAGGGTTAATAAAAATCATGGAAAATTACCAAACACCAAAAACTTCTGGTACATGGTATAAAATTATGCTGTTTCAGCATAGATATAATTTTAAGAGACTTCATCCATTTACTCATTAAAGCAGTTAACAGAAGACAGAAAAATATATCAGCATAGATTGTTTGAGTTTTTTTGTTAAGGTGTTTTTAAATAAAATTTGGTGCTATTTTGAAGTATGTATATATACATAGTTTATTTATATGTATTTGAAAATGGCACAAGATTGCTGAAACATTGTAATAATGAATTTTATTTAAAAAAACATTCGTGTAAAAGGCCTACAAAAGAAAAATTAAGCAATCTATAAAAAGAAAAAACGAAGGAAAGAATAATTTTTCTTTACAGAAAAATACAGAAAATAATGTTTTATGAAAGCTTCTCAGCCTGTCATTGATACAAGCAAACAATATTTGCTGTCATTTTTGACAAGGCCAGTTTAACAAGAAAAGTCAATGGCTCAGGGAAAACAATCGGACAGAAAGATGCCATTAAAGCAGCCTTGAGCTTATTAATGATATCCAAACAGGCCCAAACTGACAAGACATGACATTTACCAATAGACAATGTTTTGAAGAAGCTATTAAAAATTCTGAATGATAGCTTAGCAAATACTAAGAAGGTCTTTATAAGAATTGCCATTGGTTTAAAGTCGCACACTGATCATGGATGTTACTGGGAGTTGTTTTTTCATGGTAATTTTTTTTTTTTTTTTTTTTTTTGTTGATGGCTTTGTCTGTAATAACTTCAATCCTATTGCTAAATTGTGAATTGTCTGCAAGATGATGAACCTTGCAGCTTGATCATGGTAATTCGTTCGTGTCTTTTTTTCTGTGTTGTCTGAAAAGGAAGAAAAAACCTTGGGTTTGTTGTAAATTTAGGGCCGCTGAAATTTGAACCCGAACCCTTATCTCTATTATTATTCTCAGTAGTTGTGTCTGTCAAGACTGTTTCGATATTTTGACATTTTCAGTTAAATTCATTAGTTCGAGTTAATTTGACTAAGCTTGTGAATTTAAGCTAAGTAAATTAAGTTTATTAATTGGGGTGATTGGAGATGATCAAGTTGAAATATGTGCAGAATCATGAAACAAATTGCTTTGTTAAAACAAAACAGAAATGATTTCATTTAGTAAAATTATTTTAGATTACAGCAATGAGTTTAATGATAGTCAAAGGTCAAATTATTCCACACATGGAAGAACCTGTTTCTGTCGCTTTAGACCAGCTTGTGTACGAGGTGACGTCTCAATACATGGATGGTGTGAACTGTCTGGTTTGGGTAACAAACCGAGGAAGTCCGTATGAATGGAATCCGTCGATGTTCTCACCCCATGTCATCGTAGCTTCAGCAGATTCTGTCCAGGAAATACTAAAATATTCATTTGATTACAACTGTCAAGGGTGCTAAATTATAAAAATTAAATTCCTGTTCAAATGCCGATTTTCTTTTTGGTACTTCTAGGTATATTGTGCAGACATCAAGCCCAGAGGAATTTTTAAACAAGTGGGAATTGACGCAGTCGAACCATTTGAGAAGGCACAACCCTAAAATGCTGTTCCTGCCCTGGGACGATAGAGCTTACTCGGATGTCCTGTTCAATTCTGAAGTCGCCAATTTTTTGTCAGACTTGCTGGCCATTCAAGTCCTAGGTGCGATAATTTTCTTAGAATATCAGTTATTTTTATTGCAATGCCGTTTCAGAGAATGGACCTACTCCAGATGACATTATATTTGAAATAGTTACCAATAATTTCTACGAGGCAATAGACACCCCCGATCACGAGGCTAGTATTGTTTTAGGCGTATGGCCATTGAATTTAACGTCTAATTGGTTCCCTGATAAGATTTCAGACTTGAAAGGAAAAAGTAATATTTAAAGATTTCTTGAAAATGATAAGTATAGTACAATTTATTTGAACTGTTTATAAAATATTCCAGCTATCAAATATGCCACACTACAATATCCACCTTATGCCCAGTTAACGCCGGAATTCGATGGGATGGACGTGAGGCTCGCTCAGACTTTTTGCGAGCATTATAACTGTTCTCTGATTCCAGTTTCTGACGACAACCTTTGGGGCGAGCTATGGGAAAACAAATCAGGCAATGGTACTACAACTGCAGTCAAAATGATCGATTAAAATTTTATTTAATTACTTAGCGTATAAAACGTCTAGGTATTGTTGGAAATGTTTATATGGGAAAGGCTGACATAGGTGGTGGAGCGGTGTATTTGTGGTACAATGAATATAAGAATTTGGATTTCTCTTATCCCTATCTTGAATCGAGGGTGACCGTCCTAGTGCCGAAACCAAGACAGTTGCCCGAATGGAGTATTCCTATAATCGCATTCTCTCCGGCTATGTGGGGAGTGCAGTTTGCCAGCATTGCAATAACCGCAGTTTTATTGTTTACCGTCAATAAAAATGCTGAAAAAATAGCTCGTAATTTATTTAATTTACAATCTGCTATTCAAATTTTTTCACTTTGATTCTTTTTGGTAGCGGGTATTGAAGAAAGGCGTAAAGGGGAATTTGCAACATTCAGCGGAATTGTGATGAGATCGTTCGGTATGGCTCTTCTCCAGCCTCCGGGCATGAGACTTATATCAGGTTCTGTACTGCAAAGATTCTTTACACTTTTTGAAATTCTCTTTCTGTTGTTTACGACAATATACTCTGGAGCGCTTTCTTCAGTCCTAACAGTTCCGGTGTAAGAAATTTCTTTGCTTTTTTATCGAGCTGCATTTGAACAAGCACTTTTATAGTTACTACCCACCCATCGATTCGCCGAGAGCATTATACAAATCAGGAATTACTTGGATGGCCGATCATGACGCATGGGTCTATTCTTTACAACAAGCAACACAGCCCTATCTTCAAGGATTGGTCAAGCAATTCGAAGCTCATGAAACTAATAATTTAATCGCTTATTCTAAAAAAGGTGGATACGGTTTTGCCATAGAAATAATGGCGGCTGGTAAGCACTTAATCACACTGTCAAATGACGCAGTTATAATTATTTTAATCGTAGGCCATGTGACACACACAGCCCATCTCAGCGGCGAAATGATTTTAGGACTACACGTTATGAAGAAAGAACTGTATACGAGCCCATCTGTCACAATCTTCAGAAAAGGTACTTTACGTACAAAAATTTTCCAATATATAATCAAAAGACAAAAAAACGGACACAGGTTTGTTGTTTATTTCAAACTATATTTTTATTGTTATATCAATTACAACATATTTATGTTAATTAAGCTAAATTAAACGAGATCAGAATTTTATGAATTTTATTAAAAAATATAATTACGACGGTTTGAAAGAAAATTCACCAAAACATTGGAAAATCAATTAGTGATAGATTAAAATTTAACTAACTTTTTTTTAGCTAGTTTGACTCTTAATTACACGCAAAACTAGGAATTAAATTGTTAATTAAATTCATTCTATTGCTAAATGATTGTCCAGTATTTTGGTAAAGTTTCTTTAAAACCATCGTAATTAAATAATTTTGATTAAACATAATTTTTTATTTCATTTAATTTGGTTTACATTAAAATATATTGTAATTAAACGATAAAAATACATAGAAATAAACAACAAAATGTCTTATATATTAATTACAGCCAATTTATAGGATCTCCGTATGCCGAGAAGTTTAATTGGTTAGTACACCGATGCTTAGACGCTGGCCTTTTTCTAACGTGGGAAACACATTCCACTATCAAGTATCTCTCTTCACGTTTACAGACTGCGCTTAAATTGTCAGAGTCGTCTGGGCACGAACTCGACCACCCAGTAAAACTCAAACTCATTCACGTTCAGGGAGCGTTCATCTTACTCTGTTTCGGATCATCAGCTGCTATTATTATCTTCCTTATTGAAATTTATTACCATAAACTGGTAAAAAAGTAAATTATTCTTTTATTAATTCAAACAGTTTTGTTCTCTGTCTAAACTCAAGCAATTGTAATTATTTGCAATAACACAAAATTCACTTAGGTAACAGAAGTTTATATTGTTTAAGCAAGAATAAAAATATCAATGGTCATATTAACAATCTACTTTATTATCTAAATATTTACATTTTTAATTTATGCAACATTTTTGAACATAATTTTGTAAAATATAATTAGGAGGAAACATGTTATAAAAAAAATGTACATTGTGAACAAAATTATACCTAATCATTTCTAATCACAAACTAATGATGGAACACAATTAAAAACCCTCGATGTCATTAATTTTATATTTATTCATTTGAGTTTATCAATACAAAAGAAAAACAACCTTTGTTTTATAACAGAATGCATCACAAGCCAATTCTTCAATTACTTATTCAGCAGTCTTATTATTGTGACTTCCAAATGTCTGACTTTAAACGAGAATAATCAAAATGCCAAACAAAGATTGTTATAAATTCATCAGCATCCTCCGATACAAAAAAGAATACTGCCAGCATTAAAAAAAGAAAAACGAAACATTTTAAATGTTTACTTTATACTTCGGACAACCTACAGTAATTGTAGATAATTAGTAGTAAAAAACGTTTTATTATTAACGTCATCCGCTTTGTTTTTTTTTTTTTCATAACTACTAAACATTTGATTTAGAATTATAAACTGAAACCAAATCACACTATCATAATTTACAAGATATATACATACTGCATATACACGGCGCTTAATGTTAAACAATAAAATAAATATTCATTTAAGTATAGGTACAAATTATTGTTACTAAAGGAACACAAAGACTTATTTTAACAAATTCGATGTAGCACACTGGACGGCCTCAAAAAAGTAAAACAATGACTTTCTAAAATACAATTCCCAGAGACTCAATATTTACACTTTTCGGAAACTATATTTAATCCTTGGTTAATTAATAAAAAAAAGAAAATAATACACTTTTTATGTATCTATGAGGTAGATAATAATTATTAACAATTATTACTGTGGAATTTAAATTCCATTTTTTTTTTTTCCTAAAGCCCCTAATTTTTAATAACTGGTTACATTTTTAACAATAACCATAAAAGTCCTTGCAGTGGATGCACTGTCCACAAAAAAGAAGACGTCGAATTAAAAAAAATAATAATAATATTTATCAAATCCTTATTCAAATTATAAATGAACTCCTTGATAAATTTTATTCTTAATCGCAAGACTTATATTTTAATTTATATACAATTTTATTTACAAAATTTACATTTTGGAATCGGAGTAAATCTACAATTCAAATAAGGTCAATTCCTTTTAGGTTTTTAGTTAGAACGTCGCTTGTGAAATGAAGCACAATCAGTCAACTAAACTTCGGCGAATTACATTAATGTAACAATGCCCACAGTCGTTAATAAATACTCAGGCTGAAGAGGAATATGTTACTTTTAGCTATACAATTTTTATATTTACGATTAATTTTAAAATATCTTTCTCAAAGTAGTAAATTTATAACAACTCAGAAATAAAAATAAACAGTTGTCATAAAATATCTTATTGCTGAAAGCTGTAAGAAGCTTTTAATGGATTGAGAAAACTGTTAGAAGCTTCATTTATATAAAAGTTCATTTCTAATTTGATATTTTACATGATCAAGGTAAATTTGAAGAAACTTAGCGTTTCTTTAAGTTTTTATTTTTATAAACAATGTATAGAAATGTTTATTAAGGCAAGAGATGAGCTTAATACATATTGTAAATGTATGATTTATTGTACAACTAAATTGAATGAGATTCAGGTCAGAAACTTCACCTTTACTTTAAAGAAAAATGAATCACAACCATAAGTTTTTTACATTTACTACGTTTTAATTTCCTTTTTACATTTTTTTATATTTTTGCTCTTTTAAGAAATCTTATTGTGCAACATTACATATTTCTGATATTTACAAGAGATGCACAAAAAGCTTTCAAAAAAATTGTACCAACAATTCTATGAACATACGTAAAGAGGCCGAGCCAAAGTATAACCATAAATAGTAAAACATTATGGCCTGTTATTATATGTGCGATTGTATTACCATACATCAAGTATATAAAAGAAATAATAAAATAAAAGAATCAGTCTTGTTAAACTATTGGCAAAGCCGGAGCCGCAATTCAAGCTTTTAAAGCCCTGCGTATTTTTAATCCTGCCGTCAATCCTTCAGCCGAAACGACAAGAGAAACCGTTTTAATAACTTTGCCATTAGTGATGTCCAGAGTGGTCCATTCCAACCTGAAATTAGAATGGTTCACATGTAGAATTATTCACAACGGACATCATAACATTTTTTAACTGCCATGTAATTATAATGCCAGTGTTGGAAAGACCTATGTAAAAACAAATTAACATATGAAAACTATCAATATTCATTCATTTTGAATATACATAACTAATATTTATATATGCTTTCTTGGTCATCTTAACCAAAGTTAAGTTATTTTAAGTAAATGATTTATTATTTTTATGCAAAGTGAAGTTGAGGTGAAAAGTGTCAAGAATTTGACTCCCGCTAGTGGCATTAAATTTTCATCTCAACCTCATTGTCCATAAAAACTAATCAATAAAGGATTAATTCTAAATTATGTTTAAGTAGTTGTAAGATCAAATTAAGTATCCCCATTTTTTATTATTAACTAATATAACAACGTAAAAATTCAAATACTAACAATAATTGTAGTAGTCAGCGGATATCTTAAATTGCATTATCCGATTTGCCTTATTGTAAAATAATAAACTAATAAAAATATAAATAAAATAAGAAATTCGCAATCACTAATGAGTTTGAAGGGACCACACTTTATTAGAAACTCTAAAATAATCATCAGTAAACAGTCGAAACATGTTTTAATCAATACTTCACTTAAATCAATGACAACTATTAACGTTCTATATAATAACCAAATTTGAATTTTAATATTAAGAGAAATATTGTTCAGGAAAGAAAGATGCTGTAAAATATTTCATAAAAACTCCAGTGTAGGTTTGTAAAGATTAGAAGAAAATTATAAATTGGCAGAAAAGGCAACAAATTTAAGTTTATAATATTAAAAATGTTATAAAATGAAAAACGTAGTAATAAGGAAATGTGAAGCATTAAAAAAATTAATTGTAGAAAAGTTATGCATACTGGTAGTAAATACTATGTACACAATAAAAAAAATTAATTAATTTTAAAAAAATGGGGTGCCGTGGCCGTAACAGTTTAGGCATTGACACGGCACTCATTAATGTACAGTAAAGGTCCCGGGGGTTTGAATCCAACGGCCCTGAATTCCAACTCGACATAATTACAAACATTTTTTTAAATTATTTGGAGATCGTGAGATGCGGTCTGGTGTGACCGTAGGTTTTAGAAAAACATTTTCTTTATCGTGCATATTCTTTAGAAAATGTTTTTCTAAAACCAACGTCAAACCAGACCGCATCTCACGATCTCCGAATAATCATTGACTAACGGTCACTAAACACCACACTTTTTTTTTTTTAATTTAACCCCGGCACCTGAGGGTAACATATAACCTCGCAGTTGAAATACCCACACATTATTTTTATTTTTTTAATCACTGTGTTAATCTACTTCAGAATTTAAAAAACTTTTTAGCAGTGTTTGAAAATCACAATATTGTAAGCAGTGGGAACCACAGTTGGTAAATTTAATGTAATCGTATCGCATGCGGGTAAAAAAAAAGAAGATAAAATCTCCATTATCGTTATCTTAAATAGATTTGTTTGACATGCCAAGAAAACCATGCACAACCATGCTTAAAAAGAAGTGAGTCGATTAGCTTCAAATGTTCTCATTCTATTGAGGATTGGCTTTGCAAAAAGATAAGTTACACCATTGTATATACAAACCAATTTTTTCAAAAAAATAATAATTTAAAAAAATAAATAAATTCACATTTTAAAAAAATTGAAACTGTTTTAATCACTAAATAACAAACTCTGTGTACAATTAAACATTATCCAATTATGCAATCAAGCAAGTTAAAAGTTAAGTAGGTTTTGGAAATTAATACACAGATTTTTCACTCAAACCAGTGAATTTATTTATTTATAAAATATAACAATTCAATAAAATTGATTACAAATAGAAAGGCACTTAGTTCCTTTAAACTGAAAAAAATCCTCTGTAATTTAAATAAACTATTTTATAAATTCAATTCTGTTTTTACAGTTAAAAGTAAAAAAATTGAATAAAGTAATTTTTAGATTATCTAAGTTCACCTATAAATATAGATTATGCGTATATTTTAAAATATATATTTCCTCTATAACAAGAGTATTCGCATCATGAGTACTGGTATTAAAATTATAACAGAAATTAATAAAATAAAATCTACACAAGTTTTAACAAGTGAATAAAGAAAAAGAAAAAACAAATAAACAGCCAACCTTCTCCGAAGAAAACCCTAAAAGCTAATAACATTAATAAAATTCTACAAACAAAAGAAATAAAAACTATTTTACACAGTAGAATTTAAAAAAAGACAAGATGAGAAATATAAATTTGTAACTTTTCTATGTAGGTTAAAATAAAATAGTTTTCAGAAGATAAGTCCACTTTTTCTTAAAACATGTTTTAAATAAGGAAAACATGGTCTCCTTAAAATTAGGAACTTTCAAGATTATCCTACATATGACACTTTTTCCTTTTTTTTTGTATACTGAATATATACATAATATAGATATATAATTATGTAGATATAAATTCAATTTAATGCATATAAATTAAATTTTCTACAAATTTTAAGTAAAATTAAATGAAAATTTCGAGTATAGCAATAATTGGCACTTTTTATTTACATTATGTTTTTGTCTAATCACCTAGTGGCTCATTGCTCTTAATAAACAATCACATTTCAATATTAATTATTTCAAATATACAACAATATAAAAATAAAACTACTGACTCAATTTACGACTAAAAAAATCAAATAATGTGAGAATAGCATATTGCACTTATAAAAAAAATCTACATTTTCAAATCCATAGCACCATGCAATCTAAATTTGTATACGACTTATACTGTCTATCATCATGCAGTATAAAATTATATAATATTTTATACTTAATAATAACTAAACTCCTTCCAACAAAAAATTGAACAATCACATCAACAAGAGCCTTTTAATTCAACTTTGATTAATTAAAATAAACCTATTCGCTCAGGGCAAATAAAATAAATTTCTTAACACCATGGTAAATTTTAAAACTATGATAAAATGGAAGTGAATAGAGACAAAATGAAACCAATAGTTTATAAAAAAAAGAGCTGTTGCTTCTTTTAAAATAACTCAATTTTGTAATGCTAATAACAAATAGACTAAATTTTTTTTTACCCATGTGATGTTTTAAAACGCCCTAGATCAATTTTCAACAGTTACCGATAATTTTAAATATTGGAACATAATAATTCATTCCAAAACGCTTCAAAACCCATGACCAACAACATTATTCAAACATAAAACTACAAGAACTATATATATATTTTTTTTGTTATTTTTTATTTAAAAGATGTTTAAACTGTCCCTCTTTTTTATTTATAGTATTTTTATTAATTCACAAGTGTTTATTTATGTTTTATTTATGTTACAAAGTTATTCTACCTAATTTCGAAAAGTAATTAATTATCCATTTTTAATTTTCTAAAAATTTAAATGAAACGGGCTTAATCAGGAGGCGGTGGCGGTGGAGGTGGCTGAGGTGGAGGCGGTTCTTCGGGCAGTGGAGGTGGTGGTGGATAATTAGGGACGTAAACTTGTGATGTGAAGTACGGGAGCATCTGAGGATGATGCATTAATGGGATTGGGTTGTAGCCGAGTGTGGGCGGAGGAATGTTCATCTGTGGAGGTACAAAGTTTCCGGGGTAATTCGGATGAGGAGGCCTAGGACCCATGTTATAACCACCTCTATTTCTAATGTACCTACCTCTTCCCCGGCCTCTGTAATTGTTTTTATTATAGTTCATTTGTTCCGGTCTGTAATAATTGCGATTATTGTATTTTTCACGGTTAACATTTGGGAAGTGATAAGCATCTGCAACTATTTCTTGGTTATTATAATTACTAACAAGATTATTATTTTGTTTGTTCCTATTATTATTTATATTATTTCTGTTATTATTATTAGTAGGAGTAGTATTAGTACAATTGTTGTTACTAGATTCTGACTTATCAGTTTGCTTAGATTTTTCAGCTTCAAAAGACTTTACTAATTCTAATACTGCTTCTGTCATACCAGGTGGTGTTTTGTGGACTAGATCATCGTCAAAAGAAGAAGAAAGATTATTCAAGGCAAGAGGTGATAAAGAAGAATTTAAACTACTAGTGTCATTCTCATTAATGTCGGAGTTGGAAGAACATTCCATTAAATCTATTGTTTTATTTACCTGCAATGTCGTTCCATTGGGCCTGTGATATTTTGAAGGGGGACCGGCATTTCTGTCTTCGCTTCGATCCCTCTTGTTAGACTCCTTTATCTTGTCCTTTGGTATTTTAATCTTAAGGCCAGTCGGTGAAGGTACTGAAGCAGCAGCGATCCGATCCTTTGGAATTTTAAGTTTAAGGATTTGTTCGGGCTGTTGCTGATGTAACGTCAATTTTTCTTTTGGTATCGTTATTACTATCGGGTCGGCTTTCACACTATCGCGATTTTTATGCTTGTGTTTGTGTTTGTCTTTATGTCTGTCTTTGTGTTCTTTGTGCTCTTTATGTTTCTTTTTCTTTTTCTTCTGCTCTTTGTGAGATTCCTCTTGAGCAGAAGTCGACTGAGGAGGGGTGGAATTTAAAGGTTCGATCACCGGAAGGGATGTTTCCACAGGGGAATAAGTTTTATTGTCTAAGGGTTTTTCTTCTTTGATTAGGTTTTCGGTTTTGATATGTTCTTGAACTTGAACAACAGGAGGAGGAGGAGGTGTAGGTTTAACATCCTCAGTCTTTGAATATATGGCGAGTTCCGATTCTCGGGATATACTTCTTTTTCTGGACGTATCACTTCCTGGAGTAAGAGAAGGCAATACAGTCGGTGAAGGAACTTTTATCCTGGTCATCGTTTCCATCGGAGGCGTGCTCTTTTCGGGACTGAATATGGACCTTTCCACTTTAACGGGTGGAGGAGGTGCAGGGGGTGTTTTTGGCTTAGGTGGAGCTGAATTGGGAGCATGTGGATGTATCTGATGTTTATTGATTGTGTGGGGTGTTATTTCTGGTTTTACATCCATTACCGGGTGTAAAATTTGAGGTGGTTGTGGCTGTTGTGGTTGGGGATGATGAGCTTGAGTCGGCTGTGGTTGTGCCTGTGGCTGCAGTTGTTGGTGACTAGGAGGTAACATATAACTAGAAGTTCCAACAGCACGCACATTGTTATTCAAACTATTCTGCGGGAAATCACTTAAACTGCCACTCGACACTTTATCATATTTTTTATAAGGAGGTGGAATCGGTTCATGGTTTCTAGTTGGATGTTTTTCTTCCGGCCTCCTCATTTTATGGTGGAGATGGTCGCGTTTCGCCAGTGCTGGATCTTGGCCAGCGTTCGGCTTGACCGGCATAGACCGACTTTGATTCGTGCTTCCTCCACTACTGCCACTATGAACTGGTGGTTGCGTCCTCTGGGGAGGGCCAAACATACAAGACGATTTTGATTGCATCCCATGGGAGTCAGGCCTGAAATATCCACACATTAAATAATTATTTACACAACCCTACTATAATAAAGTGATTAAATAACCATTTAATGCTCAGTTCATACTTTATAACACAAACATATTTTAATTATAAATGATTTTGTATTTAATACGTATGTACTGTCAACTTTTATTGGCTATAATATATTTAACGTCATGCTGCATACATGCTATTAGATGGATTACTAACAATAAAAATCACTTTTGGATGGATTTAAAAAAAAATTACAATTTTAGAGGAAACAAATGAAACATTTGGGGGCGAAGAAAGGAGAAGGGAGGGAGGGAGAGAGAAAAAGTGAGAGACAGTGGGTCGATTCTTCCCATTCAAATTTTCAGTAGTCCAAATAACCCGTTTACCTGATGCAACGAAACACAATGTGATCCAACGCTTTATCGCGTGTTATACACCACAGTATAATACAGTAGTATTCATGAAATGAATAGCTCTGAGGAAGAATGTTGGGAAGACAGAAGAAATAGCAGCAGCAGCAATCAGTTAGAGGTTAGAGCAGAGTGGTACTGTGCCGCGTGTCGGGTAAATGAATACGTGAGTAATAGATTCTTATGGAAAATCAGACTTCAGATTGGCATGGGGTGGCACTGCAGCATTGTGTTGCGTTGTTTCAGGGAAGTGTGAATGCAGATTAAACTCATTAAAACAAAATAAAAATTCAGTTTTAGAAACTAACCTTGAATGATGAGGCATATTAGGATGTTTTTTGAAGTCTGGATAGTGCCTTTGAAATTCTTGTTTTTTCTTCATGTCATCAGAACTGCCAAAAGAAATAGCTAAATCCCCCAAAAAAATAAAGAAAGAAATTATCATCCTGCAGAATTATAAATATAAAAAAGATTTGTTTTGTAACTGTACATACCAGATCCACTGGATCCCTCACCATTTCGTTTTTTATCTCCATCCTAAAATTAAGGAAAACAATTGGTAATACAATTATGGGGAGAAAAATGAACAGTAAACTTCAATCACAATGAGTAGTACTTACATTCCCAAAGGCTGATAATATAGTCGAGTTTTGGGTCGACGAGAGCGACATGATCTTTTTCTTCAGCCTTGACGGACACTTTTCAAACATGACTAAAAATTCGTCCGTCAACTGTTCCAGCAACTCTTGAGTCACTGATTTGTCGACATACCAAAACCACGGTTTCCCTTCAGTGCTTTGAGGTATCTAAAAATTGCAAATTGCGGTGGTCAAGGGTGATGTTCTTGAACTATTATTGTTGTCCTCTTTATCAAAAATTCTTACCTCCCAGTTTGACCATTTGCACGCTAAATGGATACAAAAACAAGCGACTTCTGTAGGTTTATACTGAAGGCACATCGTCGTCAGATGAAGGCTGAAAAATAATTTAAAATCCGGTTTAAATAAAAAGCAATAATTTTCAACTAAATTTCTACACTATGTATATAATTTTTTTGTGTTAATAGTCAGCTATAAAATTATAATCTAATGTTTTATAAAACTAGTAAGGGACTTGAAGCTCATTTCTTCGAGACTACAGATTAAAGTGATGAATACTTTCTCTTCATTATTTTAAACCATTCCAGGCGGTGAGCATGATATCGAACTCTTGCTTCCCTTCGTAAAGTACTGAGAGTGTACCCTAACACTAGTCTCTTCACTTTTGAACTTTAGTTCAAAGGAACAATGTGTTGTTTAACACATTAAGGATGGAGGGATACTCAGGAGTGTCCTATGTTCCTGAATGTTTTAAAACAGTCAAAAAAGGCGTTTTCTAAATTTTCCACTCACACAGCACTGAAAATAATTACTTAATAAACAGCACACTGCTTCTATGAATTTGAATCTGAAAGTAAAGAGAGTAGAGTGCGATACCTGCGTAGAGGGGCGGTACCTAACTTTTGGAACAAAGAGTGCTGACCATTTGAAATGGGTTAATAAATGGAATTCAGTAGTTCTTCAGCGAAGTAATATTTTAATAATAATAATAATTTAAATAACATATTTGTAAAATTATATTGTGTATATTTAAATGAAAACTGATTATTATTATTATTATGTATTGTTAAAATAATTTAGTAATATGTAACCTTTAGTTAATAATAAAACTTTTTAATTTTTTTTTGCTTAATTGTTGCAAACTTAATATAACAAGTCATTAAGGTGTCCAACTCCTATTTGCCAAGTTCTGGTTTTGTATCTCTTGGGACTATTATTTGAAAATCATTTTGGAGGAAAAAAACAAGTATTGTAAAGTAGTCCTGGCCCCTCATCCATGACAATAAATGGGTAGGACTTTCTTGTATGAGAGGCATTATAATGTCATTTTAAAAAATTACACTTTTTTATTACAAAAAATATAAAAATTAAATTATATGTGAATTCAAAGAAAGTTCACAAAGCGTGGAGAAATGTAGGTGGCCGATGGCGTATTATTGAGCCTTAACAGGCAGAGTACAACTTTGCATCGTCGTTGTGGAAATAAAATTATATAATATAATAATATAGTAGTTACCTGTTAGATGCCATAAAGTACGAAGTCTGGGCCAACTCTTTACTGGCTGCTCAGTGAAAAACGTTTTCATCCAATTGTAGAACCAAATATGCAGGAAGGCAAGTGAGGAAGAACCCAAGAAAACACATTACATTCAGTCAGAGCCATTCTTTGTATTTATTTTAATCGTTTTGGGAATGGAACATGGAAACGTGGTGTGGGCATAAGGAGGGAGGCTTGTGTTCTGTCTGGAAAAGGAATGGAAAACGAGAAACAAGATACAAGAATAAAGACCGAAGACTAGGGTTTTTAAATGGCCTGATTTCTCTTAATTCTCTGTGAATAAAAAAGAGGGAAAACAAAAATTCTAATTATTTTTTGGATATTGATATTTATTTTTGGGTGGGGGCAAAAAATGATATGAAATTGTAGAAAAAAAATGAAAAATTGTGGTTTCAAATAAAGCAAATTAATGTTTTGACTAATTGGCAACAAAAACTTGTCACCCCCAAGATTGGATGTAGATTGGGGGTTGACACCCGAGAGGCAATGGTTGCTGGGGGCAGGAGCAATGGCGGAGGCGCTGAGGCCTTTAGGTGTTCCCGAAACGTTGGCTCATAGACCAGGGCTCCTTATGATTCTCGTATAATTTTTATATGTATGTGGCCTTTTACTTTTAACTTAATTGATTTTGATACTATTAAATTTTGATTTCCAAAGCAGATTTTTTTTATATTATTATTAACTTTTGGTGATGAATAATGTTTGGCTAGCTGATAGATTTTTAAAGGTGTTGTGTTAGGGGTGTACAATATATTCTTTCAAATATTTTTTTTAGAATTGGATTTATCATTCTTTTTATTTCACTTTAATTTCCTTAAATATATTTTTTGGGTTTATTTCTGTTTGGGGACAGGTCGATTCTCTTGCTCCAATTCTGATTATATAGGTCAAGAATGTCACAACATAGCAAAGAATAGTTGTGATGTTCTGAAATGCAATTAGAAAAAAATTGCTACAAATAAAAAGTAAATATTATTCAAAACCAATTAAATTAAAAGTAAAAGACCACACACATATGAAAATTATCGATTTGACTTTAATAGAATCATTAGGAGTCCTTCTCTATTAGCCAGCGTCTCGGGAACACTTAAAGGCCCCCAGTGCCTCCCTCATCGTTCCCACCCCCAGCCGAACCATTGCCCCTTGGGTGTAAACCCCCAATCTGCAACAACCCCGAGAGTCACAAACTTATATACTAACCAACTACAAAATAAATAAAATCTGTTAAAAGTTTCTGAATTAACTATTTTTAGGGGCACCTGAGATCAAAAAAAGCAATTGACTCAAGCTTTATTTCTTTCATTACTCTTTGTTTTTCAAAAAGTGGCCTATTATAAAGAAAGTGAACTGCCATTCTATTCAATTGAGATCAATAAAATCAAAACTAGTGAACCACACAAAAAATAAAAAAATAATTCAATAGTAATTTAAGTTTTAGTTTTTAAGTCCCATGGTTTGAACAGGGAACAATAAAATTTACTTAAGGCAAGCACAGGGTTGAAGGTATTAAAAAATTGCAGGTGACTTCTGAAATCTTTTACATATGTTCAATCTTTAATAGCGATTGAAATATCCCACAATATATTGTAACACATATAATACGATCTGTAGTTCAGTCACCAATTATCACACCAACAAGTAAGGATGTGATAATGATTGACCAAGCTGCATGTTCATCACACTGGACAACCCAACCAAAAATATGACTACAATTCTAATTTTTTACTTATTTATTTGCAACACCCTCCCGTTACCATGATCCTAAGATGTGACTGCTCATGATTGTAATGGCCTCATATCAGTAATCATGGAGGCAGTGTGGCAGAATATTTAGTTCCAAAGTTGTAACAGAAATGGCAGAATGAATATTAATACAGATTATTTTGGGAGATTAAATTGATTTTATCTTTATTTGCGACCCAATGATATATACAGTCGACTCTTGATAATTTGAAACCCCAAGGGACCACCACAAAAATAATTTCAATTATCAAGAGAAAAGAAAATCAAATTATTAAAAGTTGATATATGCGTTTTTACAAGTTATTACTTGAATTGTACATATACAAAAATTGTAAAAATAATGAAAAAGCGGAAATAGATCAACCACAAAATGGAATGTTGTTATGTATTATCAAAAAAAGATAATGAAGCGGTTTTTGTTTCCATGTGGCCTGGTGTCCTTTGTCTAAATTATTTTCTAATGTGACCTGTACTGAGAAAACATTTACAAAACACAGACTGCCAAACATAAGAAACTAGGCAACATTGGAAAAAAAAATTTTAGGTTCTAAGGAAGGAAGTAAACAAGATGTGGAAATTTTACAGAGAAAAAGTTCAAATTATAAAGAAGGGAAGTGGCACCACTTTGATTTTTATACAATATTCTTTCTCCCCTTTACAAAAATATCTTGTAATTAACTAGTGTATCAAAGACCCAGAATTGTTTCAATTTATCAAATAACCAACCTGCTGAGGAGTTTTTATTATTAAGAAATTCAAATTATCAAGTTTCGAATTAACAAGAGTAGACTGCATTTATTTATTTTGATTAGAAATGATTGCCTATTTTGTAGTATTTAATATAAATTTAAACAATAAAAAAAACAATTCCATGAACAAAAAAAGTCGATGTAATCAGCAAATCATGGGCACTCTAACCCACTATTTATGCTTTCCAGCTAAATACTGAAAGTCTTTCTTACAATGTTAAAATTTAATGAACACAGATATTAATAACAACTAATTAAAGCACGTTTAACACACATAACTGTACTGATCTAAGGACTTAAATACCACATTTCCCTCAACATGATTTCTTGAAAAAGGGTTGTGATGACAAAATATATCAACACTGGTTTTCTTGCAAGCTTAATGAATAAAGGATAATAAAAGTCTACTTTTGATACTTTGGGCACATGATGAAAAGAAAATTTTTATTTTAATTTACAACCTGTTATTCTATTTCAACTCATCTAATTTTCAGTGAGACAAATTAACAATTCCGCACAATCTTTGTTGCAAACAAGACCATTAATTTGTTTTTGAAATACAAAATTACACCAAAACAAACAGGAAGGTCAATAATCAGAAACTTTTAAGAGATTTTTGCTTACAAAAATAATTGACATATAGAAAAAAAAGAAGCCAATTTTTACAGAAGTAGGAAGTAATGAAATACAAAGAAGCATAATTTACCAAAAGGGATTTTGGAGCAAACATAAAAACAAAAGAAACATTTGAACAAATTAACTAGAACAGAAGCATTGTTAGGTGAAAATGAAAACGTGTAAGTTTAATTATTTTAAAAAGCGATGGATAAATTTGGTATATGTCCATGGGAAAAAAGGTGTCTGTACATAAGGATTGCACATATAAACAAATTTTACATGCAAAAGTTAAAATTTACTTCTGAAAATGCAGACAAGATTACTGACCTCTGACAAGATGACAACATCGGACGACATGCGTATGAGGGTGGTCGATTGCGACATCGAACCCCAGCGTTTGCAGCAGGATATTCTCGTTGACGACAAGCTCCTGTGCTTGCTCAAGGTACGCCTATTTTTGTAAAATAAGTTTTGTCTCTTAGTAACCATATATGTTCTGACATTGGTTGAACTAAAATCGCCAGAACTTACTTCTGATCGTATATCAACAGGCGGGTGGTCTCGGTGGAGGCAAATTTGAGCTACTTTGATAACGTATTCCAATTTCCTCGGCTGTTCCTCGACCTTGGCAGCGAGAAATAACGCTGCAGCTGCCATTGAGTTACGGTGGAACCGTGTGAACGAATGGAACATATAGAAGCGGTGCATATATACAATAGCTGTATTTATACATAGTTGAGTACTGTAAATCTTGTTAAGGAAATAACAGAAAAACAAGGGAACATACACAACAAACAAACAAAAAATAATAAATATTAAAAATAAAGGTTAAATAAATTAAAAACATATTTGGCTGTGTTCTGTTCTGAACCACTTTTAGAATAATATTCTTTGAGCAAAAAATCTGGGACAAAATATATTTTAGGAAAAAAACTATCTTATTGTGAATAATTAATAATAATTCTTTTTTTAATAAAGAAAACATATCTGTTATAAAGTGAAGAAAGTAGTATGAATTTTTTGGGATATGACATAATAAATTCAAGACCTAAACATTAAATAAAAATTTATTGTTGGAATTATCAATCTAAAAGCTGATAAAAGCTTTAACTGGGCAATGAAGTCTTGAACAAGGAGAGAGGAATAAAACCGTAAAAATGGGATCAGTGAATTTTGACACGTTTATTCTTTATTCAAAAGAATTCAGATTATAATAGATTAGAAGTGACAGCATTCTATTCAATTTGTTGGTACTAAGGACACTTTTCTATTTCACTATCTAAACCTAATTCATTTTATCACTAAAGGTACCTTATTTAACTAATTGATAAATACTTGAGATCTAAACCTATGCTTAATCAAGTTTTTAAAAGAGTGGATAATTTCTTAAAATTAAATCCACATCGAGTAAGTTATTGTTTGTAAACAGAAAACGTTTGTTGTCTCAAATGCTGTGAACCCGACACACCATGTTAAAAGAAAAATAACAAATATAGTCCAAATATGTAAACAAAAATAGAGACGAATCGATACTAGTTTCAAAACATAACTTTGCGTGAAAAAATCTATCTTTTATCTTGACTGTGATTGAATAACAGGAATTGCTCTAGAGATAAACACATTAACTTGCTTGCAAAACAGCGTATTTAATAGCGTTTTTTTTTTCCTTGTTCGGTAAAATGATTAATCAAAGTGTTCAACGCATTTGTACAACTTATGAATAGACTGGATGTAAAACTGAATAACTGCTGTGATAACGGTTATGGATGCAATCATTAAGACTGGCAGTAATATTGCGCAATAAATTTGAAACTTTTTAGTTTGCATATTTACCTAGTATATTCAAATTGAATACTAAAAACCACCCTTTAATAAGTGAAACATCAACAGTAGACTGATCGTGTCTGATTGATAACCATAGCCATCCAATTCTCGCTGATTTTGTAAAGTATTTCTTTATCTTCAGTTGGTTTACAACAAAACAAAATACCTTAAGTATTAAACAACAAATCTGGGGTCATTTAAATCAATATTGAATACAAGTTGAAAAACTAAGCTAATAACGAGGAATGCGACAATATTTTCAAACTAATCAAAACCATTAATGAGATATAAAAAATGAACTGATATGAATCATATACTAAGAAACATTAAAAATATATATATATCATTACATTATCTATGATAATATTAAAGAATATTTTTTTTTTTTTTTTTTTTTTTTTTTTTTTTTTTATGGGCATGGGTTTCTTTTATATGTGGTTCTGTGATGGAATACTAGACAAATACATCAATCTATATTATTTTTCTTTTAATGAGGAGCTGATAAGATATTAAATAACAGGTGGAACATTTTCACAAGGCTACAGAAGCCTCAAGACACAAATAATAATAGAATACCAAGCTTTAATGTGAAAAGGGCTAGCGATATAAATAAATAAACACACACACACACACACACACACACAAATATTCCATTAACTAAAAGACAGCATCATAAATATCAAACTGGCCAATGAACATGGAAAAAGAAACACATTTACACGAAATGAGGCAACACCTTTAAAAATCAAAACCAGGCAGAATTTTGTTGAATTGTCTCTGTTCTTTAACAAAAATTGCGGGAGTGTCAGTGGTTGCAACAGTTGCATTGAAACGGCGCTCACCATCGCTGTAAAACCTACAAATGGGATTTTTTTCAAAAACACCAGCACCCCATGTGTTATTCAATTGAACGATTGACCTTACAATGTGCAACAGCATAAGAAATTAAGAATTAACATAATTTAAATTAATCCATATTTGCTTAGCGATCATAATTGAAATATTAATTATTCTTTTTATCTAAGGTTTTTGATTGAGATGAAAATAATTAATTTAAATATAAATCCAAGTAAGTATTTAGAGATCATAATTGACCTAAAAATTAATTTAAATTATGTATTTCATATTATAAACTAATAAAATATTCATATCGTATGTATAAATGAATATACATACATCACCGAAACGGTCCCCCTAGATATAGTTATGTTTGTTATTAAAAATTGACTGTTCTTTTTAATTAATAATTTGTCAATTTAACGGATATTGGGGGGGGGGGGATTTTAAAGGCGACTAAATGTACATTAACTGGAAAAAGTGTAAATATTATGATTTAACATAAAGTGCCTAGAAAAACAAAACAATAATGTGTCAAAGTTGGACGACTATTTTATCAGATTACAAAACATGGTGAAATACCATAACGCGTTCTGACACACAAAACTGGCAAGAATAAGGAAGACTGGAAATGAAGGGAAGTCCTCAAGTTGCAAACAATTAAATAACATTTAAATTGTTTTAAATACTTATTGAGATCTGCCAGGTAACGAACTTGTAGCTTGATTTCTACGATCTTTCTGCATTTAATCTGTGATAGTAAGCTTTTTACAACTTTTTTAATTTTTTCCATTTAAATACATTTCGATCACTCCTCAGTAAACATTTATTTGAGCCGTAACAGACAAGATAAGAATATAAAATAGAGCTGTATGTTGAAGCTCAAATAAATGTTTCTGAGGAAGAGGACATGAATGCCTCAAAATGCATGTAAATAAAATTTTTAAAAAACTGGAAAAGCCTACTATAATCAAAATTAATAAATAGACATCTAACAAAAACTAAGACAATCTGATGAGTTATTAGTCTGACCAAAGCAACCACCAAAAATGACAAAATGCTGTAAAAAGTCTGACAGACAAAACAAATAAAAATGGGCAGAGATGGTCTCAGACCCATAAGCCAAAGTAATAAAGTTGTAAATTTCATATAATCCCTAAACAATTAATCTATTTAAAAAAATTAGAAAAACTAATTGATCAAGCAAAAATCACTGTTATTATAGAAAAACAAACTACGATTCAACATCGATGAGAAACGGAAATACATGGATGTTTAAATGATTTACTAAAAATGACAAACAAGAATTTTTACTTCTATTGTTTCGCATCTCACTTTGCCTATAACCACTTGCCAACGAAAATGGCGAAGAGATGAAGCATGACAGACCAAAACAGCAAGGATAAGCAGACAAAAATTACCACAAACAATCAAACATCATTTGATGAGATTCACAATGTAAAACACATTTCTAATGACTAGAAATATATATATTTTCAAAAAAGTGAAAAAGCAGTAGAATAAATTTACTGTCGACCATTTCTCGACAGAAACAAGGTACATTTGGGTCCAAGTGTTTCTCAATCAGGCTGTCAAAGCACATAGGGAAAAATAAATGTTTAACCACAAGAAAAAAAAAATATACACAAAAATATACCTTGAACAATAAAATATTTCACTTGATTTGCAAATTTCTATTTGCTCTTCAAACTTTTAAGATTTTTTTTTGTCCTTACATAAAAAGGTACATAAAAGTGTGCCTGGATCAATTATTATTGTATTAGAAGAGTTCGCACATTTCTCAGAATGGCTGAAACAAGGAAAATTCAGTATCACACTAACAAAATTAAACAAACTGAAGTTTATCCTCAACACAAAGAAACATGGCACTATTCTGCATTTTACAGTTGAACAAAATATTTCACTTGATTCGCAAATTTACATTTAGGGTGACCCTCCCATCCATGGGACCCGAACTACAACTGGGTGCACCGAGGTGTGTGTTTAAGTTGAAAATGGAAAAATATACTGAGAAAGAAAAACTCAGGCACTGGACAAACACTCCAGGTATGAGGCAAGCTAAGAGAATTATAAATCTCTCAAAAAGGAAGGCAAATGAACTCCTTTCTCAGCAGGCAGGATATGACAATACCAGCCACTGTACTCTTATCATCTAAAGATGGGTAAAGCTGAGAAGGAAACGTGCCTGCTCTGTCAGGAGGAACCAGGGACATTGACACATATCCTTGTGAATGTAAAGCATTAGCCCATTTATGGTACAACACATCAGTAAGATATTTCTCATACCAAAGGAGATCCATAAAGAGATACCTAGGAAAGTGCTAAGTTTTGTAAGCAATAGTGCACTTTCCAAGGTATGGCTTAGGGATTCCACAATACACCTGTTTAGGTCACAGTGGAGGAAGGAACGGAAAGAATGTGTCTTTGCAACAACACCCAAACCCTTTAAAAAAATAAATAAATTATAGAATCCAAGTTTATAAAGTTTAGCTTAGTTTTAGAGTAACATTGTTCAAAAACAAATATGTCCTTTTTTTGTGGACTTTTAAATTTTCATTAGCTCTTAAACTAAGAACTTACAAAAATGCATGTAAAATAGTTCATTCGGATCCAGTGTTTTTCAATCAGGTTATCAAAGTGCAAAAAGAAATTGAAGATTTTCACCAATAGAAATAAAACAAGACATTCCGCGTTGAACAACAAAATATGTCACTTTATCTGCAAATTTATATTAAAGGTGGTACAGAGTATAAAACTGTGAAGAATCAATTTACATATAAGGCAATTTTTTGGATAGGTTGCGTGTAATTCTCGAACCGACTGAAACAAGCGTCATTTCACTCTAATGATCAAAGTGCATTAAGTTTATGGAGTATGATTGTTGAAAAACAAATACATTGCTTTTTTCTGCAAACTTTTACATTTTCATTTGTTCTTATAATCAACAACTTATAAAAAGGCATATAAAATTGCTGATGAATGAACTACAATTGTTTTAGGACGGTTCGCAAGTCATTCTCATACAAGGTTCATTCGAGTCCAGCGTTTGTCAACCAGGCTATCAAAGCGCAAAAAGAAATTGAAGTTTTTAACCAAAAGAAATAAAACGTAACATTATTCCGCATTGAACAACAAAATATTTCACCTTATTTGCAAATTTATATAAAAGGCGAAGCAGATTGTAAAATTGTTTAAAATCAATTTACATAAAAGGCGGTTTTCAGATAGGTTGCGGGTAATTCTCGAAACGACTGTTTATAGTATAATGACAGTATACTGAAGTTTATAAAGTAACTTTGTTAAAAAAAATATATTGTTTTCTGCAAAATTTAAATTTTCATTTGTTGTCATAATCAAGAACTTACAAAAAGGCGTGTAAAATTGCTGATGAAATCAATGAAGTACTGTTTTAGGACAATTCACAAGTCATTCTCAAACAAGGTTCATTCAGATCTAATGTTATAATGCAACAAATTCTAGTTTATCAATGGACTTTGTTCTAACAATTTTAACAAAACAAATATTTTGCTCTGTTTGAAAAACTTAAAAAAGTACGTTTCATGTTAGAAAAATGATTGCGAATGAAAATAGTACAAGGAGAGCGTCAATTACGAGACGTTTTTTATCTGTGAGGAGTGCGAGAACAGCCTGACACAAGCAAATTTCCGTCCGTATTGCGTTACAGAACGTTTTTAGATTTCAATTTTTTTATTTTTATTTTTAAAACGTTTTCCTGGTTGGTTTTAACGATTTATAGGTGGTAAAAAGGCTTTTTTAAGGTTTAACGTTTATTTAAGGAAACGATGGTGAGCCGTGGATCGAACCGTGTGGAGGTGGTGAAAAATCGGTCAAAAAATAAATCCAGGAAACGCCTGGAATGTGCGAACGAGCGCATTTCGCAACGGGGAAAAACCACGAAATCACGCAACACCCCGTCGAACGTAGTATAACCTAGACTGGGGCCCGTCACAAACGGACAGCATAAATCCAAAAGGGTCCGATTACAGAACACAGCGTGAAATACAAAAGGAAAACGGGATTGAAAAAGTAGACATCCCGAAATCCTTCTGTAAAAAGAAAACATTGATATATGCAATAAAACGGGTGAAGGTTGCACCCGAGTATGAAAACAAGTAGTACACGTTTCCTGGTAGTGTTAAAAAGAAAAGGATACACTTGAAGTTTTTGCCCCATGTCTTGTATTAGGTTCGCAGCCTGCTGCCTTGAAGATAATTCCCTGTCCGCATCGTACCCGTGCTTTCTGCTTGGCGTATTTGCAAGTTGTTCCTTCGTAAAGTACCATTTTTCGTCAGCCGCCATTTAACAGAACGGAACGGAAAAAAACGACAGGATTGATTCCCGAGGAGGATCGTCCACCCCGACAGTCTCACTAATTCGAAAACGTTACCGCACTCGGTCCTAACACTACATATTTACTCTCTTCGACATTTCTTCGGATTTGAACTAATGTATAAAAAAATCCATTATACGAAACGTTCGGTCACTCCACTACTACTGCACATGCTTCGACTAACACCTTAACAACTAACAAGTTGACTCATATCCGGAATAACGGGATTCATATCTTTTCTTACGGATATTACTACGTTTATAACACTCGTACAACTTTGACGTGGACTTTTTTTTAATCGGCTTTTAATTTCATCGAAGAGATAGATAATTAAAATAAATTAAGGAGAGGAAAAAAAACCTTTCCCAGCGTTTAATTCTAATCAAGTCGTCACTTGCTTTCGTCGCGCCATCTACGTCAACTTTCTCATTTGAAAAATGACTCTTCTACTGCGTGCATCCTCCACGCATTCAAATTTATATTTCAAGAGAAACAAATAAAATTAACATAAATATTTATTATTAAAAGGATTTAATTAAAAAATCGTCATTAATTTAAACAGACTCATCTTGAAATTAAACAACTTTTACATTTGATCTTGTATATTTGATATGTAAATAAGATAAATAGTGATATATATAAAATATATTAAAAATATAAATAAATGACCTTTTATTTTTCAATAAATACTATAAAATCAAAAATATAAAAACAAAAGAAAATAAACAATTTAAAAAGCAACTTTTACATTTGATCTTGTATATTTGATATGTAAATAAGATAAATAATGTTATATATAAAATATATTAAAAAGTATTTCTACTCACTCAAAGTTCAAAATTTTACATTTAATCTTGTATATTTGATATGTAAATAAGATAAATAATGATATATATAAAATATATTAAAAATATAAATAAATTAGACTTTTTATTTACAATAAATACTATAAAATCAAAAATATAAAAACAAAGAAGAAAATAAACAATGTAAAAAGCAACTTTTACATTTGATCTTGTATATTTGATATGTAAATAAGATAAATAATGATATATATAAAATATATTAAAAATATAAATAAATTAGTCTTTTTATTTACAATAAATACTATAAATCAAAAATATAAAAACAAAGAAGAAAATAAACAATTTAAAAAGCAACTTTTACATTTAATGTGTAGAGATTAGTGACCGTTAATCTATAGTTATTCAGATATCGTGAGATGCGGTCGGGAGTGATGTAGGTTTCAAAAAAACATTTTCTTTATCGTGCCAACGTTTCGATCTTTTATTGAGATCATCTTCAGGGCCTGGGATTTACAAACAATGTTTACATTTAACAAATACATTTAGGATGTGGATAAGTGAATTTATACAATGCAAAATATATNTATCTTCGGCCAGTCGGCCACCACCAAAGACCTGTGGGGACCAGGATCTTACACCATTTATTATATCTTGCGTTAAAAATAAATATACAATAAATACTCTAAAATCCCAAAGTTAGAAATATATAAAAATGAAAAAGAAAATAGCAATATAAAAAGCATTAAACTTGCTTTTAAATCTCGTGATTCGGCCTACAAGAAATTTAATTCAAATTTTACATTACCACAAAAACAAATAAATTAATAGAAATAATTATTATTAAAGGATTTAATTAAAAAATCGTCATTACTTTAAACACAAACCCATCTTAAAATTATACAGCTTTTACATTTGATCTTGTATTTTTCATATGTATATGATGATATATACATACCATATAATACATACATATAAAATATAATAAAAATATAAATAAATAAGACATTTTTTATAAGAAAATAAACATTGTAAAAAGCATTAAACTTGTTTTTAAATCTCGAGATTCAGCGAATCAAATTTAAATTTTATATTTCAAGAGAAACAATAAATGAATAGAAATATTTGTTATTAAAAGGATTTAATTAAAAAAATCATCATTACTTTTAACAAACTCACCTTCAATTTATGCTACTTTTATATTTGATGTTGTATATTTATATGTTGTTATCATACATGTTTTTAAATTTACATTGATAACAGCATATAAATATACAACATCAAATATAAAAGTAGCATAAATTGAAGGTGAGTTTGTTAAAAGTAATGATGATTTTTTTAATTCAATCCTTTTAATAACAAATATTTCTATTAATTTATTTGTTTCTCTTGAAATTAAAATTTAAATTTGATTCGCTGAATCACGAGATTTAGAATTTAGAGAATTTTTTTCAATATAGGCTAAAATCTACACATATATGTATGTATATGAGCAAATTTGAGCCTATGTAAACCATTAAACTTAAAGCTTTTAAATCTCATGATTCGGTGTACAACAAATGTAATTCAACTTTTATATTTCCACATAAAGAAATAAATTAATAGAAATATTTATTATCAAAAGGATTTCGTAAAAAAATCATCATTACTTTTATCAAACCCATCTTATTATAAATTTCAAATCAACAGTTTTATGTCATTTGTTAGATCAAAGATCTTTTTCTGATCTACATACTCATTAATCTAATATGAAAAATATCTGCCTCTGATTGTTCCTTTAAAAACAAAAGTGAAAAGGGAATTTTGTTTGATAAATGCAACTAATAATTAAAAATCCTTTAATAATCATAATCAACCGTATTATTTTAATTAATTGTACTTTTAATCCAAGTTCTTCGTTGAGAGAAAAAGCAAGATCTTAGATTAAAAGTATTATTAATAAAAATAATAATTAAAAGTTTTTATGTGATTATTGTGTGTCAGTGCTTGATCAAAAATCATTTCAGTCACTTGATACTAGAGTGTAAACAATAAAAAAATTTGGTGCTGTTTGTTTTCTCCTGAAGTTGTTAATGATGTACAAATGATTAATTAATTAGTGATCAACACATGTTCTCATGCCAGTGGTTTGAAATCATCCCTGTTCTACAGATTTTATGCATACATTGATTTTTTCAATTTTGTTATTCTTTAAATTGTTCAAGTGTCATGGTAAAATTTATAATTTGTCAATACTTCAATAAAATGTTTGGTTCATTTGTTCAATATTTTGTGCTGTTCGAATGTGTGAAGCAAGTAACATCCAAATTTTGAGTTAATTTTTCATTTGTCTCATTATTTGTATAAGAGAAGAAATTTGTTAGACGTATATCTATAAGTGGTGATATCCGCTGACCAATCTATTCTACACTAAAGCAGGAATATTTCTTAATTGTTTAAGAAAAAAATTAATAACAAACAAATGATGTATTACACCTCATAACAAAGTTCATCCCTGATCCGCCTATTAATAATTAGTACCTTAGTTAAATACACTTTCTTCCAATAATTATTTTAAATGCATCTTTCCTACAGTGTTGAAAATTATATTTTAATGTTGCATTTATCTATATATACGATTTTTTACACCTGAATGATATTATTTATTCCAATATTATATTGATTATATATTGTTTAATTTATTATGATATTGATTTGAGGTGGGGTGAGTATGTCAATTCTATTTTTGGATAAGAATATACATCTTTTCAGAAAAAAATAACATTTGTAGTCTCATAATGTGCCAATGACCATGGCAGAAGTTGGTATCATCCTTGATCTACCTATTTTTTTATAGCTTCTTTGCAATCAAATAATTTTTAAAATAATACTTTACATCATGATGCATTTATTTGATTTATTATTTATTTTATTATAGTGATATGATTTTAAGGATCAGGGTTATATTACTTTATTCTAATGATATATTGTTTAGATGTGTACATTTATATCATTTATAACAGAGGTTTATATCATCCCTGATCCAACATTTTCTCTCGCTATTTTTAAAAAATTATTTCTTTCTAATAAGGAACTTTAAAATATATTCATTTTTGTAAATGATAATTTTTTTTTTTTAAATTTCTGAATTATATTACTTCACTCTAAATTTATATTTTTTCAGAACAATTTTTATTTTTAGTGGAATATTTGAAAATACAATGCTAAATCCCCTTTCTAGAAGAACAAAACATTCCTTTCAATAAACTTAAATGCAGCCTTTTTTACTGGGTAATCCCCTGTTCTACCTGACTTTCGCAAAAGTTAGATAGAAAGGGATTTGAGTTTGACCTGTCTGTCATCAAGTTCATCGGCCGCAATTGTAATACATTTCCATTCTATCAACAAACAAAAAATAAATAAATAAATAAATTAATTAATTAAAAAAATTAAATAAAAAATAAATAAATAAAGTATGGATTTAAAGGTATGGATGTACTATGGGAATAAAATACAATAAAAAACGCTCGAGTCTTTTTATTTTAAATTTTAATACAGCAGTTGTAGCTTGTTTAAAACCAAACATTGTTGGACATCATAAAAAAGGTCAATAGACACAAACATTTAAGAATGTTTTCCTTGTGAAAAATAAATCTAGCATTTGCAATAATATGATACCATTAGCTATATTAATAAATATGAGAAAGCATCAACACTGAAGTTTGTAATACTGAGGAGATCATAAATCACACCAATAGTGTATCACAGAAATATTTGTAAATGAAGTTTCATAGAATAACATCAGTTGTGCACAGGCACACATTTTTTTAATGCAATTATTTTCATAAATTGATACTTGGTCATTTGAATAGAAGTGAGAAACTTGTTAAATGTATGTTTATATATATACTTTACTAAATTCATACATATGTGATGCATCAATTGTTTAGACATATTTTTAAGTTATATCACAGTTCAACTGTGTGAAGGGAATCACATATTTTAACATGACAATAAGTCATTATCACTTTTTTTTTTTTTTTTTTTTTGTAAATTGCATCTGAAACTGTGAGTAGTATATTTTCTATTTCTAATTATTTTAATAGAATATTGCTGTCTAACTAATGATTATACAATGCACAAGGCAGTTTGGTGGTCTTATTTCTTTCACAATCTTGCTGCCACTACTAATAAATAAATTATATACAGATTTACATAAGTTAAAAAAAATCTATTCATGATGGAGAAACTAAATTTATTGTGCTATCTATTTGTAATGGAGAAAAAAAAGAAAAAACTAGTATTGCTATACAATCAACAATTAATAAATATTAAATAATTTGATTTCATAATAGTAATAATAGTTTCATATGTTGAAAAATGTATATAATCACAGTACATTCTAGTCTTTTTTTTTATATATTATGTGATACAGTTTTGTTCAAATGTTTTACCAAAATAGCCCAATAAATGTTACAGCTCCTTTCATCTGTGAATTTTTTTTTCTAATAATAAGTTAATAATACTGTTTGAAATTGATTAAATAACTCCACGCAGTATTGAAATTTTGACAGAATTTCATCATTTAAAATAGATTGAAAATATAAGATCAATTTAATACATCAATTAGAGATTTATATTTAATAGGACACTATGATCTATAAACACTGTCGGGTTTGATCACTTTAATTTCAATTTCTTAAAGGAAGTTAGATTTATCAGTTAGATATAGGACTCTTCGCTATAACAAATGTGATATGAAACTCATTTAATAGAAAGTATCGATTAGTCAGTTTTTCTTAATTTAATGTAAAACATTAGAAGAGTGAAAAAGGTACTTTTCAATGTACTTAAATTACAAGTTTGATCTATCATCAAGTGTAAATCACAGGAGGGTGATTTTTTTTTATTATGTAATTTGTCACATTAAAATATCTTTTTATAACAATATAGTTTTAGAGAACAAATATTTATTGCCTTCTATTTCTAACACTCGTCATTCTATATGACTAATTTTTACATGAAAATTATGTATTGCTAAAAATAAATAAATAAATTTGTTGTTTTATATATTATGCTTTTAAACTATTTACAATAAAAAAAGATTCAGTAGTAAAAATGTTCGCGGCAGAATGTACAGTCAAACTTGCCTATTTAGAGTGTCAGAAAATAAAATTCTTGATTTTCTCTACAAATATACAGATAATTTTTTTTCCTACATCAGATCATTTAAAGCAAAATATGAGATTTATCTGTTAAAAACAAGCATATTTAATTATATTGCATTTGATTTTTATTTATTTTTTAAATAATGATTGTCCTGTGCAATAAAAAACATTATTTTAAAAGTAAAACAATATCAAATATGATTTATTACCTTATAAGCTAAATTTGAAATTGCATATGCTAAACATTTCCATTATTGCTTTAGAGAAAGATAAAATATTTTCACCTAATAGAGTTAAATCTTAATAACAATATAAATATACAATAAATAGAACTTACGTTTTTAAATTTTACCCGTACTAATTGGTTAAAGATTTCAATTGTTGTAGATGTTGACTACTCATACAAAATTTCAAAATGTTGGAAAACGTTTGGTTCAGGTAACCAACCATTTGTTGGTCCCATCCATCTAATATTTTGTATACAATTTTAAAATTGAAAACTCAATATAAATAGAAATACGCAGTACAAATTAATTACACTCACCAAGATTAGAAAGTTAGAAAAACAGATAAATCCACAATGATATGTGGTGATCCGAGATTTTTCATTAAAGTGCAATAAAAATCTTAATTTTTATTAGTTAAAACCACAGGTGATAAAATTAGAAATGTATATATTATATTCCTAAGTGAATTTCCTAGTTTTAAACTTTAAATCGAAATAATAACGATTTACAATTGATAAACCAAAGTTTTAATACCACTGAGATCAATATAATCATTTCATCTGGCCAATTACAAAACACGCCAATTATTCATCAAGGCTTATTATAAATCCTATATGCTCTATCAAAGGCATTTTATATCAGACTATCAATTTCAACATTCAAAGACTCTAAAAAACACAAAAGATTGATTTTTTCTTTTAAATTTCAAACGATTGAATATATATCACATTGTTTCTTTCAGGAGAAAAACAATAAACATGGCCAGTTCTATTAACTCAGCATCTGAAACAATTGTTTGACATTATGAAAAAATATTTAATAAATAAGCTTGAATATTAACTGACTCATGCTGAAGACTGTAATTCCTTTACAGCGTGCAGTAACCGTTTAACATGTCCCACTTTTGTAACGCCGAGGTCTCTCAAATCCCGTCTTGTCAGAGTAATGACCTCTCGTCCCCTGACATCGTGTCGAGCGAAAGCTTCAGCATATTCGCCAAGCTGAATGGAGTCAAGCCACGCACCTACCTACGGGCAAAATATAGCCGTTGATATAAAATGAAATAAAAAAGGTGTACAAATTCAAAGTACAATTGGTTAAAAAACAAAAAAAAAAGATTAAAACTCTTATGTGATATCGCCTGTAAAAAATGGGATATCGTGGAAACTGTTTGTGGGTTCTTGACACAATATAGAACAGTTTGTGTGTATTTCAACCATGTTCCACCTTGGATCGGGCATTTGTTTAAGTGCCCTTTAGTAAAACTACAATAATGATTATTCTTACATCTTAAACGTTTACTTCTTCTTGTCGCTTCTTACAAATAACCTTACGAAAATGCACTCCAACTTTACTAATTAATGGTTTTTATTTTTCGGGATTGTCTGAAATAGGTAATCTAATTTGTATATACAATATATTGGTTGAATTAAGACCAAGATTAAACTAAGGAGAGGGAAAACGTTCATCTGACTTGAAGTCTAGCCACTATTCGATTAATCTTTTTGTTTTAACCTTTTTTCAACATGAGATTAAATTTACCAGTGCCTACAATGTTAATAAATTATAAGCCTATTAAACATTTATCAACATCGGCACTAGTTCAACATTACATTTTGAAAGGGTTTACTCTTTTACAAGAAAAGGATGCTTAAATGCTCACATTTGATACAAAGTGTAATAAACATGATCATGTTTGATAACACTTTACTTTCACAATTGCATTCTATCACATATAATGTGGTGGTGTGCCCAACAATGGATATCAGATGAACCATAAAAAATAAATACGGTGTACCTCTTGCACAGAGCAGCAAAAAATGGAGAATTCTCAAATTGATGATAGTGAGGGAGACGATGGCTGAAACTAAATGATGATCATGGGTAACGAGCAATTTATCAAACTAAGGTAATCAAATAATTATAACTAAAAAGGACGTGTATTGGTTAGTTTTATCTTAACATCTTCAAGATTTTAGTATTCCAAAATAAATTGTCATTTATATAAATTAATTATAATAGATAATGCTAACATTATCAGCAATTGCAATGTTGTTTTTAAATCAAATTAGCTTGATCGAGGACACTATAAAACTCCAGATGTGTAATACAGGGTAAGTTATTGGCATGTTTTTGTGAAAAATCCTAAGACTCGTAAATTTTTATTTTGTGTCTAGTTTCTTATGGAATAAAAGTTTTGATCCCCTAGTATAACGGGATATGGTTAGGAACTTAACTCTTTCTAATGATAAGGTACTCATCAATGTATATTTTTAAATGCTTTTTGAAAATGGTTTTTAATTTGGATCAACCATTCTCAAGTTATTTGGGGTGGGGGATATAAAAAATAATAACTTTCCAAACACTGTTTTTTGGATGAATGAAATCTCCAAATCCTTCAAACAATCAACAATTTATTTATTTATAATTTTAATTGATGGTAAATAACTTGCTCATGGTACAGAAAGAAAAATTTTTCAACAATTTCCTAACATAACCCCCTGGATGTGGCTCATTAAAGTGGAATTCGGCCGGGAGCAAATTTCGGTCCATAGACAAAATTATCTAACAAATTGTAAAATATTGATTTGATGAACTTTGCAGCTTTTGAATAATGAAATGTTTTAATGCATAGATAACACCAGTTGTTATTTTAAAAACCATCATACTAAAGTTTAATTTTATTTTCTTTGATTTGCTGTGCAAATCTTTGATTTGCTGTGCAAATCTTAAAAAATGTCTTGTACGTTACAAGAAAATGTGGAGATGATTCTTCTGTAGGGAAAAGTGAACTGAAATTTGGCACTGAATCACAATTTAATGAGCTACATCCAGGGCATCCTGTTAATTGATGCTATTTGACGGAATTGTTAACAAAATTTTTCTTTCTGTACCACGAGCAAGTAATTTACTATCAATTAAAATTATAAATAAATAAATTGGTGATAGGCTGAAGAGGTTGGAGAAGATTTCATTTACCCAAAAAACAATGTTTGGAAAAAGTTTTTTGCGAATTTGCAAATAACTTGAGAACATTTGCTCCAAATTAAAAACCATTTGCACCTTTGAATTCAGTGTCTGAAAACCTCTCAAAAGATGTACATTTACGAATATCTTGCTATTTGAAATAGTATCACATTATTCTACAGTTAGATCAAAACTTTTTGTATCATGAGAAACTAGGCAAAAAAAAATTTTTTTTAAGTGTCTCAGGGTTTTTCGCAAAAATTACCTAATAAACAAAATATAGGTAGGAACTGAAGTTAAACTCACCCTGTTAGTTAATGAATATGAGATATTTTTCACACATTTTAAAACCATTCAGATATAAGATAAATATATTCTGAAAAAGTTCTATTTATTTATTTCTAGCAAAGCTAGAAACCAAAATTAGGGATCCTTACAAAGCTAGAAAATTAATTAAAGAAGATTTATAATCTTTATTTTTCTTCTATTACCTCTTGCACACCCCAAGAGCTCACTTCTCTTGACATTCCCTTCGGTATGTCACCTTTATCACACTTTTCCCTACGAAACTTGAGCCAAGACAGCTTTCCACTTTTGCTCTTTCTTTCCTGAAAAAAAAAAAAAAAAAATCATTTAAACTTAAATTAATTACCTATTCAAAATTATAATACCTGATCAGAAAGTTGATGTAGGTAGACGAGTGCTTGCCCGCTTTCTGATACATGACACTTTCTCAATTCGTTTTCCATTGATGTTAAAGCGTAATTCAACTGAGACTCCAGTTCAGGAGCTAATTTCTGTAATTGGATTTCATTATCACTCAACCAAAAAACCACAATCATAAAGCAATGAAGTGTTTAATTATTTATTTTAAATTACATACCAAACTTTGAGCCTTTTCTTTTAACAACATACAAGCTTCTTCATGTAATTCCCTAGCACTTGATACCAAAGAAGTTAACAGTACTCTCAATTCAGGCTATAAGAACAATAACAAATTAATATTGTTATTTTCCTTATCAATAAATTTATAGTAAAAAAACTCAATCTATTTGTCACAATTAAAACATCCTTGAAGAATTCAAGTAATAAACAGTCTACGGTATCTTCCAAGGAAGAAATATGTTTATTTTAAAACTACATTATTCACCCAATATTTGACATAATTCCAGCATATAAATGTAATACGAACCCCTTGTTGGATTTTGCCACTTGGATGAACTTTTTCTAAGTTTGAAGATGTTCTGTCCGCCAAGTCGTATATTTCTGCTTCAATTGAAGGGTGTCGAATAATTAAAAGTTTAACACATCTAAAACGTTTAAATTAAATTTAAATATACATTTTCTATAAACTAATAGAATATAAAACATACTTGACAAGAGTTGTCGTTGCTTCTATAAATGAAAGAAGAATTTGCATTTCACTTTGGGATAATGAATGAGAGGGCCGAATTTTACTTTGCTTTTGTTTTTCTTGCCAAGATTTTAAACTTGTTTCTAATGCCTGAAATCAAATGTTAATTGAAATTTTTCTAATCGATATGCAAAACTATTTTCATACTCTGTTCCGACATAGCATTCTCATTTTGTTCTTGTGGATAATTCTGATCATCCCAGGTGGTTGTATCCATGCCTCCCCGTCTACTTGCACAGGAACACCCTCATCTCCTAAAACGTTTAAAAAACGGTAAAAATATATTTGATTAAAGGATAACTTAGCTATTTTCATAAAAACTAGTAGATTTTACCTGTAATATTTATTTGAACAGTGTGACACTGTGCGATTCGATGGTGTTGTAAATTAATAAGACGAGATGCAGCCATCTGGACCGATCCAAATACAGCAACCACTTCTAGAATTTGGTCATCTACGCTTGGCGCAAGAAATACTTCACCTTCTTTAGTTCCTCCCCAAAAATTTGTACCTCCCATGAAGCTAAAAAATTGTTTTAATCATTTAATCAGCCTGCATCTTCTACATACAATTACTAAACAACTGGTTTTCATATACAGTGAGAGTTTAACTTCTGCCTCTCCTCAATATATTTCTTTTATTGAGGCATTCTTGTGATAAATGTGAGATACATAATTTTTTATTTTTGTCTAGTTTCTCCTGAAGCAAAAAATTTTGATCTACTTCTCCAGGATAACGGGATATGGAGGATAGGAACTAGTTCAAAGATACTAACCAATAGATATTTTTAAAAGCGTTTTTTGAAGCTGAATTCAATAGTGCCAAGCTTTTAATTTGGAGCAATTGTTCTCAAGTTATTTGCAACCTGACGTACTTAAAAGTAGGCTGTTTTCTAAAAACACTGGCACCCCAAGGGTTCATTTTTTGAATAAATTAATATTTTCCAACTTCTTCAACCAATCACCAATTTATGTATTTTTCATTTTAGTTGATAGCAAATTATTTGCTTGTGGTTCAGAAAGAAAAATTTTGTTAACAATTCCCTCAAATAATAACTTGACTGTTAACTAATAATAACAGGACACTGGGGATATAGCATTTTTTCCAACCGCAGAACATCTTCAGTTTTTCTTGAAATGTACAAGAAATTGTTACGATTTGCACGGAAAGTGAAAGAATGTAAAAACTCAACTTTAGTGTGATGGTTTTTAAGAAAAGGGGTAACTATTTTTTTAGTGTCCATCCTGATTTTGTGGAACTCCATAATAAGTTGATGGGTAGGAAGTAAATTGTCTTTTCCAAAATAGGCGTTTATTTTCTCAGGCTTGTTTTGGTCTAATATAGACCATCTTTAGTTTGACGGTTTTTTACTTAGTTGTAAGTTCAAAAGTGGATGTCTGGACTACTTGCTAAAAAAGATTTTGTTTTTGAAATAGTAAGGTTCCTAACCGTATCCTGTTTTCTAGAGAGTTACGTCAAAACATTTTGGTTCATGAGATACAAGAAAAAAAAATTAAATTGATATTTAATCAGAAGTTAAACTCAAAATAAAAACATCATGTATGTATATCTGGGTCTATTTCTAAAAAAGGTGGGAATCAAGTGAACTTCAGAATGTAAATAATTTGTATGATAAAATTAAATTATTTAAATATGTAAATAAACCACCAAAATTTCAAATTTGTGTATGTGCATGTGTGAAATTTTTTTTAAGTACATACATATGTATTTGTACGTCCAATAGGCATATAGACAAATATTATGTATTACCTTGGTATGTTAAGAATTACAATGCCCTGGAGCGATGGAAGCGGAATTCTCTGGCCGTCACATTCCAATTGAACTCGTTGCTCAAGATTCTTGTAAGTTTTCTGTGGAAATTAAAATTAACCTATAATTTTGTCCATAAATTGCTAATATAAAAAAAAAATTAAACCTGAAGCCATTCTTTACTCCCTAAGACTCCATACCACATGTAGTTTTTAGCTCTTGACCTACATTTTTCAGGGTGTTCTTCTCGCTTCTGATGAAAATCCAAACTTATCTTTGCATCGATCCCAATCCCAAAATAATTATTCATAACACATTTTTCTCTGAACCCCTCCCTTAAAAAAAGGTTGTTTAAGTAGTTTTTTGAATCGTTAGAAAAAATTTATTTTTAACATTTACGAAAGTGTTTCGAGTGGATCCATCAGAGGTACAGCAGCAGCACATAATGCATCTGCATTAGCTAACAAAACTTTACCAACAATTCCTGAACCTGAGATATCTAAATAAATTAAATAAAATTAATCATTTCAAAAACTAGAATGCTAATTGTATAACTAATATCTTACTAGGCCATGTAGGCAGTCTCACAAGAGGATTAATAATAGGCAATCGTTTTTCTGGTACTGCTTTTCCGGTATCAGGAGAATCTGGCTTCATTAAAGAGCAAGGTGACGCTGCTGACACTAACGAAGAAAGCAATTAAGAACAGCAAAAAAGCAAAATCGAAGTTTTATTAATAACTTACACTTCCTACAACAGTCATAGCTAAACCGTCTAGTTGGTGTATCTTCGCCTGTTGGTGATGGAGGATCTACTATTACTTGTGGTGGTTGAATTTGGCTTTGAACTGAACCTCTACTAGCAAAACGATGAAATCTATAATTAAATAGTGTAATTATTCAATTATATTGCTCTTGATTCAAAGAAAATATATTTTCATTCAAGATTATTACATCATTATTAATAATATTAACACTCTTGTAAGTACCAATATAAAACTATTTATAAATAGTGAGCTAAATTATGTAAATTAATATATTCACAAAGTAACAAACTAATTAGTAACAAAGGTAGGTAAAATAAAATGGTAAAACAATTAAAAACAGAAAACAAGACAGGAAACCAAATAGAGCAACTACAAATAAAAATAAATTAAATAATTGTCACACAATTACAACTCTTCTTGGGTTTCATCAACTGTTCAAGTAAGAAACAGTGTAGGAAAAAATAAATTGGGGCGTGATTCATAGAGATTATCAATAAATAACCAAAACGAAGCTGACTATTTTCTGTTACATTCACCAGAAATAAAGTGAAGTTAAGCAAAAGCTCAAGAATGGGGCAATGGAATTACAGGCCACATTAAAAAGGATAGCTTACTTCAAGTAGTTTAAAATTTAAAAAAATCAGTGTTGCAAGAAGAGACTGAGAATGTTAGATCTGACATTATAAGAAATTTCAGTAGTAAAGTATGAAGAAGAGAAACTGAAAAAATGTACCAAGCACATCCAATGCAAGTGAAAGACTTCTTTTACATCCATTCTGTTTTAGTGATCTAATTGACCAAATTACTTCTTTTAATTAATTAATCTTTCTCTCGAAGTCTCCGTTTGCATTTTACTCAGTAACAAATTTAAATTTTTTCACAGATTCAGAGTTGAAAACTTAGAACAGAAAAGGATATGGAAGTCGTTTTGCCAAGTTCTATATAAAATTGTCTTTTTATTAACAAAACGAGAGAAACTTATTAAGAAAATAAAGATAGAACAGAATCTGAGGTGTATATATACATTGTTCAAGCTAGGAGCCAACGTACTGTTTTTCATAGTTATTTACCAGGTGACCAGAAAAGTTCATTTGGGTTTAATAATTGTCACAATTAAAATTAGTTTAGATTTTTTTTTGGGGGGGGGGGATTGTTCTCTGTGGGCATCTATAACTTTTTCCCAAGAAACTATGTCTTTCTTGAACAGCTTTGGTCCCAGGGACTTAAAAAAGTAAATTCGTTCATTTTCCAGCTATCGGTGATTATCGAATTCCAATTGCTCATATGATTGTCCATTGTTAAGAAAATATTTGTCAGATGGGGTTAGACTGGAGAGTCCAGAGAGTGTAACAGCACTTCCCAACCAAGCTTCATTATCACCTCCTTTGTTATTCTGGCTGTATGAGGTCTTGAACTGTTCTGGTGAAAAATTAAACCTTTTCTGTTTATGAGGGCCAGGGCAAGAGATACTTGTTGCAGTTGGCTTGAGTAGATTTCTGTGATGTTAGTCTGGCTACATGGCAGGAGTTCATAGTGTAGATTGCCACCGTATTCCACGAAGCATATCCTTTTGGTGGTGAATAATTGGTTTTAGCAACAATGGGACAGGGTAATTTTGTGAAAGTACCTCCTGGTGGTGCCTTTAGAGGATCCATTTTTCATCACGTGTGATAATCCAGCCTAAAAACATTTCTACTTTGTGCCTTGAAAGCAATGAAAGGCAAACATTTAGACACTGAAGCTTACTATCGTCGGTCAATTTGTGAATTTTCTCAGTTTATATCTCTTTCCAAGTTGATTTAAAATAGAGCAAATGGTTTCTTCACTTACGTTGAACACTCCTGCACGCACCTGACATGTTTGAATGAAGTTAGTTTTCCTCAATTCATCGTTGTTCGAGGTCTACCAGGCTGTGGTTCATTTTCAATCCCCTCATTCTCAAAAGCAAACTTTTTGTACCACTTTTGAGCAGTGCCATCATTTATTGTTTCGTCACCGAATCAGTGCAAATTTCAAGAGCTGCCTTGGCCGCTCTAGTACTGAGCTTAAATTCATACAATACACATGTACAAATTAATTTTGAAGCCAATGACAAAGAAAATATTTTATAATTTACAGTAAGCTGCTTGAGACAATTTTTCTTTACTGACATTATTACGTGATATAAACAACTTACCCTCCTTTGCAAATAGAAATGTTAATTAACGGTATTAAAACAATAACAAATGAAAAACTGCCTAACTTTTCTGGTTACCTGGTATATTATATGTATGTATTAATTATACAGATTCTCAGCTGTAAAACGTAAGTGCCAAATGATGGGTTCCTACCTGACTAGTTCTTCATCGTCAGTCTCAGAAAGAGCCAGACTTTTTCTGTGTGATTCTTGAAAATCGGTTAAATACATTCCATCAGTACTCCCTCTTAGATTCGTATTTGAACCTTGTATTTGAAACTGGACGACATCCAGAAAAGTTGACGGTTTATCTTCTTTGCCTTTTAACTTCTCTTGTTGTGATGAATCATTATCTGAATGTGAAATTTGAATTGTTGGTATTTGTAAATATATGTCAGAATCAGGTTTTGATGACTCACAAAGTTCGAGATCATCTAGTGATTGCAGTTTCTTATGCCTACACTTGATGGATCTACGTGCTATATCATTACCCTCAATGAAATGAGCTATACTACACTTTTTTGTATTATCTATACCAAGTTCTCTATTAAAATCATCATAATCGTCCTCTTCATCAGGACTTGTAGATATCAAGTTAGTAGCATCAACAGTTTCATACGAACCAGATTTAAACTGAATACTCTGATGTTTTTTTTTAAGAGAGTTTTTAGAGTTAATACTGAAACCTCTTGTGTCTTTGTTTTGAAGTTCATTTGTTCCTTCAGGGCTTTCATCCGAGGTTTCAGAAGAATCGATATGACAAATATTGGCCAGTTCTTCGGCTAACTTTAATCCAGATAATATACCTTCGTTCTCATTATCTTGATTGCTTTCATCTATTTCAGCAACTCGAGTCACCGCCTCTTCTGGATCAGGGTCTTTCTGTTGCTCGATGTTGACAACTACTTGAATTCTTTCTGAACTGTCGTAAGCATCTGGCACCACCCTGAAATGGTTTTCATGAATAAATATCTAAGTGTATTAAAAAATTGTCAAATATTCATATCTATCCCAGATGAACAAAAAATGGTATATTAACAGAACATATAAAAATAAATACTTTTGTCACAATTTCACATGGGATCACAAAATTGATAAACATCAGTGCTGAGGGTAAAACAATCTTAAATGGCAGAAATGCACTTGGAATTGCAGATGGAAGTGTTTCTTCATGCTATTATATCATCAGTGCAAGGCAGGGGAATTTTAAAATGGAAAAATAGCCCACAGGCTATAATCTTCAATTGAAATTAACATTCATATACAATTTACATTTATTGCTAGATTTAAAAAAAAAAGATATACACATATTTACTTTAATATATTTTCAATTGAATGTACTAATTAACATATTCTATTGATATGCAAGTAACTTTGATACACTGTTGTTACATATAACAAGGGTGTACCACAACTATAAAGAAAAGCTCTTATTGTTTTACCATTCTGCAAAAAAATGACCAGAAGCTGAATGGATGATGTATGATGTATATCTATGAAAAAGTTAAGAATGTTAAAAACATGTTCAGTGTTCAACAGAGCTATAAATTAGCAATGATTGATACAACTTACGGGGAACTTATCCTGGAAGCACTAGGTCTCCGCGAATCAGCAAATTCTGTGGGTACTGGCAAATTTTCAAGTGTGATATCACTCGTCGAACAATTGGAATCCCTTCTTATAGTCGGTAAAGGTGATATGCTCAAAAATTCAGTCCTTCCAATCTAAAAGACCGAGCAACATTATAAAACAATCTGAAATCTTCTTTGGGAAATTTTACCGGTTCAAGGAGAGTATTTTCACTTTTCTCTCTTATTAAAGAGTCCTGGTGGTTACCACTTGATCGGGCCATGTTCTGCTCATCTACTATCCTCTCAGAATGTTCAATCAACTGTCTGACCGCACGTTTTAAGCTGTTAGCTCTCATTTTCAAATGCTCCTGTGTCGGAAGCTAAAATTTACTCGTTAAAGACAACAAATTAATATAATTAAAAACAATTTTTACTTTTGATCTTCCTCTTTCTTCCATGATTTCATTATCCTTTTCTGCTTTTTCTGTTGTGTATTTTTCAAGTTTTTCTTCGTCCTAAAATTAATTAAACTTTTTTAACTAATTAAAGATGAACACAAGAAAAATACAGTGCTCTCTCTCTCGGTCTCTCTCACTCTCTCTCTCTCTCTCTCTCATCCAAACTTTGGTACTCTGAAGATAATGGAGGGAGAGAGGAGGAAACAAGAAGAATGTGCATGTGTGTGTGTGTGTGTGTGTGTGTGTGTGTGTGTGTGTGTGTGTGTGTGTGTGTGTGTGTGTGTGTGTGTGTGTGTGCGCGCGCGTGCGTGCATGTGTGTGTGTGTGTGTGTGTGTGTGTGTGTGTGTGTGTGTGAGAGAGAGAGAGAGAGAGAGAGAGAGAGAGAGAGATAGAGAGAGAGAGAGAGAGAGAAAGTTGTTTCTTGTGTTAAGAATAATGTATCTACTGCTTAAAAATAAGTGAAAAAGAGGAGAAACAACAAAGAAAATGTTAAATATATTTTTTTAAACTGATATTTTTAAGAAAAATTCACAAAATTGTGTTAAATTTTTTTTGTACATATGCATGTATTTTTTAACAACCTCTGTGATCTGAATTTTTCAGTAATCCGAATACCCTCTGAAATGATTAGTGTAGATTACTGAGAGAGGGCACCAAAAGATTAACACATATTAGGAAGGAATAAAAATCATTAACAGTATAAGAAAATACATTCAAACCAAAACTTATTGGTTATAAATATAATTATATTATAAAAATAATATTAATTTGTAAAAATAAATACAATAATTAATTTGACCACATTAATTAGAATATAGCTTCCAAAAATTACTTACCAATTCAAGTCCTTCCTCTAACAAAGAGTTAAGCATTTGATCGAGCTTTTCTCTTAAAACAGTGCATTTCAAGTTTAATTCATCATCACCTTGACTTAGAGAAATTTCACCGGCTCTCATGATAAAATCTTTAACAGTTTCACATAATACCCTAAAAATATTAAATCAATTAAATAAAATTTTATTATATTATCAATAATAAATTATGAAAAAATTCTACTGACTTAGCTGAAGAAAGAATTGAAGAATGGTCTTCAGACTCAAGAATGTTACTCAAATGAGACACTACCGAATTCTCGTAGTCGGCCATTGCAGGAAGAGTGGAGTCCAGATGAATCCTTTCTTCATTGGAAACTGAAATCGATCTCTCAAAGGTCATAATGCTCCAACTAAAACATATCACAGTAAAGATCATATCAAAGATAATTCTATACAAATGACATACCGGTCTAAAATTTTTGTAGTAGCCTTTTCGTATTTATCTAATATATGTGCCAAATTTGTGTCATCATCACATGATGCTCCCCATCCCAATACTCTGGCCAGATCATTTCCTGTACCCAAAGGAAGAACGCCAACTTGGCATTGTTTCTAAAAATAAATTGCATATAACTTGCAAATTATTATTTGTGACAATAGATGGTTGAAACATTTTGAGTAAAAATTAAATATTTTAATATAAAAATTCAATCAGGATTAAAGCAATTGAATTGGAGGGTTTTATGAACAAAAACTATTTTAGAATTTTTAACTTGAGAAAGTTTTTCTGGTAAAGCCTATTGTGACACCTCAAATAAAAAAAATAATGATTGAAAATTAGACTGAAAGAATGCTTGAATAATTTTCGAATTTTAATACTAAATGATTGAATTATTATTTGAATTAATAATATATTTTATTGAAGATAATATCCAAAGTTTGTTTATAATTTCAAAAATGACTTTAGCATTTTTGAGTCTAGCATACAATCTTATTCTTTTCATTTTAGGATTCAAATTATTAAACGGTTGTTATTTCTTACACATGCTTTTATTTTCTGTGAAACTAAAGTGACTAAACTAAAGTCTACTTACTGTAATATTAAGCTTATCTATCTCAGATAAGACCCATCCAACAGAACCATCTCCACTACAAACCAATACTCTAAATGGGTCAAATCTTTTAAAGAGCTGTAATCTAAAAAAAATGCAAATTGCTTTACAAGAAAATTTTCTAAAAAAATGCAAGAAAATTTTCTAAGTTTTCTCATAACATGTGCAGTTATGGTAATCAATACAAGGCAAGTTGAGTTATCTCAAGAATGTACAGGTATCATGTACACCTTTGAAGCAATTGTAACTATTTTTTAGAAAGCTCTGTGAAAACTGAATATTTTTATTGAAAATGTCAAACTCTAGATTACCCTGACTACACTATTTATTATTTTGTTGAATTACTTACCCTAATTGTGGTCCCGAAGCCATTAAGTCAAATACCTGTGCTGGGTTTAGTAATTGCTTAAACCTTTTTAGAAATTTTACACCTTGATTGTCTCCAGATTTTGAATTTACAAAAACTAATAAAGGGGAACACCCCTGAGGTCTAACAGCCTCCCAGGCATCGTCAGAACCTAATTGTAAGAATTTGCAGTAATCAAAACTCATAACTTATACTCAAAATTAATCTTACCCACAGAATGTAAAGCAGTAGGAGGTACAACACTAACTTTACTTGGTCCCAAATTACATTGAACTGGAAAATTTGGCCTACAGGCTGTATGTACTGTAGATTTACACCAAAGGCACCGCCAATCTAATAGTCTTAGAACTGATCCACATGTTTTTTCACATACTGCACATTTTGATGCCACGGGAAGATTCCCTTCCATCCATTGATGTGGCATATAAATGTTCTGGAAAATTGTATTTTTAAATTTAAGGTTTAGAAACTCTCCTTTTATATATATATTTTTTTAAATCCATACTCCATCTTTGTCTTCGATAATTTCTTTTCCAACGCTTGCTAAGGTTGTCCATTTGCAGTTGTTGATAACCTTGGAAGCGCATCTCTTGTGAACTTTCCATTTACATATTTCACAACTTAATCCATGGGAAGTCACTCCTTTGAAAAAATAATTATATGTGACAAGAAGAAACATTGTTGTACAGGCGGTAAATTACATTAAAACTAACCAGATAATGTATCCTTGCATATATTGCAGTATGTAGGTCTAGCGTGAGATGTAGCTTGCCAACGATGGCGTCCACTTAGAAGGTCATGAAGCTCAGTAGCAGTCCCAGACTAAAAAAATGCAAAATTCAAAATAAAAAATTCCTGGTAATGAAGGTTATATTTTAACCAAAAATCCATGGTTAAAATTTGACTTTACAACCACAATAACTTACTTTAATTACTAACTAGATTAGGTATCACGTTTAACAAAATATTTTTGTATATTATTAACACAAATTAGTAAATAAATTTAATATTTTTACCCAAAGACGTTCACGTGTTGATATGGTCTCTTTCAGTGCTGTGATCCACTCTTCCATTAGATTTTACAGTTCATCTAAAAAATTGGGTATGTTTGTTAATTATGTTATTGCAGAATATCATTTATTGTATTAAAAACAGACAAGGGAAAGTAATTTTTTTTTTACAAATTGCTATTTTGTAAATTAAAATAACTGTAAAATTTCATATTTTTTGGAAATATAAATGCTCAGATTGGGCAAAGTTGAATAAAAATTATAATTGGTTCTAGCTTTCCCCCAAATCAAAAATATATTTCACAATATATTTCAAAGGAAATTTAACTGATGTTAGAATATAGTATTTATAAGAAGAACGTGACATCATATAATAAAATTCTTTAAAACAATTGATCATAAATCAAACAAAAACAAATAAACTAATAATTCAATATGTACTACACAATTCAAATAAAAATGTTAAAATATGACCATGAGCAGTAATTTCTTCGTTTAGGAAATATTTTATGTTTATAATTTTGATCAGCTTGTGCCCGTGCATTTGTCTAACACAGATACATTCTCAAATGTCTATTCTTTGAGCTGACAGAAATAAAGACACTTAATATATAAATTTAGATAGATTCTTGATAATTTGGTCATTTTAGACAATTTTTGATGTCACAAAGACTTAATATTAGATGAAAAGCAATTGACAGACCAGTAAGTAAAGCCAGATCATTATGGTCAGAAAAAATCAAACTACAAGTTCATGAACCTTCAGACCCCAATCTCATAAGATTCTTGTTAAGTTAAACAACAATCAATCAACCAGATTTCTCCATCTACTGACTACAGACTTCTACATCAAAATCACTCATGACAAAGCAGAATTAATTTAAAAACAAAAAACAACGCAACCAATAACTAAGTTAATAATATTTAACACACTTTGAGTAATAGGCCCAAATTATCTTATAGCTCACTAATCAGGTGGCTCAACCAAAACAAGCTACTTAAACATCAAACAGATTGATGAACTTATGTTTCACAGGGGTAATGAAAACAACCCACCACAACCTACCCTCCATTGAAAATAATTACACAAAGAGGAGTGTCATGCAGGCTCCAAAACACTCAAATTAGATGAATATTAAACATTTCGGGCACATAACAATAATTAATAAAATCAGACATCCATTCTTAGAAATGAGTACTGACTACATGATCTACACTCTTATTACACACTTTGAAACATCCTATGTAGTCTCTTTAGACTACAAAGGAGAAGAAGAATTAAGGAGGAAATCAATACAATGGTATGGTATACAGATGGCTTAAAAACAAATAAAAGAACCAGTTCAGGCATTTTCTGTACAAGCCCAAAACATGAGCAATCAAACTCATTAGGGAAGTACACCTTGGTCTTTCAAGCTGAAATACTTGCCATCAATGCTTGTGTCTTAGAAAAAATTAAAAGAGGTTACTTTAACAACAAAAAAAATCCTCATAAGATCGGATAGTCAAGCAGACATTAAAGCATTAACATGTAGAAAATCACATCAAAATTAGCCAGTAAATGTATCCAAAATCTCTTGGTACCAGGGCACAAAGGAATTTTGGATAACAAAAAGGCAGACAAACTGGCCAGAGGAAGATCTGCAAGACCATACATAGGCCCTGAACCTATTCATGGGAATAATAACAAACATAGATTCTTCCATCTCAGAATGTATATGAAAGAAACAAAAGGAGAAGTAGATAAACTCTCTGATAGACATAGTAAGCTGATATGAAAAGAACTCTCATCAAAATTGGCAAACTTAATGCTACAGTTGGAGAGAGCTAAAATCAGAGGAGTGATAGGACTAATATAATGGTCACTGGCATATGAGAAAACATCTACATAACATGGATATATTCAATAATGATCTTATATGTAGATTATGCAATGAGAAATAAACAGTCACCCATATCATCTTGGAATGTGAAACAACTGACAAACAAAGCAACTGCTCAACGGAGACAAAACCTGGGATATGAAGAACACCAGAGAAACGACAGTGAATGTCATTATACTTCTAAAGAAAAGGATTGAGCCAATTAAACCGAACAAATAAACGTACAATAAGGCATAAGGCTGGAGTGCTTGGGGTCATAAAACTTTCCCATATTCCACCATCAACATATTTTGAACTATGGTGTTACTAATTTAAAACAAAACACACTATAGACAAACTTTTGGTTTGTTTTTTTCTGATAATCTATCAGGCTAAAATGAGAAAAAAAAAGACAAAATGGAGGTTTATTATACCAACAAGAAATCTTATAATATTAACTAAGGTGACAATGAAGAATAATACTTTGCTAACTAAATGTCTTGTTTTGTACTTTTGCAATAAGAAATAGAATATTGTATTATATAGGGTTTTATTTGAATCAATCAGCCTTATTTTTCTTACTAGCCTTATTAATATATTTATAACAAAAGGAATAAAGAAAAATAAGCATTTTTGGTAAAGTAAGTCTCTAACCATAAAATAGTTGTTAGCAACGATCCTAACAACTTGTAATTTTCGGACCTGTTGATGAGCATTTAATGCTCAAAATCCGGATAATTGCTAACAACATTTCTGGAGTTAGAACCATCCTTTACCAATAGTGAATTGACACACTCACCCCCACCTTAATTATTTCTAAGAAAAATAAGTTTGATTAATTTAAATAAAACCAAACATTATTGGAGCAGCCGAAAACAAAACTAGACTACAAAGAACTATTTTCACTTGCATACTACAATTAAAAGAAAAACCATGAAAAAGAGAATTTGTCGGATGCTGAATGTGTATATAGATGCAATTTCATAAAAAAAGGCAAAATTGTTTAACTACACCCGGCTGAACAACGTATATTACATTGTAATGCCTGTAGGTATTAGTTGTCAGTGATTTAATTGAAAGATCTATAAATCTGCAAGCATGTCAAGCTGTGAGTTAGACATAGTTTGTGCAAAATATTAATTACTTAATGTGTAAGGTTCAAGCCGCAAATACTTTTGTTTATAGCGTTTATGCTTTATCTTACAATACATGTTTATTATATTGTTTGATTTGGATTAAAAGGAGTGGAATGTCTAAGATTCATGCTTCGCTGTGCTGAGAAATACTAGTTGCTAGATACTAAGCAGTTTGAATATCACGAGTTTGATTCCCCTATTATTACCTACGAGTAATATTCATTTTCCTCTCACGTACTTTATTGCGTAAATTTGATTTTTACAGGTTTTTTATTTTTTAAAATTTTTTAACGTTGGTAAAAATTACACTTTATTACTAAAAATTACTAAAGCATTAAATTATTTAAAAGATACAGAAGGTAAAAAGAGGGCAGGTTATAAACATGGACATTTTTCAGAGAGCGGTACTAGCTACTTGTTACACTACAAGTTTGCACTTTGCAAGCCGGTTTTGTTCTTGCCTTTATTTTGTAAAGCAGCTACTTTATAATTTTAAAATTTTAAAATAATTAGAGGGCTAAAGTCAAACTCTCGACCTTCTACCGATACGAAATTTCAGTAATCACCACGGTCTGCGACATGCACATATAAGAAAAACTTTAGTTGTAAAAACTAAAAACAGATTCTGGGGTATGGTTGAGCACCCAGCAGTATCTGGGTTCCCTGTTCCCATTCTTGGAAGAAACAGAGTTGTTTTTTGTATATAATACTCATAGGTTTGTATCCAATAGTGTATTGAGAATTAATGTACTTAGTAGAGCGAATGTGTAGTGAGAGACGGTTAATGGCGGAGCATCGAGTACCCCATCGACCCTCAATTAGGCTAGTCATGTAGTAGGTGAAAAGGGTCATGAAGATCGACTACTCAACCATCCTAATGAGTGAATTGTGAGTAAAGAAGAAAGAATGCATTTAAGAGTGAGAATGTGAATGAATTTAGGAACTGATTACGATGGGGGTCTGAAATGACCTAGCTGTATCCCCTGGAGCACAACTCGGAGGATGAACGGTTAAGATCAGTGATAAAATACACCATAGATTTTTCTCACAGAGTAGACATTAGTCGACAGGTTTTAATGTCATCCTGTTCGGTTTTCATACTCTGAAGAACTGTTATGTAATTAAGAGTACTTTCTGCTTTGTTCTTTCATCCTTTTTGAATGAACTCAAAACACTCATAGACCATATTTGAAATACCCCGTGTCCGGCCATATTACAAAACGAAAATCGTTACTTTCAACAAATCACCTTGAAGGGTTCATAAGTTTCACTAATAGCCCAGTGGCAGCGAGTGAAAAGGCAAACTGTTGATATTTTTGGACAGCGAGATTAAGTTACGTAAAGTAATGTACTGTCAGGCTGTACAAGAGAGCTTATTTCCAAGTACCCGTTGGCTGTCGCGAACGAGGGTTCATAACCACTTTAAAGAAGCTTTCATTGCGATTATTTCATAGCATAGTTACTATTATGGAGTGGCTGTTTATATGGAAGAAGAATCACTTGGTTGTTTGAGTCTTATCCATGATGGTCAGACTGTAAACAAACCTGCAAAGTGAAGAGACATGCAACACCAACTACATATTCGGTTACCAGGCGACATGAAGCTTAGGTCTCCTGACGTCTCTTTGATATGAAAAAACGTCTTTAGAATAATATCTATTTTAATGAATGAGCTCCTGGTGGCTTTAGTATGTTGAGCATTAAAACGTATTTTTTTAATATCTTGCTAACGACACAGATCATACTCGGCACAATTTTTTTGTTTTTATTGAACCTTGATCTATAATGAAGATTTGTCAAAAACATCAAAGGGCGATGTTCGGGAAAACGTAAGGGGCCCTCGAAAATAAATTTTCCGTACATTCCAACATTCGAGCTTTATTAAACTTTTGTGCACTGCAGATTATTGAATAATTCGTAAGATTTTTGTTAATAGAAATGTCTTATGCATTTTTCCAGCATAGTTACTATTGATTATTTGGAGGTCTTGAGATGCGTCTGGTGTGATGTAGGTTTTAGAAAAATATTTTCTTTATCCTGCCAACGTTTCGATCTTTATTGAGATCATCTTCAGGGCTCAAAGTGTTTGTTTTCTCGTGGGGAGAGTGTGTGAGTTGAGTTTGGGCATTCTCAACACGACAAACAAGAATGACACATCTACACGGAAAACAAACACTTTGAGCCCTGGAGATGATCTCAATAAAGATCGAAACGTTGGCACGATAAAGAAAATGTTTTTCTAAAACCTACGTCACACCAGACCGCATCTCATGACCTCCAAATAATCATCAAGTAACGGTCACTAAACACCACACAGTTACTATTATGGAGTGGCTGCTTATATGGCATATAATTCAACACCCTTTTGTTGCATTCGGCGAAGCTATGAAAAAAGAAAAACAAAAGAAGAAATGGGACGTTTTTATTTTAAACTGGAACATCTCTGACAAATATATGTGTTTCGAACAAATCGTGTCGAGGTGGGTGATGAACCGGAACATGTTCGGACCACCTCGTTTGAATGGGACAGAGTGATCTGCCCCCCGTAGATGACAGTATCTAGTCACTCGAACACTCGAAACTTTTCCTTTTGTCACCCCAAGAGAATTGGAATTAATCTGACAATTTTTCCGACCCGAGCATCAACCGCCCCGGGTTACACCACACGTGCCGTGCTCTCTAAAAGCGTTGACCTTTCTTGAAACACGAGCCTTTTCTTCTCTATTGTTACATATCAAAGGGATATTCGATATGCAATGTGCAAAACTTATTCCTGTTTTTCTCATTAAGAAACTCGGCAATGTTCTCATACAATACGTATTGAAAAGTAACGTTTAATAAACACTCTAGAACACTCTTTCATAAAGTTGTAATATAATGGATTATACATCGCGAACTACATATATTAAATGTAAAATATACGTATAAAAGAACTCTTCTTAACGACGAATACGCATTGAGAATAAAATATCGATCGACCGTTTAATGTCATTACATTGCTTTACTAATAGAAGCCCAACATTCTAAAAAAATTTTTTTTCATTTCAATATTTGCCTCATTGGAAAACGCCAATTTCAACATAATAACATTTTATACAATCAAATCTATTTCCACAAATATAAGAATACAAGTTTCAAAATTGGGTGTGAAAATATTTTATAAATGTATCTAACTAATCATTTTAAGGGATATAAAAACAAATTTAAATAGGGTGCAAGTTTAATTCAATGTATATTCACAGACATATCGGTCTGAGTTGCGTGAAAACTTCACAATTCTGCAATTGGCTAAATTGCACAATTCGTGATAGCACACATGACTGTAGTTTGTGTATTTGTGGTTTAGGTTAAGATCTTGGACCAGGGTCAATATCACGTACAAGGGGAAAAAACAGCTTGAACTATGAGCCTTTTGTGATTAAAGCTTTACCAATTATTTTCCCAAAAGTAATTAAATGAACCTATGCTATCATATCACCGTTATAATTAGCAATCAGCCTTCAATTATAATGATATATTGAAAACCATCAGGGCCAATTAGAAAGAAAACACTTCGTTCCTTCGTCGAATTTTCGAGGAATAGATCCCATTTATCAAGGCTTTGAAATTTTAATTAACGAATTAAAATGTGATCACTCGATCAACAATGTTGAATGTTCATACGACACTAGATCGAACATGACCAGTGCCTCCCTTTTAACAACTTGTGATCCTATTCAACAGCGTACTTTAAAGACTGAATCAATGAGATTCTTGCCAGAAAATATCAGATATTGTGAGGGAGCATAAGAGGGCTTTATATTATATACAACGTTATATCATTAAAGCACACTTTTTCAACCAAAAAATTAACAAAATTGCTTCGGAAAATACAATAATTTTTTAATTTTGTTACGGTTGGTTTTGAATTTATGTTAAAATAAAATAAATTAACACTATAAACGTAGTTTTATTCTAAATATGCCATATATTATTGGACTGAGAAAAAGGTGAAATTACACTCAATAAAAAATAAAAGACGTACTTCGCTGTTTAATGGGTAACATTCACGTGCGATAGAAACTATGGTTTTTACAAAGAACGACTCAAATATAGGTTCAAAAAAGCACATAATAAATAATCAGTGGTGCTATCCAGAGTCTAATAGAATTAATAGAATTTTTCTTCAACTTTAATACACTTTCGAATGGGTAAAATCTAATTATTAATTTTTAATCTGAAAGTGAACGAAGAAGGCAAATGTTGCTTTTCTGGGACTCTGAACTCACAAAGTTCAATATCGTTGTCACTGAATGTAACTGAAATCGCCCTTTGACTAAATAATCAAAAGTGAACTTTTGAAAATGTACTCATGGTATTTTTTAGTTCAGACAAATTGTTATTGGATGGGAAGACGTCCGGGAAGACGATGTCCTTCGCAAGAATAATACATAGTACACGGAAGAAATGAAAATGGCCCACGAAAAAACTGTATTAGCATTGATAAGTAAATATACAACTCAAAAATTTAAATAAGATTATATAATAGCCATCCAAAAACCTAGGCAGAATAAGACAAATCGGTTTGTTCTGCAAAGACATGGTTGTATCAACATCTCTTGCATGAAAAAGGAGAGGAAATTAGGAAAGAACCCGTCTATCGAAAAAAGAAACGATGGATCAGTATGTATTTGATTTCAACCATACAAAAATGGTACTAAGCCGAAGTCCGTCCAATTGAGAGATATGACCAATTAAATCTGAACACAAATATAAAACGGCGCTTCGCTATGTTAAACCTGCACGACCGATCCGTATGTTCGGTTTTAATCTATTCAAGCGCCTTGACAAGAAGAATTTGTATTGCACTTGGGGCTTTTCTTCTTTTGAAAGTTCACCGACTTACCCACACAAAGAGTGTATAAATGATTTTATTCGAATTTGAATTTACCCTTAATGAGCTTGAATCCGAAAAATTGCACTAACTCGTACGTATGCGGTCTTTCCGCTAAAGCTTTTATGTCGACAGAAAATAATGACGCGAATTTTATTTCTGTATCCAGCCGTAAAACAAATCAATGTTAATATAAAGACAGGCACTGTACGCGAACATCATCAGATTAAAGATAGTTATGAACCGCAAGACAAATCCAATAAGCTGGGTATGTAAAAAGTTACCCTCCTCCTTAGCTCAAAAACTGGGGAAAATGAAAAGGTGGATGCCCTGACAACAAAATGAATTGCAATATCGCCAAGAGGACCCGAAGTCTTCTGCGAGATAGGAATTTATACCATCAGAGAACCTCAAGCATCGGTGATCATCAAGTGCAGACAAGCTCTTGTTACAGGTACAGCAAAGCTCTCGGCGCAAGGTGGCCATATTCTTGTCGCAAGGTTAAGCCAAGCTTTCGCCGCAAGGTAGAAACCAAGCTCTCGTCGCAAGGTGAAGGCAAGGTCTTGTTACAGGTGCATCCAAGCTCTCGTCGCAAGGTGCAGCTAAGTTCTTGTCGCAAGGCGAAGCCAAGCTCTGGCTGAAAGGTAAAGACCAAGCCCTCGAAGCAAGGTGAAGGCAAGCTCTCTTGAAAGTTGTTGCCAAGCTTTTGTCGCAAGCTACAGCCAAGCTTCTTGTTTGGGATTCTTTTGTATCGGAATATTGAGAATTGTTCATTTTAGATCTCTCCAACTCTCCAGGTACCATCTTGGGTGAAAGACAATTTCAGATCCCTAGTCATCATTTTATTGTGAAATATACATTGGCCCCCTGATGATATTGAAATTTACAGATAAGAGTGTTAATTAGCTTCTTTAATTTTTTACTATTAAAAACAAAAATCAATTAAATTTAAAAGTTACAATAATTTTTTGGTTGATTCATATTTTCCTCGTTTGTTTTTTACATTTTCATTTATTTTTACACATTAATGTTAATTGTATAATTAAGTATATCTTATTTAATCATTCTCTGACAAGGGATGAAAAAACCCACCTAAATTTCGATTTTAATTCATTGAATATGCGCGGCTCGCCGGCAATTTCATATAAATTCTTATCATCCTTTGATTTTCAAATTTAGAAAAAAAGCCTTTCAATTAATAAGAAAAGCCCATCTCTCCAGCATTAAGTAACACATCAGACATATGATTACAACGGATTTAAAAGCTCGTGTTCTTTTTTCGTAATAAAAGCGTTAGAAGGAAATCTTTCACCGAATTTCTCGGAAACTCATGACTAGCCAGAAAACAGATTTTTTCGCGCCCTCGCGTGCGTGCGTGTGTGTGAGAGAGAGAGAGAGTCATTGTAAATATTTTCAATATACTTACATTTTCAAAATTTTGGTAAGTATATAAATAATAGCAATAAAAATGAAATAATTTTACTTTTTCAAACATATTTATTATTATTTTTCGTAATTTTAAAATATCAGATTTAATATATTTTATAAATTGTAAGTTATTAAAAAAGCTTAGAAAGCTTTTTTTTAAAGAAATGATATGAATAATTTATAATTTTAAATGTATTAGAAGATGGTTTAGCAGCATCATTATTTTTAATATATTGTGTTATTCATTTAGGGTATGATGTTGTAATAATTCTTCGAAAGTTTAAAAGTGCAAAAATTGTAGTAAAAAAATACAGAACTTTTAAAATAGAGGGCTAATTGTTTTTTATATTTTCAAACAATTTCTGTAACTTTTTGTCATTGTATTTAATTTTGTTTGTTGTATATGAAACTCAGGTTTTGCAATGTTCGTATGTTAATTGTTCTCCTGAATCGGGTCATTGTTTCAATGCATTCAGGCAAAAATTCATAGGGTAGAACGGAAACAAGGAGGAAATGTGATAGGCCTCCCCCTATTCAAAACAATCGGCCCGGCTCTGCCAACCCTACTGAAAAACAACCAAACCACAACCCTAAATTTCTATTTCTCCAAATTTCACGGTGCTTTATGGCAAAAATAACTTAATTGGCTATCGTGATGTTTATATTTATGATATATTGATTTACTAAACAAAAATGTTTAACAAATACCGTTTATCTTTTATAAACAAACTTATTATGAACAATATTATCATGTATACCATTTCAATTTTAAAAAGACTGTAAATTTATTGGTTTTAATTTCATTTACCTGTAATAAGTACCTAAGTGTAGGTGGACCGAGAAGGTACTCGTATGATGTTGGGAGTACTACTGGCTGTATATTGGCTCCCAACAATCTCCCACCACAGCTCCCGGCTTATATCCTACCCCTCTTTCCCTCTTTACTTATTTATTGCATTAATTCTCTGAATACGTTCATTTATTTATTTGTAAAAATAAATTATTATTTACTATTCATTTGATCGTCACAGATTGGACATTGATTTGCTCGATTTTATTCCATAGAGCAATGTTTAAATATATAATTCTTCATTCAAACATCATAAACTATGTGTTATTCTATTTGTACTTTTCTACAAACTCCTAAATTAAACGTAATATTGAGTAATAAAGAAGAAAATGTGAGAAATTTCCTCAAGGAGCATCTGGAGAAACTAATATCGCGACGAAGGAGAAATGATATTACGTTCTTTACTTCTTACAAGTGAAACATTAAATTAGTAGTGAAGATGACGGACTAACCAACATACTTTTTATTTTACCATTTAGCTCAATCCCTTCGGTCATTATCGTTTTTCTAATTGAATGTGTATGAATAGTCGTATTTGCATGCCGATTTTAGAATACGGATCGACTACTATAATTTTTTCTTTTAATTAATCCTTCAAGTATATAAGTGCTATATTCAAGTTAATATTGTTCATTAATATCCCATATTAAAGTAAAATTTTTGTATTTCACTCTCTCTTTCTGTCTCTTTCTCTCTCTCTCTCTCTCTCTCTCTCTCTCTCTCTCTCTCTCTTTCCTCCCTTTTTCTCTCACTCGCTCTATTTATCTATATCTCTATCTTTTCTTTCTTTCTCTCCCTTTACCTACTTATCTCTGTGTCTATCTCTCTCTCTCTCTCT